>NC_079443.1:51244972-51259972 GCF_903798145.1 Danio aesculapii | reverse complement strand
AAATTGATTTAAGACCTACAACACCATATTTCAGTCAATTTATCTTCTTAAGGCCGACATTTTAAGACACCCTGTCAACAATGAAACTGAAATGCCTGGTTTTAGACCACAATAATTCATTAGTATGGTGTAGGGCAGGGGTGACCAACCCTGTTCCTGGAGATCTACCTTCCTGCAGATTTCAGTTGCAACCCTTATCAAACACACCTGCCTGTAATTATCAAGTACTGTTCAGGTCCTAATTAATTGGTTCAGGTGTGTTTGATCAGGGTTGGAGCTGAACTTTGCAGGAAGGTCGATCTCCAGTAGCAGGATTGAGCACCACTGGTGTAAGGCCTACTTTTGTGGCAAATACAGCAACAGTTAAGCTTGGGAATGCCAGATACAAGTCCTGCACAGTGGCCAGCGGGATTTTGAGCCGTTCTTGTTACATAATGCTGGTGGAGGAAGACCTTTCCTGACACTTTCCTCCAAAACACCCCAAAGTGACTCAATAATATTTGAGTCTGGTGACTGCAGGCCATGGGAGATGTTCAACCTGACATTGATGTTCATCAAACCACTATGTCAGCAGTCTTGCTGTGTGTATTTGGTATGTGATAATGGGTGCATTATCATCCTGATACACGGCACTGCCTTCAGGATACAATGTTTGACCCATTGGCTGCACATGGTTCTCCAGAATAGTTTGTTAGTCCTTGGCAGTGACGCATCAATCTAGCACAAGTACTGGGCCTAGGGAATGCCATGATACTGAGCCCAAACCATCACTGATCCACCACCATGCTTCACTCTGGGCATCAACAGTATGGGTGGTATGCTTCTTTGGGGCTTCTCCACACCGTAACTCTCCCGGATGTGGGAAAGACAGTGAAGGTGGACTCATTAGAGAACAATACATTTCACATTCTCCACAGCACAAGATTTTCACTGCTGGCACCATTGAAACCAATGTTTGGCATTGGCACAAGTGACCAAAAGTTTGGCTATAGCAGCCAAATATATGTATATTGACCCAGTGGAGCTCCAGACGAACAGTTTTGGTGGAGAGCTGAGGTGCACATTTAACTCTACAGTGAGTTGAGCAGCTGTGATTTTATGTTATTTGGACAGAAACAAGTAAATAAATAGTTTTGAGAAAGCCCAACAAATTAACAATATGAAATAAAAACTATATACTGTAAAAGTGTCATTCTGAACTAGAAATTAATTTAATTCTATAATACTATCCTTTCCTGCTTTTAAATTCTTAAAAAGCTTGTACCTGAGAGATGTTTTAAATTCAATATATCCTGATGCTGTTTGTCTCACCGTCTCCGCTCTCCAGAGCCTCCACAAAGACTCCTCCACACTGAGGGAGAGCCCAGTATCGTCTCTTATATCTGTCCTGTCCCAACATGACGGAGCGCAGCGAATGGGACGCCTCCAACAGCTTCCGGCGCAGCTGAGTCTGATGCTGAAGGACAAATCACAAGACAGATTCATCATTTATTTTGTTCCATCTAATCTCTCATTATTAGACCCAAACAGAATCTGGTGTGCAGAAATCCATAGATTTCCACAGATTATTTAGCCCATCATTGAGTCAATTTACATAAAAAAACTCAAGATCACAGTGCAGAAATGTATATAAATTTGGGGAAAATAATGAATACAATTTGAATTAACAGGGAAAATCACGATACAAATAATTGCAATAACTCATTCATTCATTCATTCATTCATTTTCTTCTGCTTTTTCCGGAGCCGGGTCGCCGAGGCAGCAGTCTCAGGAGAGAACCACAGACTTCACTCTCCCCAGACACTTCTTCCAGCTCAACCAGGGAATCCAGAGGCATTCCCAGGTCAGCCGAGAGACATAGTCCCTCCAGCGTGTCCAGGGTCTTTCACGGAGCCTCTTGCCGGTGGGACATGCCTGGAACACCTCTCTAGGTAGGCGTTCAGGAGACATTCAAAACAGATGCCCGAGCCACCTCAGCTGACTTCTCTTGATGCAATAACTCTTTTGAATTGAAATGTATTATCTTTCTTTTTCATTTTGTTGACGAGTGAGGGATGGACGTAATGTGAGACTGACAGGCAGATCGATGCAGCAGCAGTAATGCGGTCGATGTATCGGTCCGTTGTGTTAAAGAAGGAGCCGAGTCGAGAGGCAAAGCTCTCGATTTACCAGTCAGTCAACGTTCCTACTCTCACCTATGGTCATGCGCTTTGGGTCATGAACGAAAGGATAAGATCTCGGATACAAGCAGCCGAAATGAGTTTTCTTCGCAGGGTGGTAGGGTGCACCCTTTTAGATAGGGTGAGGAGCTCTGTCACAAGGGAGGAGCTCGGAGTAGAGTCGCTGCTGCTCCACATCGAGAGAAGTCAGCTGAGGTGGCTTGGGCATCTGTTTCAGATGCCTCCTGGACGCCTACCTAGGGAGGCCCCGGAAAATTGGATGAAAATGAATGAATGAATGAATCTTTCTATTCCTAATGATGTTAGGTGAGCAAACTTATTTTAATGGATATAACGGTTTAATAAATCTATTTTTACTAGCTATATTTACAGAGAAATGGATACAAATATTCATTTTCAAAAGAGGAGGTGTACTCATCCCCTACAATCTAGCATTTTCGAGTAATCTGGCGAAACTGCATTAATATTGCAAAACATATAGCAGAAATACTAAATATTGCAATGTCCATTTTTATTTGTTTATTTATTTATTTAAATTTTTCAAACAAAACAGAACAAAAAAACACATTCAAGTGACAACATAAAAACAAAAAGACATACAATACAGTGCTTCCCACACATACTTGGTTTACTTGTTTACTTGGGCGGGCCGCCCAGGTATTTTAACGGCCGCCCAAGTATATTTGGAGGGGACGCATGAATGACACTATTATTATCATCCTTTTACACTTTTTTTGCATCAGTCCAAGAAAGCCAAACATTCCTAATCGATTAACCAATGGAAAATCCACTCTCGCTCTGCATGTTTCCTACTGCTGGTTCTGTGTGTGTGAGAACCGTTAACACTCACACAGACAATCTCACGTGCAGACTAGGCATGGGATGATAACCGGTTCCAAGGTTTACCGTGGTTTGGAAAAAGTCAAGGTTTTAAAAGGGCCAAAGTTTTCTATTATACCATTCCTAAGGCACATGCAAGTTTTTCTTTTAAACATGTTTTTCACAACTATTTTATTTAATTCTTTAGGGCAACAGTACATCCAGCAGAAAATGAACCTCTGTATTAAAAGATACTGGTCCAAAATATTTTAAATGTTTGTTAAAATCAGATATATTGTGTTCAATGGGGGGAAAATATTTGTACACCATTAGAGTTGGCTAATCAACTAAATTGCCTTATTTAACTCATTTACACTTTTTATTCTTGTAATTATTATACATTTTAGCAATAATGTCTGTTTTTATTCCCATTTTCTGTTATTTAATTCTCATTTGCTGTATGTTTTATTAATTAAATGATGCTAATATATTACATACCTTATACAGATCTAAACTGCCCTAAAAGAGCCCTTTACCTGTCAGTGGGTGCACATAGCTTCTAAAGAGCACAAAAAGTAAGAGAAACAATGGATTTCTATTATTTCAATAGACTTTATTTTATTAACTTTAATCATTGAAAAGAAAAAGTGTATAACAGTGTGAAAATAAATCAAATATAGTTAAAAATCACATTATTTATTTGTTTGTCGCATGTAGTTAACCATTTATGTACTGAGGGTAAAAGGTGTGTTTCAATCAGGCTACCAAGTATACACAAGTATATTTAAAACCTGTGGGAAGCGCTGCAATATAAGTACCAAGGTCACCGGATATAATCTTAGTCACATTTATAAGTATTTATGTTTAATCATATCCTGCCATACTAAGTTTTGTTAAGAGTTACAGGCTTTTGAGAGGAAACTCAAGATGCTTTTTATAACATTACATTACAAATTAAAACATTACATTTCTTCTCAACCACTTTCCCCAGTATGAAGGAATCGTATAGGATTGTTGTCTTAAGGAAAGCATCAGCACTTCCATGCCATACACCTCTTTTACAATATCATGCCATTCACCTACAGATGTTACTAGTTGTTAGCAGAGTATTAAGGAGATATGTATAATTTTGTTGGTATTTTTGAAGAATAAATTCCCAGGTACAAAGCTTTAAAATGACATTCCAGATTTAATCCCACTGTCGCATTTTTCTCTTTGTTCAGATCTCGCCAATAGCTGTGAATAATATTACAATGCCAAAATATGTGAAAATAATCAGCCATTACATTTCCACATGCAATGTCCACGTTTTTGTGCACATAAATTAATGTATTTAGTGAAGCTCTTACTCTCATCATTTGCTCTGATTAGATACAAATATTTGCTCTTTTTAGATAAATGCAAGTGGACAAATTTGGTCTCTGTCATTCAGTAAAATACTCACATGTAAAAAGCAAGTATAGACATGTAATCCTCCTGAGACCCTGTTATTCATTTTTGTCCTCTGCGAAGGACATTTGTTTTAATGAATTTAATGAGTTCTGCCTGTGGTGTTTTGCCATAATTTTCGTAATATCCTCTACAGATGACATACAACAGAAGATCTTTGTTCATCGTTATGTCTTGCGTGATATTTTATTGGCATTTATTTTAATAAGATTGTTATGCAATATATTTTAGGTTGAATAAAAATGTCACCATATTCAAGACTAGCCATAAGTGTATTGTATTTTTTTTATTTAAATATACACATCATCTGAAAGCTGAATAAATAATTTTTCCATTGATTTATGGTTTGTTTGGAAAGTGCAATATTTGGGTGAAATACAACTATTTGAAAATCTAAATCTGCTGTTTTCAAACACTGAGAAAATCTTATATTATAAACTATCCAAATTATATTCTCAGCAACACATATTACTAGGCCCACACGGAATCTGTGCGCGCAGAATTGCGCAGATTTTCCGCCCATCATTAATTGATGAACAATATAATGAACAATATAACTTTATCTTTACTTTATTCTAATAATCTTTGGTGAAAAAATAATAATTGTGACCCATTGTATTTTTGGCATAAGTAGACCGGTTCAATACAAGACAAAAGTGTTGTGGTCACAGATAAGGACAACAAATATATATACAAATTTCTATAATAAATATATATAGTCAAGATGATGAGTAGTACTATTAGTTTAATGGGTTGTTATCTGGGAATAACATACTATGGGATGTGATCACCAATCAGAATCCACTTTTCCAGAGATATATTTTTATACTTTGTACATTTTTTGTTCAGCCACATTCTCTATATTGAAAGTCTTAAATATTTTATATTTGCTTTTATTTTTTATTGCATAACTACTATTTCTACATAATTTAGATTCTACTGTTATTATTATTTTATTTTGTTATTGTTGTTACTATTTCAACATCACCAGTGGTAGTGTAAGCATTTCACTGCATATCATAATGTATGACTGTACAAGACAAGTAAAATTTGAGCCATGTAATAATTTAAAGGGCACATAGGTTTCCCCTTTTTCAGATTTAATATGAGTGTTTTGTGTCTCCAGAATGTGTCTGTAAAGTTTCAGCTCAAAACACCCATCAGATTATTTATTCTACCTGTCATAAGTTTCTATTTTATACCTTTTAGCATCAGGTGGCGGTTTTGTTGGACTGCTCCTTTAAGGCTAGTCTTCCCCGCCCACCGTTTCTGCGTGCCTTTCTGCATGCCTTAATCCCCTCCCTCGGCTGCGTCGGACAAGCCATGTAAAACTCACTCTTGATCACATTTGATGATGATTGATGATTTTATTCCCGGTTGCTTTGCACACTTCCAGTCTGGTTGTTGATATGATTATACACGTGACTACCGGGACATGTTAATACGCAGCTGTCACTCAATTTGGTGGGCGGGGAAACCGCACTCCCACGTCAAGTTGCGGTCGATCTGAAAACCACTCCAATTGGTCCACCGTTTTTATGTTGTTAAATTAAAAAAAAGGACTGGGTGTGTTTATATCACCCTAATATGATGGTCTATGCACTATATCTACACATATGTTTGTCCAAACAGCTTGAAAAGTAGATTTTTCACTATAGGTGCCCTTTAACAAACTACATCCTGATATTAATTTACCTTGCTGAGCTTCTCCATCTGTCTCTCCAGCTCTTCAACGCTTGTGGTTTGATCGCCTTCATCCTGCAAGACAAGACCAAAATCAGCTGATCAAGCACTGATACATCAAGAATAATAATAAAATAAATAATAATAATAAAATAGCTTTAATTGAATATATTTGACCACATATGGGCTGAACAAACTATCTATAGTAACACACTCTTCTATCTATATGCTCCTAGTGCCACTTTGTGGAAAGCCCTTATATGGAGCTGGTTTGGGTGTGATTTATTATGCTAATTATTAACCTTGTGCACGCGGTGGCCCGGGCCTTGGACCGGTACCAGTCCATGGATCAATTTGTACCGGGCCGCACAAGAAATCCTTAATTATTTCCGTTTTAGTCATTATCTGAGTCTGAATGATCTTTTATTTTGAAAAGTCTTTTATTTGAAAAAAAATACCGTATTCTCTCGGTTACATCTCGGTCACTTGAGCGCCCAAATTTAACCCACAAGCAGCAAAATGAGTAAGAAACAGAAGTCTTTGCAAAGTTTCTTTGCCAAGGAGAAAATACTCAGTGAAGGACCCAAGAACTGCCAAGGAATAGATCCGCAACCCATCTGGCAACAAATCAGGTGAATCTAGCATGTCTGTGCTAGAAGAAGAACAACTGCTGGAGATTGCAAATGACCTTGTTCACATATCAGGTCTTTTGTGGGCACAAGTTTCTGATTTCCAATGGAGGTGCACTACTTGCGCACACATACCCAGATAAAAACATCTCAGCTTTTCAGAATGCTGCATCGCAAGTCACGTAACAAGAACTGAGCGATCGGCTTCATAATTTGTATAGAATATACACATTTCGGTAGACTAATTACATCAAACAAACACAGGACACCCAAACACCCAGTGCTTTTTAAATTTCTCCATAAATAAAACTTGTATCAGAGCTGCAGCAATGTATTGTCAGCTTGTCATCCTCTGAGAAAATGGTTTATGGTCACCTAGAAATCTACATACACCATCTCACCCCCTGAACTCCCGAGCCGTGGAAATGTCCGTGGTGATAAAAAGATTGGGGACCACTGATTTAGATTTTAAATTCACTAACAGCGAGTTGAAGTTCATGAGTTTGTGAATTAGGTGGAGAGTTTTAGTGAGAAGTTCAAATGTGCATACAAATATGAAAAATGTATGCATTTATTCGTGAATGAGTCCTGTTGTATTGTTCAGGAGCAGATCAGGCTCAGCTTTAGCACACCTGAAGCTCCAGACCAACATACTGATCACACTCCTGCTGATCATCACCCTGACTTTCACTGACTAAAAAGCTCAATTTCTATGACCTTCTCTGAGCAGACAAAAATGAAAACACATCTTTAAATGTGTGTTTTCTGCATCACATCTGTTTCGGACACACTGCTATAACCCAAAACAAAGCTGGACTTGAATTGCCTTGTTTAATTCCAATGGCTTAATAATCTTCTCAACCAGATTATAATATTAATACAACATTGTGAAAATACATTAAGTGAAATTTCAAGAGGATCACGTGCTTATGAATGTCCTCGTCGGGTCCCGCATTGGCCTACGATTGATTGCCTCACAGCAAAAATGTCTCTGAGTAAAGTCCCTACTAAACCAGTTGACATTTCTGTGCAGAGTTTGCTCGTTCTCCCCATGCTCATGTAGGTTTTCCCCGGGTTCTCCGGTTTCCTCCCACAGTCCAAAAACACGCGACCTAAGTAAATTGAACATACCAAATATGCATCATAGGCAAGCTCTTAGTAAGCCAGATAAAAACATCTCAGCTTTTCAGAATGCTGCAACCCAAGTCACGTAACAAGAACTGAGCGATCAGCTTCATAACTTGTATAGAATATACACATTTCGGTAGACTAATTACATCAGACAAACTCAGGACACCCAAACACCCAGTGCTTTTTAAATTTCTCCATAAATAAAACTTGTATCAGAGCTGCAGCAATGTATTGTCAGCTTGTCATCCTCAACCGGGTTCTCCGGTTTCCTCCCACAGTCCAAAAACACGCGACCCAAGTAAATTGAACATACCAAATATGCATCATAGGCAAGCTCTTAGTAAGCCGTATATCTCTCTTTAGCCATTCCCTATATCTGTCATTAGCCAGAAATGAGTCAGGGGAGTTCATTGAGATCTACCGGAGCTTAAACGCCCCTCTCGCCCTGCTAACCGGAGGGAGACCAGGGCTCGAGGATCTTTTAAGCTCAGGGCTCCCTCCTGGGACAGCACGCCAAACAAGCTGGCATGTTATTATCACGATGGACGTGCAGCGTTCTCCAGCCTCCGGCGCTTAGACTGCAGCTCAGTGGAGCTGAGCATCGATGGATTTGCTCTTCAGTGTTTGAACTTTCAGCAGTGAAATTTAAACCACCCTGAACTAAACTGAGCTTCAACTATGACATCTGTACTTTACTTGAACTTCTGTGTTAAGCTGCTTTGACACACTCTAGATCAGGGGGGCATTTCAGTGACTTCTAATTCATAGAAGGGGCGTTTTAACATTCAAGCCCAAGAAAAAAGTGACGTAATCGATGCATCTTAGGACAACAGATCTGATGCTTATATTTCAAGCATTACCTGTCACCAGTGATAATGCAAATCAGCAGGTCTTTTGCTTCACACAACTGCCGAAATATATCTGTGGCTGTTTAAATGAGCATTTTGACATTTAAATAGTCCTAAAAAATGATAATAATAAATATTAATATTCTGTCTCAACCAATTGTTGCTTTACCAAAAGTTTAAAGGGTCACGAAACAACAAAAACACATTTTTTGAGCTGTTGACAGTCATATATGTGTCCCATGCTGCTAAAAACACCATTAGGACACATATATTACAAAAAAAAGTGAAAATTGGCTGTTTTTGCATATTTTCAAGCAAATTTGTTCTTCCGGTTTGAAACAAATCTTTGAAGCTGCGTCATGGCGATTAGATACTTGTGTGTATTCCAGCCTGGAGACTGGATGTCTGTATCTGCGAGTACTTCGTGACGTCTCTGAGTGTGCAGCATTCATTCATAAGAAAGACTTGGTTCAAACCAATCAGCGCGCTCTATTGTGTATGCGGTGCACTTCATTTATATACATGATATCTTTGAAGCTCGTTTTTTTTTGGTTTTTACCTGTTATAGTGTTCAGACAGGGCGACGCAGTGGTGCAGTGGCTAGTGCTGTCGCCTCACAGCAAGAAACTTGCTGGTTCGAGCCTCGGCTGGGTCAGTTGGCGTTTCTGTGTGGAGTTTGCATGTTCTCCCTGCGCTCATGTGGGTTTCCTCGGGTGCTCCGGTTTCCCTCCACAGTCCAAAGACATGCGGTACAGGTGAATTGGGTAGGCTAAATTGTCCGTAGTGTATGAGTGTGAATGAGTGTGTATGGATGTTTCCCAGAGATGGGTTGCAGCTGGAAGGACATCCGCTGCGTTAAACATGCTGGATAAGTTGGCGGTTCATTCCACTGTGGCGACCCCGGATTAATAAAGGGACTAAGCCGAAAAGAAAATGAATGAATGAATGAATAAGTGTTGAGACGGCAGAGAGACGCCATGTTGTGTTGCCAAAACAAGTGGAAGAAGAAGAATTGTTTGGAGACAGGGGTCATCAGTGATGTGTTTATTAATGTGCTGCAATGAAGGATTTGTTTTCATTTCCCGCTATGAGAGCGCAGCTGGACTCACATGTGGATTACAGAGCACGCGACACGCCACAGAAATACGTTTGTAAGGAACTTTTTTTTTACCCGAGAGCTTTTCGCATCTGGAAATGGTGAAATCCCGATATGCTGCTCATCTCCTTTTAATAAAGACGCGGCTTCAGGTGGTGTTGATTTTCCTGTGTCTACAGATTTGGTAAGTAAGCGATCAGTGGTCTATGTTATGCTTATTAAGATGGCAAAGTTAGTTTGTATCATCAGCAGTATTCTTTTAAGTTTTTAAAGACATACTTTAGTCAGAATGATTGAGTTACTAAGTTTACAGTACGTTAATATCACTACAATATTATGGACTGAAAGATCCGCTGTAAATGCTGCTCTCTGAATGTAAACACCGCAATCAAACTATTACTGTCGTGTAGGGTTTATGCCACATTTTGTGACAGGATAGTCTTTACATAAATGAATTTCTGACGCTACCTACTGAGTGCATCCAAGTTACAGAGAAATGCAGAGGTTTTTTTCTCCCATATGGCGTACAGTATTAAAAATTCCATTAAAACTGCACTCTTTCAGCAGGTTCTTGTATGCAATATCTCGTTTGTCAGGTGAGGGGCATGCATGAAATGTTCCTGAATGAAAGTGAAATTGCCAAACTGCAGTTAAAGTCCACAAATTAATGATTTGGCAAATAATTCGATTACTAATGTCCATATAAACACTTCTTAGTATCTTTCTTTTTTGTAAAACTACAACAAAGAGGGGGAAAGTATGTACATATTCACATTAACTTGAACATGAATAATTCAACCAGCAATAAAATGTACAAGGTTTTCATATGAGGAAAATCTATTTAATGAGACCATTTGAATCGAATATTAACAAAATTAGCATATTTGTTACACCACCAGCATAACGTGTAAGCCATGAAGAGGTGTTTGTACAACAAAATACAGGTGGTTTAAAACTGATAATAATCAAACAACCCTTGAATATTTACAAAAATAGAGCTTTAGTAAAAATAGAGCATCTATGCACATTTATTTCAGTGTTTAAATCAGTCCCAGAAATAATCTGCATGTGTGTTACTCTTGACCGCATGCTGAGAGAAACTGAAAGTAAAACTGAAATACAGTATAGTATAGTGCAGTACTTTAAACGTCCAATAGGTGGGGGCTCAAAACCCCACGTGTCTATACTTAAATATAATCTCATTATATTTTTGACATTAGTTGCGGGCAGGAGAGAGGAGGAGGGCGGGCCGTAAATGGCCTGGGGGCTGGGAGTTTGAGACCCCTGATCTAGATTGTAAAAGCACTATATAAATAAACATGAATTGAATTGAATTACAAATCATCAGCTAAGTGTGAACTCCTGAAATAATTATTATTTCAAACCAATGGGGCTCTATTTTAACCATCGAGGCACAAAGTCTAAAGCGCAGGGCACAAAATAAGGCGTGTCAGAATCCACTTTTGCTATTTTAAGGACGGAAAAATACGCTCTGCGCCGTGCCGCATGGTTTGTGCTACATGTGTAACAGGGTTGTGCTTATTCTCTTAATGAATTATGGGTGTGTTTTGAGAATAAACCAATCAGAGTCTCATCTCACATACCCTATAAGAGTCAGTTGCATCGTGCCATGATGCATTTGCTATTTACATGACAGACTTTGTAAGTGGAAAAACTGAACACTTCACTTGCGAGAAAACAGTTAAACAGAGCATCTGCAGAGCGAGGATAAAGAATGAGCCTCCGCCATTCAGCCTCTTTACTTTCACTTTCTCTTTCTCTATTTAGTGAATAAGGAAACGTGTTGTACACACAGACATCCATTAGCCTACATAATTCATTTAGTTTGTTAAGCACAAAGATTTGTTTTAAAACTATTCCTAAACTCAGTTCTAATTTCCAGCAAAGGAATAAATGAACAATAATAATGAAGTGTGTTCAAAAAACTGAGTTATATCCAAACACACATCCTGTTCTCATGCCCCATATGGTCCAAAATCTGACAGGTGGACAAATCTAAGCTTGATTTTAATAAAACAAATATAAATATGCATATAGTAAATAATACTGCTAATAATAATAACATTATGCAACTGTAAATAGTCAAGAATAAACTAAACAAACCCCCCCGAGAGGAAGGCAAGGCAGTGGTTTTTATATTTATGTCGAAAATAATATTTTTTGTAATATTTTAATTCTTTTTCATCTGTATTGCTGTACATCCTGCGTGTTTTAAGCAATGTGTACGCGAGGCGCACAACTAACCCGCTCTGCACTGGACTTTAGAGCAGCTTTCAGCTGGTCTACTGCGCAGTATATTTTAGTTCCTCAAAATAGCAACATGCCAACAATGCGACTTAACACACCTCTTTTCTAGACCGAAACACCCATGAGTCCACGAAGTGGCGCAAATGGATTTACTATTTAAACAACGTGGCAGAAAACAGGAAAAATAAGGCTGTGCTGGTCTGAAAATAGCAACACATTGGGGCAAACACGTCTAGCGCCTTATTGCGCCAGGTGTATGTAAGGGCCCTAAGACTTTAAACATGTGACCAGTTGCCGAGACAAAAACACAAAACAAACAAACAAAAACAAAAGTAATTATAAAAGTAGTAAATATCTTGTAACCTAATTAGGTATATTTTCTTGGTAAGCGACCATTTATCCCACATAATATGGAAAAATTACATTCTGATAAATGGAAAGTTTTGCTTCACCTCCTCCTCACACGCCTCTGCTTTCTTCCCTTTCTTCACCCCAAACTCATCGTCCTCCTCGTCCTCCTGTTCATCACTGTCTTCATCTTCCTCCTCCTCATCATCACTCTCGCCTCCTTTACGCTTACGTTTCCGGCTGTTGACAGGAGTCCCGCTGGTTTGACCCTCCTCTCCTATAACACTGCTTTCTCTTCTCCCAATCCTCTTAGCGTAGATGCTTCTCAGTCTGAACAACAACAGCAGCAATACAGAACGCATTATTAATCATGCATCACACAACTAGATTTGCATTGGCAGATTATTACGAAATTATAAGGCAGGATTTAATAATAATTATTTTTATTTTTCAATACAAATGTATTTTTTTTCTAATGTTTTTTTTATTTATTTACTTATTTTATGTATGTATGCACTTGTGTATGTACATATGCTATCCTATTATGTATCATGTAAACAGACCAGTGACAATTTACAGCCATATCGCACTGCTATGAGTGTGATAGTGTTTATACAACAGTTTGACGACATAATCGTGTATATAAAATAAGAAAATCAAACACGGAGAGTCTAAAAATCCTTTTGTACGAGGAACTACTTTCTTCCGCCATTCATTCACATCTGCAGCTGACGTCAGAACAGCAGAAACCGCTGCTAATTTACCATCATCACTTCAAAGCTAGTGTTTGAATGATTCTCAAGAGTAATGTCTAAAGTGATGACAAAACAGCTGATTTTGCTCACATTTTAAGATTATAAGGCTGAACAGCATGAAATGCCATCAGTCTAGAGACATTTAACAGTATTTCTCTGTTGCAATCCTGATATCACTTTAAGTAACGTTGCAAAGCAAACACTACCAGATTACTATGAAATAAGTACAGCCCTACAATATACAAAAGAGAGAGAGAGATTGACTAAGAATGTCACTTACCTGTTTTATAATGATTTGATCAGGTGTAGTTTGAAATTACGCTGAGTTTTTCTCCTCTAAGGGCTTATTATGCTGTCTCTGTCGCCATCTTTTGGCGGAAAAATCAACTGTTTTTGTTCTGTTCAGTATGACATGCTGATGGATGCCGACGTGCTGAATCTTCGAAATTATAAGCATTTAAATTAGTCACTGTCCTTATAAATAAATTCAATTCACCTTTATTTGTATAGCGCTTATACAATGTAGATTGTGTCAAAGCAGCTTCACATAAAAGGTAACAGTAAATAGGAACAGTGTAGTTCAGTTTGTAGTGTTTAAGTTCAGTGTGTAAATAAAGTGTGTAGTTGCAATCTAAACAGCTACATTCTTGATGTGCAATGATATGCATCTGTATTTCCGTCTTGTTAAAGGGGCACATATTTTACCCCTTTTTCCAGATTTAATTACTATCGTCACTTTAGAGCTAGTGTTTGAATGATTCTCTAGCGTAATGTCTATAGTGATGACAAATCTTTAGTGTCTCCAGAATGTGTGTCAAGTTTCAGCTCAAAACACCGATCAGATTATTTATTAGACCTTTCAGAAGTTGGTCATTTTTAGCTCTGAGCATCTTGTGGCTGTTTTTGTGGACTGTGCCTTTAATGCTAGCTCTCCCCACCCACCGTTCCCACTTGCCCCCCTCAATCTTCACCCTCGGCTAGGTCAGACAACAGACAGACATGAAGGAAGCAGATCTCACGTAATGTTTGTGAGAAATACTACAGTAAGAAGTATACCAATGATTATTTGATGTATTTGTTGTGGAGTTGCAATGAAGAGTCACACACAATGTCGTTACAAAGTTCACACGCGCACACACAGATACACATACGCAGCGCGCGTTTTTGCAACGGCAAATGTGACAGGATACACGTTAATATCCACTGCTGTATGGACATCCGTTATGTTAATGTACAAAATAAACCTGATTTAACGACAACAAATCGGGATTAAAACTACTGACACGTGGCTGTGGTGATAAAGTAAAGCGGAATTGAATCGCTGTAATTCATTAAAAACATTTTAAACTTGTAAAACTCACTCTTGATCACATTTGATGATGACTGATGATCACAGAGAGCTGAACAGATCTTTTAATCCTGGTTGCTTTGCACACATCCTGTCTTGTTGATATGATTATACGCGTTACTATGGAGACATGCTAATATACAGCTGTAAATCAGTTCGGTGGGTGGGGAAAACAGCTTACAAAAGATGATTTTCATCATAGGTCCCCTTTAAAATTGGGAACTGTGTATAATGCACTGAATTGGCTCTATCACTGTCTCTTCACTCCACCAATAGCTGGTGTGAGGTGAGCGCACTGGCGCCGTTGTCCTGTGGCAGCCGTCGCATCATCCAAGCAGATGCTGCACACTGGTGGTGGTGTGGAGACAACCACCCCCCCCCCCCTCATGATAGTGAAGTGTGTTGGGTGTATGATCATACACAGTAAATGCACTATATAAACACA
>NC_079443.1:51202472-51237472 GCF_903798145.1 Danio aesculapii | reverse complement strand
TGTTTCAGTCGCTCTTTCTCCTGCAGAAACATTTCAGAAGTGTCATCAAAAGGATGGAGAGAGGAAAGAGAATGAAGAAATGATGAAAGGAGATTTACAAACACACCTCTGCTTTCTTCTTGGCCTCCATCGCCTTCATCAACATCACATGCTGCCGACGTCTCTCCCTCTCCTACACACACACACACACACACACACGCACACACACGCACACACATTAGAGAAAGATAAAGGAACATTCATTCATTCATTTTATTTACGGCTTAGTCCCTTTAATCTGGGGTCGCCACAGCGGAATGCACCACCAACTTATCCAGCATATGTTTTACACAGCGGATGCCCTTCCCATCACCCAACCCATCACTGAGAAACATCCATACACACAATTTAGCCTTCCCAATTCCCCCAGATGTGTTTGGACTGTGGGGGAAACAGGAGCCCCCGGAGGAAACCAATGCAAACTCCACACAGAAATGCCAACTGATCCAGCCGAGGCTCGAACCAGCGACCTTCTTGCTGTGAGGCGATTGTGCTACCCACTGCGCTACCGTGCTGCAGATAAATAAACAATCAGAACGAAATTAAAGAAAGAAACCAAAGAGAACAAATGAAAAATAGGAAAAATTGTGAAAATAAACATAAAAATGGAAGAAAAAATAAAAATCAATAAAAATAATATCAATAATATAGCAAACAGCAAAATAAAACATCAAATGAATCAACAGAAAATCAATAAAGGCCTAAAAGAAAGAATAAAGGTTAAACAACAAAGAAAAAAAACTAAATAATGAATAAGCATTATATTAAGATCCCAACAGCTGGGTCAGTTGGCATTTCTGTGTGGAGTTTGCATGTTGTTCCCGTGTTGGTGTGGGTTTCCTCCGGATGCTCCAGTGTCCCCCACAAGTTCAAAGACATGTGGTATAGGGGAATTGAATAAGCTAAATTGACCGTAGTGTATGAGTGTGAATGAGCGTGAATGAGTGTTTCCCACTGATGTGTTGCAGCTGGAAGGGCATCCGCTGCGTAAAATATGTGCTGGATAAGTTGGCGGTTCATTCCGCTGTGGAGACCCCTGATTAATAAAGGGACTAAGCTGAAAAGAAAATGAATGAATGAATGAAGATCACAATGTCAAAATAGGAATACATGAGAAAACCAATAAATAAATAAAGAATTCTGGAAAAGACTGAATGCCAGAATAAACAAACAAATAAATAATTAAAAAATTATCTATAATAATTAAAAATGACTAAAAAAATACCAGCAAAAAATATTTAAAAACGAAATTTTTATATAAGAAAACATTAAAAGCATAAAAAAACAACACAAGTAAAATCACAGAACTAAAAACTAAACAAAACTAAACTAAAAATCCTAAAAATTCAAAGAATACAACACAACAATAAAACAACTAAACCAAAACAAAATAACTAATCTAAACAGATGGAACAACTAAAAAAGAAAAAGCAAAGCACAAGACACACAAAAAAGCAACCAAACAAACAAAAGTGTAAACAAAATAGCAGACAACGGAAAAAAGAAAGAAAATAAATAGGGCAAAACTTCAAAAACAAAGACATAATTCACACCTAAAAATAAACAACAAAAAGTGGACCACCACAAAACAAAAACTAAATGATAACAGATGACTTGTATGGCGAATAATGAAAATATACAGCAGAAGCACGAGCATTTAGTGAAAGCGTTTAGCTGAAAGCAGATCTGTCAACCAGCGCTGGTCAGTTCCTACACATCTGCATTAAGGTTCTAGAGTTCCTACACATCTGCATTAAAGTTTTAGAGTTCCTACACATCTGCATTAAAGTTCTAGAGTTCCTACACATCTGCATTAAAGTTCTGGAGTTCCTACACATCTGCATTAAAGTTCTAGAGTTCTTACACATCTGCATTAAAGTTCTGGAGTTCCTACACATCTGCATTAAAGTTCTAGAGTTCCTACACATTTGCATTAAAGTTTTAGAGTTCCTACACATCTGCATTAAAGTTTTAGAGTTCCTATACATCTGCATTAAAGTTTTAGAGTTCCTACACATCTGCATTAAAGTTTTAGAGTTCCTACACATCTGCATTAAAGTTCTGGAGTTCCTACACATCTGCATTAAAGTTCTGGAGTTCCTACACATCTGCATTCAAGTTTTAGAGTTCCTACACATCTGCATTAAAGTTTTAGAGTTCCTACACATCTGCATTAAAGTTTTAGAGTTCCTACTCATCTGCATTAAAGTTCTAGAGTTCCTACACATCTGCATTAAAGTTTTAGAGTTCCTACACATCTGCATTAAAGTTTTAGAGTTCCTACACATCTGCATTAAAGTTTTAGAGTTCCTACACATCTGCATTAAAGTTCTAGAGTTCCTACACATCTGCATTAAAGTTCTAGAGTTCCTACACATCTGCATTAAAGTTTTAGAGTTCCTACACATCTGCATTAAAGTTTTAGAGTTCCTACACATCTGCATTAAAGTTCTAGAGTTCCTACACATCTGCATTAAAGTTTTAGAGTTCCTACACATCTGCATTAAAGTTTTAGAGTTCCTACACATCTGCATTAAAGTTTTAGAGTTCCTACACATCTGCATTAAAGTTTTAGAGTTCCTACACATCTGCATTAAAGTTTTAGAGTTCCTACACATCTGCATTAAAGTTTTAGAGTTCCTACACATCTGCATTAAAGTTTTAGAGTTCCTACACATCTGCATTAAAGTTCTAGAGTTCTTACACATCTGCATTAAAGTTCTGGAGTTCCTACACATCTGCATTAAAGTTCTAGAGTTCCTACACATCTGCATTAAAGTTCTAGAGTTCTTACACATCTGCATTAAAGTTCTGGAGTTCCTACACATCTGCATTAAAGTTCTGGAGTTCCTACACATCTGCATTAAAGTTCTGGAGTTCCTACACATCTGCATTAAAGTTTTAGAGTTCCTACACATCTGCATTAAAGTTTTAGAGTTCCTACACATCTGCATTAAAGTTCTAGAGTTCCTACACATCTGCATTAAAGTTCTAGAGTTCTTACACATCTGCATTAAAGTTTTAGAGTTCCTACACATCTGCATTAAAGTTCTAGAGTTCCTACACATCTGCATTAAAGTTCTAGAGTTCTTACACATCTGCATTAAAGTTCTAGAGTTCCTACACATCTGCATTAAAGTTCTGGAGTTCCTACACATCTGCATTAAAGTTCTAGAGTTCCTACACATCTGCATTAAAGTTCTGGAGTTCCTACACATCTGCATTAAAGTTCTAGAGTTCCTACACATCTGCATTAAAGTTTTAGAGTTCCTACACATCTGCATTAAAGTTTTAGAGTTCCTACACATCTGCATTAAAGTTCTAGAGTTCCTACACATCTGCATTAAAGTTCTAGAGTTCCTACACATCTGCATTAAAGTTTTAGAGTTCCTACACATCTGCATTAAAGTTTTAGAGTTCCTATACATCTGCATTAAAGTTTTAGAGTTCCTACTCATCTGCATTAAAGTTTTAGAGTTCCTACACATCTGCATTAAAGTTCTGGAGTTCCTACACATCTGCATTAAAGTTTTAGAGTTCCTACACATCTGCATTAAAGTTTTAGAGTTCCTACTCATCTGCATTAAAGTTCTGGAGTTCCTACACATCTGCATTAAAGTTCTAGAGTTCCTACACATCTGCATTAAAGTTCTAGAGTTCCTACACATCTGCATTAAAGTTTTAGAGTTCCTACACATCTGCATTAAAGTTTTAGAGTTCCTACACATCTGCATTAAAGTTTTAGAGTTCCTACTCATCTGCATTAAAGTTCTGGAGTACGCAATAAAACTGCAGGTTTTCTATAATCAGCTTGAGGACTTTAGTGCAGGACAGGCAGAAAGAGGTGGAGGGAGACAAGATCCAGTGTATAGACATCAATACGCTTTCTCAGAACACTGTATGAACATTGATGCAGTTATTACAATACTAATAATGAAGCAGGCCGATGCTTTCATTTTTTTATTGCCCGTTTTAAATCTGAAATGGCACAGACGCTTCAGGGGCTTCACAAACACGTCAATGAAAAACAAGCAAACATCTGAATGAATATTTTTGATATTGAGGCTTTTGATGATCACAATCCAGTTTCCAGCAACACAGATGAAATCATGTGACTGATGTGCTGTTAATGATTCATCTCAACTGATCACATTGAAAATAAAAGATGTTTATGTAAAAATTTTGTGTGTACTGTATACGCTCACCAGCCACTTTATTAGGTACACCTGTCCAACTGCTCGTTAACATAAATTTCTAATCAGCCAATCAAGCCATTTAGGCATGTAGACATGGTCAAGACGATCTGCTGCAGTTCAAACCGAGCATCAGAGTGGAGAAGAAAGGTGATTTAAGTGACTTTGAACATGGTATGATTGTTGTTGCCAGACGGGTTGGTCTGAGTATTTCAGAAACTTCTGATCTACTGGGATTTTCACGCACAACCATCTCTAGGGTTTACAGAGAATGGTCAGAGGAGAATGGCCAGACTGGTTAAGGCTGATAGAAAGGCAACAGTAACTCAAATAAGCACTCGTTACAACCGAGGTCTGCAGAAGAGCATCTCTGAACACACAACACGTCCAACCTTGAGGCAGATGGGCTACAGCAGCAGAAATCCACACCGGGCGCCACTCCTGTTAGCTAAGAACAGGAAACTGAGGCTACAATTCACACAGGCTCAACAAAACTGGACAATAGAAGATTGGAGAAACGTTGCCTGGTCTGATGAGTCTCCATTTCTGCTGCGACATTCAGATGGTCGGGTCAGAATTTGGCATCAACAACATGAAAGCATGGATCCATCCTGCCTTGTATCAATGGTTCAGGCTGGTGGTGGTGGTGTAATGGTGTGGAGGATATTTTCTTGGCACACTTTGGGTCATTAGTACCAATTGAGCATCGTGTCCACGCCACAGCCAACCTGAGTATTGTTGCTGACCATGTCCATCCCTTTATGACCACAGTGTCCCCATCTTCTTATGGCTACCTCCAGCAGGATAACGCGCCAGGTCATGAAGCGTGAATCATCTCAGACTGGTTTCTTGAACATGAAAAAGTATTCAAAATGGCCTCCACAGTCACCAGGACTCAATCCAATAGAGCACCTTTGGGATATGGTGGAACGGGAAATTTGCATCATGGATGTGCAGCCGACAAATCTGCAGCAACTGTGTGATGCTACCATGTCAGTATGGAGCAAAATCTCTGAGGAATATTTCCAGTATCTTGTTAAATCTATGACACGAAGGATTAAAGCAGTTCTGAAGGCAAAACGGGGTTCAACCCAGTACTAGTAAGGTGTACCAAATAAAGTGGCCGGTGAATGTATATAAATATTAATAAGCATGTAAATAAAGTATATTCATTTTGTGTGTGTGCTCTTATATACAGATAATAAATATACACAGTACAAACACACATATATTATGTGAATTCAAACTTCTTTTTATATATAATTTATTAATTTTGTATTTGCGATTAGTCACGATTAATTGTTAAACAGCACTGCTGATGTGTTTTAACAAATATATACAGTAATGTCTCTGTTCCAAAACAGTGAGCTGCCTTTTTACTGTGTATTGCTAAAAAAATAATGTAAATATAAAAAAAATATCCAGCATAAACCTTATAATATTATAAACACTTCATAATATTGGCCAAATTACTATTTATATCATTAAAATGATTATTATTTACTAGTAATAATAAATTCTTAACTGATGTACAATATAATAGTACATGTTCAACAAAAATGATCCTTGAAAACTTTTTTTATTAAGGAACAAACTGAGCAATAGCAAATCTATTAATTATGTTATATCAGATGTCTCTAAAATAACAGTAAAACATGAATTATGTTTATACAATTACTCAAAAACCTCTCTCACCTTTATGCATTTTACCAACAATGCATTATGGGATCACTCTGTCTGCAAACAAAATGTATCTGTATAATGACACTGCATCTATCGGGACTGCACCTATACTCCCTTAAAACACACACTACATAGGCAGCTCACTAGCTTTCAGAAAAGAGCTCATTCTCTCTCCATTTGCAGGCAGATCAAGCAGGCGTCATGCAAGAAGACGAAGCAGTCAAAGAGCAAAACACCCCAAATCACAAGCATTTCACAACGGGTTAGACGTACAGAAGTAAACATACCCATACCATATCTAGTCTATGTCTCTCCAACTCCTGGCAGAGAGAGAGTCGGCAAAGCAGAGCAAAAATCAATCAATAAATCAATGCATACAACCCTATTGATCAACTCCCCAGAAGACAGATTACCCATAATACATTCAGAGAAACAGTTCAGGAAAAAAATATTAAATAACACTGATTTAATTTCCATTCTTAGCTAGAAATTTCCCTTTAAACCTTTAACTGCAGCCCCCACATTTTGAACATAGACTGAAGTGAAATGATTGGCAATCTTCAACGCTTTGGAGCACAGATTTAAGCTTGGTCTCATTTTGAAGAAGACAGATGTCAGATTGTAGGTGAAGTGAAACAAGTTCAAAAAAGTTAAACAAAGCTAAAGTTTTGTGCCTTTATGTTTATGAAAATTCTAAAACAATAAATGTATGGGTGACACTTTATAAAGCTACACACTATCAATCAATTATTGAGCATTAGCAAATAGTGAATTCATTATCTGTTAAGCATTAACTTTCCATTAACAGATGTTAGCAAGCAGTTTATAAATACAGCTACAAATGCTGTATTCCTGACTTATAAGCACATTTCTAATGTGCTTGATTGTGTTTTCATTTATTCATTCATTTTCTTTTTGGTTTAGTCCCTTTATTTATCTGGGGTCGCCACAGCGGAATGAACCGCCAACTTATCCAGCATTTGTTTTATGCAGCGGATGCCCTTCCAGCTGCAACCCATCACTGGGAAACACATATGTGTATGTGTATATATATTCACACACAAATACACTACGGACAATTTAGCCTACCCAATTCACCTGTACCACATGTCTTTGGACTGTGGAAAGCGAACGCAGGGAGAACATGCAAACTCCACAGCCAAGGCTCGAAGCAGCGACCGTCTTGCTGTGAGGCGACAGCACTACCTACTGCACCACTGCGTCGCCTATATTGTGTTTTCATACTTTGTTAATAATTATTTTTTCATTAATTAAGTATTACATTATTTACAAACTAGTCATTTAAGAATAGTTAGTGCTATTATAAGATTATTCAGAATGCATAAGTACACGATTAATAAACTATTCAAATGAACATACACATATCTTATTATTCAGGCATTTACTAGTAGTTACTTAGTAAGTTAATAAATGCTTTAACTCAACTTTGTCCAGTTTTATGACCTAATCAAGTGAGGACTATGTGCTTTATAAATCCCCTATAAATGACTAGTAAAGGCTCAGTTATATTCTAAACAGGGAAAAAAGAAAATAAATATATGAGTAAATATATGAATATGAGCAAATGAAACTGTATCAAATGAAAAATAAATCTTTGCAATCTCATCTAAAATAACAATACTGTGCAGCTTAAACATGGATAAATAGCATTGAAATGTTGTTTCATAATATATTGCTAAATTATTATATTGTTATTTTATCCTATTTTATTTAATTGTATTTATTTCTAATTGTATTTTGACACTCCTGTTATCCGACAATGTTTAAAGTTGACAGTAATTTTATTTTTAAGACTGCAAACATTTACTGTTCATTTGATACTGAGCCTTTAGTTGTCATTTATAAGGGATTTATAAAGCATGAATAGTTCTCACTTTAGATTAGGTCACAAAACAGCATCAAGTTGAGTTAATAAAGCATGTATTAACATACATAGCAACGATTACTATATTCCTGAATATTAATAATTATAAATGTTTATTAATCGTTTACTAACTTACATTCGTTCTGAATGATTCCAAAAACACCAACTATTCTTAAATACAACTGGTTTGTAAATAATGCAATACCACAATGACGTCTGGTGTTTTCCAGACTTCAGCGCCTAGACTGCAGCTCCGCACAGGAAGTTTGGCTAGAGGAGAAATGGTCGTGCACAACTGAGCCTGGTTTCTCTCGAGGTTTTTATCCCTTTTGTTAGTTGGTGAAGTTTTGTTTCTCACCACTGGCTTGTTTGGTTGGGACTTGTGGAGCTGAGCATTGATGGATTTGCTCTTCAGTGTTTGGACTTTCAGCAGTGAAATTTATTCGACACTGAACTGAACTTCAACTGGACTGACACAATTTCAATTTACTAGAACTTTTATGTTAAGCTGCTTTGACACAATCTACATTGTAAAAGCGCTACAGGAATAAATATGAATACTGAATTTAGTAATGGACAATTAATAAGTAAAAAAGTATGAAAATACAATCATTAAGCACATTATAAATGTGCTTATAAGATTACAGCATTTGTAGCTGTATTTATAAACTGCTTACTAACGTCTATTAATGTAGAGTTAAAGCTTAACAAATAATGAATTAACTATTTGCTAATGCTTAATAGATGATTCATCATGTGTAATTATTAGTGTTGCCAATGTATGTTATTATAAAACAAAACGTGAATTTTACAAAATATGTTTTAGCCCTAAATTGACAGAAAATCACAACTAAATATCTGAACAAATTATATACCAAATGTGAAACTGATATCTCAAAAAAAAATTATAATAATAAAAAAAAAGAGCTTTCAGTAAGATTTTGTTTGGCTGCAGTACCAAAAATCATCAGTTTCCATTGATGACCATACGAGAGCGCCCCCTGCTTTTTTCATATATTTGCCAATATTTGTAAAGTAGACATAACATTCTGAAGTAGTATGAGCAGATTATCTGTATTTGATATGAATTTAGCCTCCAAATAACATCTAAACAAAAATTTACATGTGGATTGCTGTAGCAAAGTAATGCTTTACGACTGTAAGAAGCATCCTTGTTGCAAATTATAAAAAAGCTGTTGCTTAATGATATCTATCAAAAATCAGTCACCAGATATGAAGACTAGACATTTTAAGTGTTCAAATGATATATAGCTTGTCATGAGTGCTTTATGATGAAGGTTTAAAAGTGTAACTGTGAATGGTCTGACACGTAAATGGTCTGACAGGTTATGAAATGTGATTTAATCTTAACTAATCGTAACCTAAGTTACTTTACTCTTCCTAAGTAACAAAAATAAAAATGTATTCAGAAGTCTTTGACCGTTCCAATGATATATATAGTTTGTCATGATTAGATTAGGATTTAATTGCATGATGTAAGTGATGTAAACTTAAGTGTCCCGATGGCAGGAATAAGAGTTGAGGGGTTAAAAACATTTATTTGGTAACATGTTATTATAAGATTCCATTAGTAAATGTTATTTATTATACTACGCACTCAAGCTATTTATACTATATCAAAACCTTTATGATGCTCATTGGTTAATCAGAATCAAGCATTCAACAGCCCAAAACGACATTAAAGGGATAGTTCACGCAAAACTAAAAATCCTGTCATCATTTCCTCACCCTTTACTTGTTTAAAACCTTCATGAGTTTCTTTCTTCTGTTAGACACAAAATAATATATTTTGAAGAATGTTGGAAACCTGTAACCATTGACTTCTATTGTATTTGTTTTCCTACTATGAAAGTCAATGGTTACCGGTATTCAGATTTCTCCAAAAAAAGCTTTGTGTGTTCAACAGAATGAAGAAAATCCTACAGGATTAAAACCACTTGAGGGAGAGTAAATAGTTGATAAATGCTCATGTTTGGGGTGAACTATCCCTTAAATTTGTAAATCTTTTTGTAAAACGTAACCCAAAAATCATATATAGAAAAAAAAGACATTTATTCAGAGTAATATTGTTGATGAATCGGCTCATATAGATTTTCTGATACCTGGTGCTTGAGAATGATGGCCTGCTGTCTGCGCAGCTCCTTGTCCTTCAGACAGAGATGAGAAAAATAAATTAAAAGGTGCAAATATTCCCTGATTTCCATTACTGAGATGAGAGCGAGAGACAGGGATGCAGATGGAGGGATGTCATAAACTGATAGGATTTCCTCCATTTATTTTCGCAGTATATTGAAATGTCTGGGTCTTTGATTGACAGGCGTGCGGTCGAGTGGGATCTGGCTGTTAATGTAAAAATGAGAAACGAGCAGTTTCCTAATTCAGTTACTCAATTCACTTGCAGAAATGCATATAAAAATATGCACTGGGTCAGTGTCAGATCGGTTTTAAATTAAAGCATCTTTTTGCCGTCTCATCATGTTTCTGATCGTATAAAATCCTTTACATTTACGTTTAGTCATTTATCAGATGCTTTTGTTTGGGTCTTATTTAAACTTAAATAATACCTAAATCTACCTTATCTTAAAGGTGCAGTATGCAAGTTTGACACCCAGTGGTTGAACTATTCAGGTATTGCACTCCTGGATTAAAACAAATGCAAGCGCGGGTTGCCAGATTGAGGACAGGAGCGAGTGATTTAAACAGTGTTCTAAATAAAAGCAACGGCACCTGATTAAAGGAATATTTTACATATTAAAGAGTTTTTTCCTAACCAACACCTTGAATTGATATATTAGAAACGGCTTAAATTTCTCACAGGTGAACAACAGAAAACTGACAATGATCACCTCAGGTAAACCTCATGTGCTTTATTCAGTGTTAAATGCTAATAATGTGAGTTTGAATGCCATTTCACATTGCATTTGTTGCCATATACTGAAAGCAGCAGCAGATAGTTCACCTCAGATCTGGAAAATAAAATAAACCGTCTGAAACTGAACTTTAGAACTGAGACTCAGTGCAAACCAACACATATCAGTGATTCAGCATCTACATTTAATAATGTTAAAGAGGGTTAATATGTATTAAGCAGATTATAAACCTTATCATTTCATGAGTGTGTGCATATTCTGTGCTTCTGAATGGCTGTTTTTAAAATATCTGTCGCGTTTCATCTGGTACAAACAGCCAAATTGCTCATCACTGCAAATCTCGTCACGTAGCATGTTGTTAGGACACATAATTACAATGTAATCTGCTCACCTAATGTTTACTTTTGTAATATTTATATCATTTGCTAATTAATAACCTCATGAGGAACTGAATCTACGTCTCATTTCGGAGTCTGCTTCTGTCCACTGGAGGTCGCATTTCGAGGTCGTAAAATGGCATTCATGCTTTGAGAGCCTTCCTTATTGAATGAGTGAATGAAATACGTGGCTTTCCACCAAGGCAACCCGGGGTGCTGAAATATAATTGGCTAAACTGGCATTGGGCGGGTTAAAATGACCAAAACAAAGACAGCGTTCTGGCACAGAAAACACATTGTCAAAGCAGAATATCTGACTTCAGCATTGTGTTTCAGATAAACAAGACTGTTCTCTTAGCATGTTTCTGAAATATCTGCAAACATATTATAGTATTTTTATGCTTTAAGTCAAAAACGTACATACAGCACCTTTAAATAATACCTTAAAAAATACCTAAAATAACAATTGTGGCTGTAAATTTAAATCACTCAACATATTTTTTTCATCAAATAAATGATAATGAATTTACTCTTACTGGGTTCTTTGTGTTTATTAGGATAAATGATGATCCTGTTATGAATTAGTCTTGGAAATTATTTGAGGGAAGCATGAAATTAGGAAACAGTAGGAAAATGAAATAAACAGCTCACAGAAAAAATAAATGCATTAATGGCGCAGTGGGTAGAGCTGTCGCCTCACAGCAAGAAGGTTGCTGGTTCGAGCCTCGGCTGGGTCAGTTGGCGTTTCTGTGTGGAGTTTGCATGTTCTCCCTGCATTTGTGTAGGTTTCCTCCAGGTGCTCCGGTTTCCCCCACAGTCCAAAGACATGCGGTACAGGTGAATTGGTTAAGTTTAATTGTCCATAGTGTATGTGTGTGTGCGAATGAGTGTGTATGGGTTTCCCAGTAATGGGTTGCGGCTGGAAGGGCATCCGCTGCGTAAAACATATGCTGGATAAGTTGGCAGTTCATTCCGCTGTGGCGACCCCAGATTAATAAAGGGATTAAGCCGAAAAGAAAATGATTGAATGAATGAATGAACAAACAAACAACCTTTATTCGTTTTTCAGCTTCTAGTATTTTGGCGCTGACAGCCTCTTCCTTCTTTTTTCTTTTAGCCTGTGAACAAACATATTTGACAGTTATGCTACTTAATGAAACTAAATAATATAAAAAATAAAATAAACAATCTAATACATGCAACAACATATAAACAAAGTATTTTGATTGTTATATCACATTTTTTTCTACATATAAAAAAATTGACAACATAAAAAAATATGTTTTCCAAAAGCTTAAAAGCTTATTTTTCCACAGAGGAAACATAATTCAAAATGAAGTTATTGTATTTGTATAATATAATTTTATATATTTATAAACAAAACGTTCAGACACATTTTTATTCACACTATTCCACAACCTTTATAATAAAGTCAACAAAACTGACAAAACTTTTCCATCAAAATATTAGGTTTGCTTTAGGGATGCACAATATATCGGCGGCCATATCGTTATTGGCAGATAAACACTATTTTTAATGTTATCGTTATCGGTCAGATGTTAAAATTAGCCTGATATATTTAAGCAGATAAACTACGTAATTGTACAGAACTGCCTGCCTCGCGTATGCGTGGGTTGAACTTGTTCAGACTTGTCCAGTGCACTATAACGCTTTCCTCACATTGTTTATTCCTTCAGAGTCCGTCCTTCCTTTGTGTGGTATTGCGGTGCGTTAATAACCATATTCCTAATCATTGTAGATCTGTTTGATAGAGTGTCATTGTGTATTTTGGTTTAAATAGCCTCAGGAAAAATATCACACGTGTAAACATAATAGCAGCGATGCCACGTGCTAAACAACTCATTGGGTTGTTTGTAATCTAATATGATTGTTATAATAAACGCGTTGCTTACCATGTGTTGTTAATGTAGGATGGTATTCAGTTTGATCGACATATTCACATTGATTATAATGAGTTTTGGGGTGAGTCAGTCTTCTAATTCTCGACTGCAACTTGTTCAGAATGCA
This sequence comes from Danio aesculapii, assembly GCF_903798145.1. Taxonomy (NCBI): domain Eukaryota; kingdom Metazoa; phylum Chordata; class Actinopteri; order Cypriniformes; family Danionidae; genus Danio; species Danio aesculapii. The sequence continues at coordinate 51,224,376 of NC_079443.1, read as the reverse complement.
GCTGCACGTCTTTTAACTGGCACACGCAAATACGAGCACATCACCCCGATTTAATCTTCTCCTCACTGGCTGCCCGTGCATTTCAGGATCCATTTTAGGTTACTTTTGTTTTTAAGTGTCTAAATGACCTCTACACCTCTTTACCTCTCTGAGCTTCTCTATTAGACAAGCCTCTTCCATTACTGTTTTTAAATCTCTTCTTAAAACCCACTTGTTCAGTTTGGCTTTCAGCACAGCGTGAGATGTTAACATCTTATGTTCATTTATTTGTATTTTAAAGTTTGTTTTACTCTCTGTTGTCAGCACTGTGTTGTTTTAAAGTGCTTTATAAATTAAATTGAACTGAATTGAGTGCACATGAGGGCTATAACCGCACACAGACACACATATCTGATATGACAGCCTTCACAGCAGCACGAGGGAGAGGTGTGCCAGTCACTGAATCCAGTATAGGGGCTCTCAACTCACTGACACATTCTGTCTTTATATTATGCTCTGTGTTTGTAATGAAGTCATCTGTGCTCAATACTCAGGTGTTGTATTAAAATCTGAGTCCGCTTCGCGTGCACGTGTCTGACGTGTCACACAGCACCTGCAGTTAAAGTCTCAAACTCACAGCGGTTCATCATAAACTTTTCATTGATCAGTTTTCCCACAACTGACAGCAAAAATGAAGATAGAAGCGTTGTCTGATTGACAAGCAGCACCTACATGTGTTTAAAAGAATATAAAACGCCAAATAGGATGAATTTATGCAGCATTTTCTAAAGTAAAACATCCTATCTGTATTTAGCTTTTCACTTGTACAGTGACTCCGATCAAAACACCTCTCAAAAGACTTTATTCTGACAGTACATATTTGCACATGTATATTACTGTGACACGTTTCATTCAAGAACATTTGAGCTGGTTTCAGTCTTTAGCTCTTTCACTTTCATTTTGTTTAAAATATATTTATTTAACCCAAAAATCCATATTGGTGCATCCCTATTTTGGATACATGTTATTTACTGTATATAACAATTATGCTAATTGTAAATGTTTGATTGGACTGTATACGCTACAAAACAGTTAATTAACAGTTAATTCAGTTATCAAGGCAAGCCACTGGACAAAAGTGATGTGTTCTGTAGCCAATAATAATAATAATAATAATAATAATAATAATAATAACAATCATATTTTTAAGGGGGCTAATAATCTTGACCTTAGCAGTGTTTATGCTCTTTAAATATGAATATATTTATATATACACCTCCAAAACCTGTCGAGCTCGTAGTTCCTTCTCCATTCGGACCTGCTGGATTCTCCGGAACCTTTCCTAAAAGGTAGGAATGAGAAATGATGAGCTGCATTTCATTTTTCTACAATGATGAATTTTAAAGTCTCAAACATGTTATGCATCAACAAAAATTAGCATCGAGTTGGCTGATCTTAAAGGAATAGTTCACCAAAAAATGAAAATTCTGTCATTATTTCCTCATCCTCTAATTATTTATTTATTTATTCATTTATTCATTCATTCTATTTTTTAAACAGGAAAGGATTAAAAGTTAATCAGGCCAGACTCAGCATGAATGCTGTTTACCAGCAGGTTCCTGCTCTGCAGAACAGAAACACACACACACCCTAAACATTTCTTCCATCGACACATTAAAAACAGTACAAACGTTCACCAAACAAACTAAATTAAAGAGCCCATATTATACATGAAATAGGGTCATATTTAGGTTGTAAGGGTCTCCAACAACAGTCTAATATGCATGCAAGGTCATAAAACACTTTGATGGTCTTATAATCTGCATTTATTTTTACCTAATTATCCCAACGACTCCCATATGAATCGTTCAGCGATTCATTTGTTCCCAACCCCCTCCTCAGCGCGAAGCTAATCTGCGCTGATTGGACCGATGACAGCCTGCTGCGATTGGTCGACAGTGACAGGCTTCAGCACGAGACAGAGTGAAATGCCCAGCTGGTAATCAACTATATAAAAGTAGTCACAGTGCACACGCGCTTCATAGTGTAAGGCTTTTTTCACACACACACACAACCCTCCTCAGAAGAACTGGGGAGATCGACGCGAGTCTCTCTCTCACACACACACACAACGCTCCTCAGAAGAACTAGGGAAAGCGACGCGAGTCTCTCTCTCTCTCTCTCTCTCTCTCTCTCTCTCTCTCTCTCTCTCTCACACACACACACACACACACAACGCTCCTCAGAAAAACTAGGGAAAGCGACGCGAGTCTCTCTCTCTCTCTCTCCCTCTCTCTCTCTCTCTCTCTCTCTCTCACACACACACACACACAACGCTCCTCAGAAGAACCAGGGAAAGCGACGCGAGTCTCTCTCTCTCTCTCTCACACACACACACAAGGCTCCTCAGGAGAACTAGGGAAAGCGACGCGAGTCTCTCTCTCTCTCTCACACACACACACACACACACACACACACAACGCTCCTCAGAAGAACTAGGGAAAGTGACACAAGTCTCCTGTCTCCTAGCTTACGATCGATCGCCATAGCAACGACAAACGGCAGTGGAACGCGAGCTCACAAAAGCCTTTAATGTTAAATCCGTAAACAAAGCGGCACGCGTCGCGTTTTTAACGTGGCTTACATGTGATAAGAGAATATAAAGAGTAACCGCGTGTACTGTACCAGGTTAACAACTCATCTTTGGGTAGAGACTGTCAATATTATCCATCTGAGCACAGCGTGACTTCATTCGACCGGCGGCGTCTGTGTGTGTGTGTCTAGTGTTTTTTCTGTGTTAGTGGGCGGGGCCGCAGGTTTCAAATCTCCCTGGTTTGCGCGCGTAACTACTGGCGAGGCTTGTGTTTCGTGGCTGCGTCATCGCGAAACACCTAATGACTCGTTATCAAGGCGACTCGTTTGAAGCACTATGAGTCGACTCTTTTATAGATGAATCAATAGTTTTAAACACTGTACACTTACAGATTTAAGCCTTAGCTGGATATTTCACTTCACTTAGAGCTGTGTTACACACTACATGGAAGGGCATTTTCAAAAACCCATAATATGGGCTCTTTAAGAGAAACAGGCCCAGCAATAGTTGGCCATCAGAGATTTGGGGGGAAAAAAGGCTCAGTGTTGTTGTTAAACCTAAATATACACTTGTTACAAATCAGTTTGAGTTTCTTTCTTCTGTTGAACATAAAGGAAAATTTACTAAAGAAGTATATTGGAAAAAACAACCATTGACTTCTATAATCGATCAGTGCGCAAAGGTCTCTCACACACTTTCGCACACACACACACATGCACAAACACTACTCAATATGAAACTAAGCTTTTTTTTGCACTGCAACAGATGATTAACAATAAAAACGACACATTTACCTCTTCACAGCAGGGAAAAATAGCAACAATCAAGAATGCATGATTATATGCTGTCATGGCTTTGCAATCAACAAATGTGATTATAATAGAAGTGAATTGGGCAAAAACAGCCACCAACATAACGAAAGGGAAGTCAATTTACCCAGATTACATTGTTAAGTTTTTGAACACTTTCAAACTATTTTACTTCACTACATTCCAAAACAAAATATTGCACTTTTTACTGTACTTTAAACAACTCACTGATTCAAATGATCTGTTCAGAGTGAGTCTCCTGTAAACAACTCACTGATTCAAATGATCTGTTCAGAGTGAGTCTCCTATAAACAACTCACTGATTCAAATAATCCATTCAGAGTGAGTCTCCTGTAAACAACTTACTGATTCAAATGATCCATTCAGAGTGAGTCTCCACTAAACAACTTACTGATTCAAATGATCTGTTCAGAGTGAGTCTCCTGTAAACAACTCACTGATTCAAATGATCCATTCAGAGTGAGTCTCCTGTAAACAACTCATTGATTCAAATGATTAATTCAGAGTGAGTATCCTGTAAACAACTCACTGATTCAAATGATCCATTCAGAGCGAGTCTCCTGTAAACAACTCACTGATTCAAATTATTCATTCAGAGAATCATTTGAATCAAATGATTCATTCCCAAAATATGTCTCAAAATAAGACTTGCCACCAAAAATCATTCCATTTTCTGAAATACAGAGAAAGCTGTGGCCAAATTAAGACCCTAAATCGGCCCAAAGGGGATGAAAACATCCACAAAAATCACACAAGGGTTATTTCTCCATATCTGGCTAAAGATACTCAAACTCAAATTGGCAGGAGGCCATATCAGTGACTGACAATTCATAGGAGGGCCGTTCTAACATTTAAGCACAAGTAAGAAGTGGAAACCTGACGTAATTGATGCACTCAGACATTCTTCCTCAGAGTATCAAAGCTCCTTCTTTTTGTTTCTTGCTTTACATATTGAAGGGGGAGTTTAAATTGCTATGAAAATACTACAATTTAATAATCGGCAGAATAATTATTATTATTATTATTCTGCCCCAGTCAATTGTTGCTTAACCAAAACTTTAACAGATAACGTAAGACAGCAGAAAGCAGGTTGGTTAACTTTACTGACTTTTCTGGCAATAGCTCTTTTCAATATCATAATTTTATGTAAAACTACAACAAAGAGGGGGAAAGTATGTTCATATTCACATTTACTTTAACAAGTTCAGTTCAGCCAGCAGTAAACCTCTACTAAAGCACATTTTTTATACAATTCTTAATAAGCATACGAGGAAAATCTATTAAATGAGACCATTTGAATTGAATATTAGCAAAATTAATATATTTACACACCCAGCATAATGTGTAAGCCATGAAGAAGTGTTTGTACAACAAAATACATCAATAATCGAACAACCCTTGAATATTTACAAAAATAGAGCTTTAGTAAAAATAGAGCACTTACGGACATTCATTTCAACGTTTCAATCAGCCCCAGAAATAATCTTCATGTGTGTTACTCTCGACCGCAAGCTAAGAGAAACCGAAAGTAACCCAAACATATAGTACAGTACCTTAAATGTCCAGTAGGTGGGGGTCAAAACCACAAGTGTATATGCGACTGCACAACAATGATAGTGGTTCAAAAATATGTTTTATTAGGCCGAATCTTGTTATATTTTTGGCGTCAGTTGCGGAGAGGAGGGAGGAGAAGGAGGGGATGGTCCACGAGCCTGCAGTTTGAGACCCCTGCCTTAAAAATTGGTAACATGTTGGTATTGGGTACATGTTATAATAAGCTTCCATTAGTTCATGTTATTTGTTTTTTTTTTGTTTGTTCCCACTATGGATGATGTCAAAGGCGTTTTTTCCCCCAGCATTCTTCAGAGTATCTTGTTTTGTGTTCAACAGAAGAAAGAAATTCATTAAAGTTTAGAACCACTTTAGTGTGAGTAAATGTAGAGGACATTTTCATTTTTGGGGGAACTATCCTTATGAATGCTCACATCAATGATATACAAAAACATTCAAGTGAATCTGAAACAGTCTGAGGAACCGTGGCTGATTTCTGACCTGCTGTTTGAGGATCTTCATTTGCTCCTTGTGTTTCCGCCGCTCTTCTGCTGCCATGATTGCTGGGGAGGAAATGATAATCAGGTTTTAAAGCATTCAAGATACCAGAAACGTCTGTAAAACCCAGTAGTGGAGAGTAACTAAGTATTTTTACTTCACTACTGTACTTGTTTCTTATATTTTAAGTATCTGTATCTGATTATTTCTAATTTAAGGAACCTTTATTTTACTTCACTACATTCCAAAACAAAATATTGCACTTTTTACTGTACTTTAAACAACTTACTGATTCAAATGATCTGTTCAGAGTGAGTCTCCTGTAAACAACTCACTGATTCAAATGATCTGTTCAGAGTGAGTCTCCACTAAACACCTCACTGATTCACATGATCTGTTCAGAGTGAGTCTCTTGTAAACAACTCACTGATTCAAATGATCTGTTCAGAGTGAGTCTCCTGTAAACAACTCACTGATTCAAATGATCTGTTCAGAGTGAGTCTCCACTAAACAACTCACTGATTCGAATGATCTGTTCAGAGTGAGTCTCCACTAAACAACTCACTGATTTGAATGATCTGTTCAGAGTGAGTCTCCTGTAAACAACTCACTGATTCAAATGATCCCCTCAGATTCATATGATTAAAGGAAAAGGAGGACTTGATACCTCCACGGCAGTAATATTTTATTAGGCCATCTGTACTTTTACTCAGATGTGTAATTTGTGTATTTCGCTCACCTTGCTGTCTCCTGGCCTCTTTTGCTGCTCGTGCCAGAGCTTGTTTCTCCAGTTTCCTCATAAGCTTCATTTGAGCCACCTGACGTGCAATTTCTGACAAATACAGGAGATATTAATAATAAATCCATCTACTGTACCTACAACTCAGCAGACAAAAAACATGAGATCACCACAACATATAGAGTTGAAGTCAGAATTATTTGCCCTTTTCTTTTCAAATATTTCTCAAATGATGTTTAACAGAGCAAGGAAATATTCACAGTATTTCCTATAATATTTTTTCTTCTAGAGAAAGTCTTATTTGTTTTATTTCGGCTAGAATAAAAGCAATTCTTTATTTTTAAAAACCATTTTAAGATCAAAATTATTCACCCCCTTGACAATATTTGTTTTTCAGATAGTCTACGGAACGAACCATCGTTATAAAATAATTGCCTAATTACCCTAACCTGGCTAGTTAACCAAATTAACCTAGTTAAGCCTTTAAATGTCACTTTAAGCTGTATAGAAGTGTCTTGAAGAATATCTAGTCAAACATTATTTACTGTCATCATGACAAAGATAAATAAATTAGTTATTAAAAATTAAAATTATGTTTTAAAAAATGTGTTGAAAAAACCTCTACTAAACAGAAATTGGGGAAAAAATAAACAAGGAGACTAATAATTCTGTAATATAAAGTGTATATAAAATAATACATATATAATACATATATAATACATATATATATATATATATATATATATATATATATATTTAAATATATATGTATTATATATGTATTATTTTATATATAAAAAAAATTATATACATGTATATATATATATATATGTATATATATATGTATATGTATATATATATATATATATATATATATATATATATATATATATATATATATATATATATATACATATATATATACATATATATATATATATATATACATATACATATACATATATATATACATTCTATTTGGGAAAATGATATAGTGAGATTATCATATTAATCACCCAGTCTTAAATCCATCCATTGCTTTGTGCAACTACTGACTCTTAAGCTGCGGTCACACTGGACTTTTCTCCCCATAGACTTACATTCATACGCACTTGAATGCGTCAGACCGGAAACGCAAGTTCGTGCATGCAGTTCACTGCGTTGCAAAGTTCAAGCTTGGTGAACTCTGACCTGCGAAATGGCATCACTTGACTGCGTGAGACCCATCGAGGATCAAAACAGGACCTCTCTGGACAGAAATTTAAATTAAGTTGCAATCGCTCGCTTTTTTAATGTCTAATCATCTTGTTTAATCCCGCCCCTTTTTGCAGCACCGTACGACAGATTTTCGCACGCACAAACTCTAGTGTGACCGCAGCGTTAGCTGTTAAACACGGTGGCTTAGTGGTTAGTACTGTCGTCTCAGAGCAAGAAGGTCGCTGATTCGAGTCTCCACTGTGTCAGTTGGTATTTCTGTGTGGAGTTTGCATGTTCTTCCCGTGTTGGCGTGGGTTTCCTCACAGTCCAAACACAAAGGGGAATTGGATGAACTAAATTGGCCGTAGTGTATGAGTGTGTGTGTGTGTGTGTGAATGAGTGTGTTTGGATGATTCCCAGTATTGTGTTGCAGCTGGAAGTGCATCCGCTGCGTAAAACATATGCTGGATAAGTTGGCGGTTCATTCCACTGTGGCAACCCCAGATTAATAAAGGAACTAAGCTGAAAAGAAAATGAATGAGTGAATAATGTCAAAGCAGTACCCTGGGCCTCTAGTTTGCGCAGTATTTTAGCCTCAGAGTTGCTGAGAGCTTCAGCTTCAGTGTCGTCCACCGCTCGCACTTTTCTGCGGGACTGAACTGGGTGACCAGCGGGACCGCCTGATGGGTCAGAGTTCTTCTGACGACCCCGACGACCTTCCATCGCTAGGATACGAGGGATGACCTCTTCCTCTTTCAACAGACACCACTGCAACCCCTGGAGATGACAACAACAATTTACCAATTCAATTTTTATTTTCAATATTATTCTGGCCATAAACTGAAGTAATTATAAAATGTAATGTAATGCATTTTTATTTAATGGCATGTCAGCAACCAAGGCTACTTTCATGGCAGGAACATTATAAAAACAATAAAAAAACAATTGAAAACAACAAATGAATACATACATTAAATAAGATTTTTAGCATTAAAACACGATCTAAAATTCCAACATTTATTCTGGTAATTATAAACACAAATATTTCTCTCTCTCTCTCTCTCTCTCTCTCTCTCTCTCTCTCTCTCTCTATACATACACACACACACACATATACATATACATATATATACACACACATGTATATCCACACACATATATATACATATACACACACACACACACACACACACACACACACACACACACACACACACACACACACACACACATATATATATATATATATATATACATACACACATATATATACACATATATACACACATATATATATATATATATATATATACATATATATATATATATATATATATACACACACACATATACACACACACACACATATATATATATATATATATATATATATATATATATATATATATATATATATATATATATATATATATATGTATGTATGTATGTATGTATGTAATATTTATATTAACTAGTAACAACAAAAAATAATATGTAATAAAAAATTAACACAGAATATGATGATTATTATTATTTTTTATTTATTAATATTATTATTATTAACTTTAATAGATAATAAATACACAAACAACAAAGCAAAACAGAATAAAACTAATCATGCTATTTGAAGAAAAAGTAAAAATAAAATATAAATAAACTAACAAATAAATAAAATAAATAATATAAACAAAAAACAAAAAACAAAGTAAGTAGTAGAGGCAGTAGTACGTGCTGTGTTTTTAACATTTATAAACCTAATAACAATAATTACAGCATTAATGATTACTAATTCATTATAAATTACCTACCTAATAGATCATCAGTATCTAGCGCATTTTATTAGTAGTGATAAAATAAAACAAAACTAAATAAAATAAAATAAAAATTATAATAAATTATAAATAACAACAAATAACAACAACAACAAAATATAAATTATATATAATAAATAAATTATAATAACAACAAAAACAACAAATACATCTGATTATTATTGATCTTATTATTATTATTTTTCAGTTTAATAATAATAATAATAAATAATTACACAAGCAACAAAGCTAAACAGAATAAAACAAGTCATGATTTTTAAAAAAAAATATATATATATATATTGAAATATATATATAGAAATAAAAACAAAATATAAATAAATAAGTAGTAGAGGCAGTAGTACGTGCTGTGTTTTTAACATTTATAAACTCAATAACAATTTCTACAGCATTAATGAAAATTATTACCAATTCATTAGTAATTATCTATCTTATAGATCACCAGTATCTTAATCAAAATTGATTTATTATTTTTAGTAGAGTAATAAAATTAAAATAACATTAAATTCAATTAAAAATAAATAATAATGATTATTATTAATATTATTATTAGATTATTATAAAACTGTCCAAAATTAAAGCAAATGACAATTGTTAAGCCAGTCTTTAAAGTCCAATGAAATTACGTAAAATTACCTGCGGTCCATCTCTGGCTTCATAGAAGTCTCCAACCTTTATTTTAGCACTGAAGCTGAAATGATCCCGTGTAATGTCGCTTATCCCGTTTCTGATCAGATACTGTGAAGAATGAGAAGCAAAGATAAATAAAACGGCATCAAAACGAGTCCATAAATCTAACAAATACTGACAGATTTGAAGTTTTAAGCATGTTTTTCTTCTTGCCTTGATGACGTCTGGGTACTGTCTGAGTTTTCTGCCGCATGGAGCAAAATACGCCACTTCTCCTCGCAAACGGCCAGACATGTTAGTGATACGCGTCTCTCTCTGCCATCTGCACACAGAAAGAGCTTTCAGAAATTAGCAAGATATATAAAGTGAAATCTTACATAAACTAAACAACTATAAGTAATCTGATCAGAAGATTGAAACATGAGAGAAAAACCTTTTGTCCAACCATTTATTATTAGCGATACTCCACTTAGCCACTTTAATTGTTTCAATTGTTTAGCAGTAGGTGGCACAGTGATCTCACAGCAAGAAGGTCGCTGGTTCGAGTTCCGGCTGGGTCAGTTGGCATTTCTGTGTGGTGTGTTGGTGTGGGTTTCCTCAGGATGCTCTGGCTGCTCCCACAGTCCAAACACATGCGCTATAGGTGAATTGATTAACTAAATTGGCTATAGTGTATGAGTGTGTGAATGGATGTGTATGGGTGTTTTCCAAGACTGGGATGCCGCTGGAAGGGCATCCACTGTGTGAAACAAATGCTGGAATAGTTGGCGGTTCATACCACTGTGGCGACCTCTGAAATAGAGACTAAGCCGAAGGATAATGAATGAATGAATGTTTAGCCTAGGGGTGTCCAAACCCAATTCTGGAGGGCCGGTGTCCTGCATATTTTAGCTCCAAACCCAATTAAACACACCTGAACCAGCTAATCAAGGTCATTTTATGTGTACTAGAAACTTCCAGGGAGGTGTGTTGAAGGAAGTTGGAGCTAAACTATGCAGGACACCGGCCCTCCAGGAGCGAGCTTGGACACACCTGGTTTAGCACTATACTTGCAACTCAAATGAACAAACAGTACACAGAAGTACTGGGATAACAGTTTATAGTTTAGATATAACCTCTGATGTTTATGGTAAAGATTAAAATCATCGTCATATGCATTGACGCTCAAAAAATGAAAGTTGTAGGCAGCATTTACATTATTTAACCAGTAGGTGGCGACAACCAGCCATCATAAATATGCCATCATAAATATGCCACTAAATAATCCTTCAAAAATGACACAGAGCAATGAAACATGAAGTTTTATGAGTGAAGAACTGAATCATTTATTGAAAATGAGACAAATAAATATGGGTGTTACAAATGATAATGTAATATATCAACATTTCAGCAACAGTAGTAGTAACAGTGAATTTTTCACAGTACTGAATATTTTACTATTCATGTTTATTCAGCTTTTAAGTTCTGTTTGTAAAACCAGAAGTGTCTTGCAGTGTTGTTTTCGTAATAGATGGAAAGCAAATTACATTTGTCTCCTCCCCTTTTTTGGCTGATCTGAAAAATGGTCCGATCCGTGACTAAAACACCATAATATGATCTGATCTGAGATTTGTGATTCATTACACCACTATCCTTTAGAGAGCCTATGCATTTTTGTAATTAAAACTAGACAAGGGTGTTTGTCTGTCTCTTATTACTTGAGCTTCCATGTTTGTTTCTACTGCGCTTGCGGTTCACACTTAAGAGCTAGAAAAACACACTCCTGTCCAGCTGGTGGCGCTAATGCAGCAAAAATAATAACCTCAAAAAGAACATGGTGGATGGCAACCGCTGGATGTTTACATTTACATTTAGTCATTTAGCAGACGCTTTTATCCAAAGCGACTTACAAATGAGGACAAGGAAGCAATTTACCCATCTATAAGAGCAACAGTGAATAAGTGCTGTAGACAAGTTTCAGGTGTGTAAAGTCTAAGAAGCAAAGCATTAGTAATGTTTTTTTTTTTTTTGTGAGAGAGAGAGAGTACAGTTAGTGGTATAGCCAGAGAGGCAGTTACAGATTAGGAGGGAAAGTGGAGACTAAATAGTTGAGTTTTTAGTCGTTTCTTGAAGACAGCAAGTGACTCTGCTGTTCTGATGCAGTTAGGGAGTTCATTCCACCAACTGGGCAGATTGAATGTGAGAGTTCAGGAAAGTGATTTCTTCCCTCTTAGGGATGGAACCACGAGGCGACGTTCATTCACAGAACGCAAGTTTCTGAAGGGCACATAAATCTGCAGAAGTGAGAGCAGATACGAAGGAGCAAAGCCAGAGGTCGCTTTGTAAGCAAACATCAGAGCTTTGAATTTGATGCGAGCAGCAACTGGCAGCCAGTGCAAACGGGTGAGTAGCGGAGTGACATGTGCTCTTTTGGGTTCATCAAAGACCACTCGTGCTGCTGCGTTCTGAAGCAGCTGAAGAGGTTTGATAGAATTAGCTGGAAGCCCGGCTAGTAGAGAGTTGCAATAATCCAGTTTGGAGAGAACAAGAGCTTGAACAATGAGTTGAGCTGTATGTTCAGATAGGAAGGGTCGGACCTTTCTGATGTTATAGAGTGCGAATCTGCAAGATCGAGCAGTTCTAGAAATGTGGTCAGAGAAGTTTAGTTGGTCATCAATCGTGTAATGTTACACAAAACAGTTTTAAATATAGATGTTTTTCTTAAAGAACGCATGCCACAAGACCTTCTAGAGCTGCACAAGACATTTGTTATTATGGATGGATGCACTTAATTGGACATCTTTTGGACTGCTGATAAAAAGAAGCCAACTGTTGCCCTTTTCAAGCTGGAAGAGCCCAATATGGTAAAAAAAAATGCTCTGACTGCATTCAACTGATAAAAGAAACTCATCTACAACTCTATGCCTTGAGGGTGAGTAAATTAAGGGTGGGATAGTTTTTTTGGGGTGAACTAACCCTTTAAGGTTATTGTAAATAAATTCAATGCAAAAAACTAGAAGTGAATTTAAATGCAGTGATACAACAGCAATAATTAAACATGACGTGGCCTTAAAAGTAAGAACTCACCCGTATTCTAGAGGTTTTCGTAATGCAGATTCATCTGTGACCCTTCTTCTTTTACCTAGAGGCAGATTAACAAACATATAAATGACAAGAAACAAGTGCACAATAAATATAATAATACTGAGAATTACGACAAGAAATTCCAGTTGATTATATTTTAATGTCATTTATTTCTGTCACGTAGTTTAATTTTAAGCGGCCATACTCATTCATTTTCCTTCGGCTTAGTCCCTTATTTATCAGGGGTCGCCACAGTGGAATGAACCGCCAACTATTCCGGCATATGTTTTATGCAGCGGATGCCCTTCCACCCGCAATCCAGCGCTGGGAAACACCCATACATTCTCACATTCACACACACACTCATACACTATACACTACCTCAATTTAGTTTATTCAATTCACCTATAGCGCATGTGTTTGGACTGTGGGGGAAACCGGAGCACCCGGAGGAAACATGCCTCAACACAGGGAGAACATGCAAACTGGCCCAGCCGGGACTCGAACCAGAGACCTTTTTGCTGTGAGGCAACAGAGCTAATCAAGCATAGTAAAAGGGTTTTAAAAGGACCGTGTGATGCTGAAGACTGGAGAAAGATTATGTTAAATTGTATTAACATATGTTAAAAATGGGCCACACGGTGGCTCACGGTAGCCTCACAGCAAGAAGGTCGCTGGTTTGAGTCCTGGCTGGGCCAGTTGGCATTTCTGTGTGGAGTTTGCATGTTCTCCCCGTGTTGGTGTGGGTTTCCTGCAGGTGCTCCCCCACAGTTACACATGCGCTATAGGTGAATTGAATAAACTAAATTGGCCTTAGTGTGTGTGTGTGTGTGTGTGTGTGCGCGTGCATGTGTATGCGTGTTTCCCAGTACTGGATTGCGGCTGGAAGGGCATTCGCTGTGTAAAACATATGCCAGAATAGGTGTCAGTTCATTCCACTGTGGCAACCTCACAAAAATGCTCATTTAAATATCTGCATGAGCAGATGACATACAAAGTTAATACAAATCCACAAATAAAGGCTAAATTCCGCCGGGCAGTGCAAATGACATGAAATGCTTGGTAAATTTCATGTACTTGCTGTATTCACCTCAATTGCATCTTCTGGATATTAAAAACATTTGTGCAAAGAAAAAAAAAAACATCCCGCAAATAATCCTGGAGCAAGTGTCACCATGTGCATGTTCTCTTTATATTTGGTGTGAATCGAGCAAGAGTCCTCTTTCAAAACATTAAATAATAGTAATTACCCTGCACTTTTGGCCAATACTGTATTTGCAATCACTACCTGGGGGTGTGGCCACACTGTAAAGCGAGACCGATGAATTGTGATTGGCTGAATTCCCAGAGCTGGTCACAATAGTGGGTGTGGCTGTGATGGAGGTCTTATGAACTTGCAGATTGAGAGGGGCGGGACTAGTGCTGTGGGAGGAGTCTAGCACAGATGCTGAGGATTTGCTGATTTTGAGTGGCATTCGGTCCGTTTCTACATCTGTGTCCAGCTCGTCATCGTCAGAATCACTCTCTAAATTGCTGTCAGAGTCTAGAAGAAAAAAACATTAAATTGTTTACAAATTTCCTTATAAAATATACTATTTCAAGCAGCTTCACACTAATAAATATATAATGATATTTAAATAATATCACTTAGCAAATCGTTTCTAAAAATAAATAACTGAAATTTTTGCAGATTATTATGTATGTGTTTTTATTAAGTGGTGCAATCGGTCAATCACTATTAAATATGAACCATCTTTTAATTACCAATTACCAATACCAATTTTAAATACCACCAAGCAAAAGAATCTTGCATGAAAAATACATATATTAAAATGTACTCTTAAAGGGCTGTTACGTCCCAGGACGTATTTGTTTCTGTAGTTTTTTTTTCTTTCTTTCTTTCTCTGCTACACCCTAGTAGGAGCTAATGACCGTCACCTCCTTCCACTTATGAACCACTCCGTGATTGGAGGATGAGAAAAGCAGTGGGCATTTAAACAGCAGTTCTCCACTAGAACAGTGTGTTTGTGTGTGTGTGTGGAGGCTTTGTTTTTGTGAGGCTTTATAAATATATATTTAGTTTGTCTCTTTAAGCATAATTTGTTGATTAGGAGCTTTAATTTGTTTAAGTTCTGTTGATGCTGTTGATCATCTGAAATAGCTTTTGCCTCGAACTCTTTTTGATTGTAAGTTAATTTTTGTTTTCAATACTACTTTGTTATCCACTCCTTATTCTGTTAATTTGGGATTGGGTTAGTAGGGAGGGGGTGCCATTTTTCTTTTTGTAACCATTTTCTCCTGTTTTAGTTAGTAAGGGAGTGAGAGTATTTTTGATGTACTTTTCTTTTCTTTTCTTTGATAGATTCAGTTCTTCCCTTCTTCTCAGTTAGAGAACGTTTGTTTGTTGTTTTGGCTTGAACCCCCTCTTGAAGCCTTTTTCTTTTGGAACCCTCCCTTAATCCTTTAATAAATATTGTTAATCTTTATTCAAGTTGCATTTTCTTTGTTGTTTAGTCCTTTGAGAAGTTGCTCATGTGACCTCATTGCTGACACACACACACAAAACTCCACTAATATTCTGTTGCGTTCCTGTGTCCCCCTAGACAGAGTTGAGGAGAACGTAACAGGGCCCATGCAGACTAGCGAGGACATTTTTAATTTTGAGAGAATTTTAAACCTTTTAAAAAAATTCCCAGCTCTACTATATGGTTGGCCGTATTTTGACTGTTCTAAATAACGACTGTTAAAGTCAGTGTAAAGGTTTACACTACACAGCATTGAGGGTTACACAAGAAAAACAGAAGAAAACATGTGAAATGAGAATCTGAAATATTTTTTGGCATCCGTCAAAAAATAAAGATGACTTACTATTCAAAAATGTTTATTTTTGATTATGTTTTCAAATAAATTGGTCTTACACTTCATATTTTCTGACTTTTCATAGTATATGTAATCATTCTGGTACTTTTACCATAAACCAACATATCTACCATTTGGTAGAGGGAGATATTTTAGAAATTATGTGATGTGAAACATGCATTGAGTGTGTTAACATCGACATTAGGAGTTAAGAAATGCAATCTAAGAAATGCAAGAAATGCTTTTTTTTTGTGGGGCATTTAAAGGGTTAACAAAGATTTTTAAATACATTTTAATTTAATCTAATTACTAACTATTTACTAATTTATTCATCTTTGTCATGATAACAGCACATAATATTTGACTAGATATGCTTCAGGATACTTGTATTCAGCTTAAAGTGACATTTAAAGTCTTAACTAGGTTAATTAGGCAAGTTAGGGTAATTAGGGAAGTCATTGGAAAACTGTGGTATTCTGTAGATAATCAATAAAAATAATATCTTAAGGGGGCTAATAATATTGACCTTAAAATTGTTTTTTTATTATTATTATTATGAAAAACTGCTTTTAACTCCAGCCAAAATGCAATAAATAGGACTTTCTCCAGAAGAAAAAAAATATTATAGGAATTACTGTGAAAAATGTCTTGCTTTGTTCAACAGTACTTGGGAAGTATTTTGAAAAACATTCATTTTTACTTCTATAGGGCTTTTACAACGCATAATGTGTTAAAGCAGCTTAACACACATAAAATTGCTTCAGGCCAGTTTTCACAGATGAAGTTCAGTTTAATAATAAGGCAGGCTAATAATTTTGCCTTTAACTGTATGATTCATAACCGGACTAATAATAATAATTAAATGTCCTACTTACCTGAAACACTGTCATCCGAAGCGTCATTTCCATCCTCATCCTCCATTAACGAGTCATCAGAGTCTTTATTATTCATGAGGTCAGACTCCGCCCCCTTGATGTTCTCCACCAATGAGATTCTCTCTCTCTTTATAATCCTCTGTGCTGTTTTTTGGCCAGGTTTGGGTAAAGCAGAGCAGCGTGCTGTAGTACTGAGATTAATGGGACTGCTGAATGCTGGATTTGTGGCCTCCAGCAGTGGTTTATGGGTGCGAGGTTTGGTAATGAGGGCGAGAGGAGCGTCCTGTACTTCAGCGGGATGATGATGATGATGATGATGATTCTCGGTGGGAAGAGATTGGAATGGATTGCCGCATGGAAGATTTTGGATGCTCTGTGCTTCATTTCGCAGTTTGACATCCTGAGGTAGCGAGGGCTGATGGGAAAGAGAGATGCTATTATTTATTTGATCTGTCAGTCAGTGAATGCTGCCTTCATATGCATAAATACCAGAACAAACAGGCAAGTAATATATCTTATTGAATTGATTATATTGCACAAAATTAATAAAGTGTGAAACTGAATTATGCAGATAGTATACTACACTTACTGGCTTTTAAAGATTGTATTTTATCTGAAAAATTGCAGTAATGTTGTTATTATTAACATTTAAAATGATTGTTTTGTGTCTGGATATATTTTAAAATGAAATTTGTTTCTTGAGTCAATGGCATATTTTTTGCATCATTACTCCAGCCTTCAGTGTCAAATAATCCTTCAGAAATCATTTTAATATGATTAGATTATTAAAAACATTCATTATTATTATTATTATTATTATTATTATGAATATTGCCCCTTTCTTTCTGGATTCTACAATGGATAAAAAAAATTATTAAATAATTAAATAAATACATTTATTTGATCAACAAAGTAATGAAAAATTATTGAAAACGGAGACTTTTTTCATCAGTAACATCAGGTTTGCACTTTCTTCTTGTGGTTGAATGTTAAATGACCTCCTATGATTTGTCAGCCACTGCAATGATGACTGACAACTTGAATTTAAGACCCCTGATATACAATACACACACACACACACAAATGTCTCTATTTATATTTATCACCTAAAATATATTGTCTTCCAAATTTAAAGTGTCATATATATATATATATATATATATATATATATATATATATATATATATATATGTATATATATATATATGTATATATATATATATATATATATATATATATATATATATATATATATATATATATATATATATATACATATATATATATATATACATATATATATATATATATACATATATATATATATACATATTTATACATATATATATATATACATATATAAGGGTTAATATGAGTAGGCTATTATTATTGTTAATTCTCAAACATATCATCACCTTGGAATTATAAGGTTCTCTCTGCGTTCTGAATGATTTTGAGATATTGAGATATCTAGAAAAGCTGAATTAAGATCGTGTGTAGGGTCGAATTGAGATCGTGATCTTTTATCGATTAATCGTGCAGCTCTAATTGGTAGTGTACCATTGTTCTCCAAATATCCTCTGTACATGCATGCTTTTCAACTCAACTCAATTCAAGTTTATTTGTATAGCTCTTTTCACAATAAAAATTATTGTTCTAAAACAGCTTTACAAAAGGTGCACATTATTGTATTACAATCAAATTCATAAAAGTTTAAGTAATTATTTAGCATAACTTTATTAGTGGCAAATTACTTTAACTAGTAACTAATAGCTTTTTTAACAGTTAAAGTTATATACAGTGGGGAAAATAAATATTGATTATTGAATATTGAAGTCACCATTTTTCTTAAAAAACATATTTCTATAGGTGCTGTTGACTTTTTCCCCGAATGTTGGTAACAAACAAAGAAATCTATATATGCAAAGAAAACAAATCTAATTAGTTTACAAATGATGTTGTGTGATAAAATGAAATGACGCAGAAAAAAGTATTGAACACATGAAGAAAGGAAGGTGTAGAAAGGCAGGGAAAGCCCAGACAGCAGCTGAAATCTCTCAGCAGTTCTTCAGCAAGCCTCTGCCCTTCCTCAGTGTAAATGAATTTCAGCAGCTTCAGTCCAACATCTGCATTAGCAGGAGGATGAAGATGAAACTAGAGTGGACATTTCAGCAAGACAATGATCCAAAACACAGACAAGGAGACTCTCAGATGCTTTCAGAGAAAGAAAATCAAGCTGTAGAATGGCCCAGCCAATCACCTGACTCGAATCCAATAGAAAATACTAAATAAAGCTCAGATTTGATAGATGAGACCCACAGAAGCATCAAGATTTTGACACTCTGTTGAAGTCTGTGAGAAACTCACCCCTGAGTAATGCATGTGACTTCATTCTCCATATGAGAGGCGTCTTTAAGCTGCCACCACAAAAAAAGCCTCCTATATAAAGTATTAAATACGTTTCAGTAGTTCAGCTCTTTCTCCTTCTGTCATTTCATTCTTATTACACACAACTCATTCAGAGTTTTTTGTGTTGTTTTATTATTATTATGTTTGTATTGTTTGGGTTTTTACCAAAATCTGTTCAATTCCATGTCAACAGCTCCTTTAGAAATATTATTTCAGGGAAAAAAACATGGCAATGTGTTCAATACTTATTTTCCCTGCTGTTTTTGTTAACCTGCCGTTAGAGATGGCATTGTTTACAAGTTCAGTGAAGTTTTTCTTTCCATCTCTCTGTGTTTCAATCACCTGTTTGCTGAAGTGGTGAACGCTCGGGTCGAGGTTATTCCTGGATCTGCAGGCCGGAGGTGTAGGAGAGGAACACACATTGATAGTTGATGGGTGTGTGTCAGTTTTTGAGTCTGTATGGGACGTTGTGTCTCTGTGTCTCGTCACTAAAGCCAGTGGTTTAGCGCTGACAGCTAACCCTGTGGGCTGAATGACGCTGGTGTGTTTGCTGGACTCTTCTGTGGGTCTGAAGGCCTGGATGTGTTTCAACAGCTGTAATGAACTCTGAAGATCCTGTGTTTGCTTCTGTAAAGCGTGGCAGTTCTTTTTCCTGTCTGTGTGCATTTCATCCTGGGCAAGCAAAAAATATACTGGGTTATTATATATATATATATATGTAGGAGTTCTGATATTGCAGAAAATCGCACGGCTATCAGCCAATCAGAATCAGACAGAATTGTTGTATAAAAAAACAATATATATATAAATAAATATATATATATAAATAAATACATATACATATATATATATATATATATATATAAAAATAAATAAATAAATAAATATAATACAACAGTTTTGTCTGATTCTGATTGGCTGATAGCCATGCGATATTCTGCAATATCAGAACTCCTACAGCCCCTTCACCCTTCTGTATTACTCCACTCACATAGAGTGACAGCAGATCAATAAACTCACTATAGTTTGACAAATATTGCAGCTGTTGGACAACATATTGTACTTTTGAGGTTTTTTTTAGTTGAAAATATACAGTAGTTGTTTACATTGCAACTATGCAGTTTATTTATAAGGATTGTGCTTATTTTAAATATTTATAATTTCTGACATTCAGCACATTGGTGGCCATCAGCCTGTCATACTTAACAAATCAAAGACGGTTGATGTCTAGACTGATGGCATTTCATGCCGTTCAGTCTTATAATCTTAAAATGTGAGCAAAAGCATCTGTTTTGTCATCACTATAGACATTACGCTAGAGAATCATTCAAATACTAGCAATGGTTTCTGCTGTTCTGACGTCAGCTGCAGATAAGAATGAATGGTGGAAGGTAGTTTCTCATATAAAAGAATTTTGAGACTCTCTGTGTTTGATTTTATTTTTTATGTACATGATTATACAGTTGAACTGTTGTATGAATGCAATATCACACTCGTAGCTGTATGTCCCTTGTTACGTTGGCGGGAAGCTGAAACTAATCTACATGTGAAGCAACACACTCATAAATCAGCGAACTGTGGACACGCCCCCAACATGACACTTTTTAACACATTATAATAAAAAAATCTGAATTGTGTTTTAAACTGAACCTAAAATGGCACACTCAAAAGAACCATAATATTAATATTAATATCATAAAAAAGGGGTAAACTATGTGCCCTTTAATACACATTTACCAACAATGCACATTATTGTATTTAAAATACATTTTTAAGATCTTGGTACTTTTGTTGTAATCTATTTACTTTAACATGGCTCATTAACATTCAAGTGTTGCTTTAAAGGTTACTTAAATACCATTAATCTATCTTTAATGATTTGAATTAACTTCATACTTTATTTAGTTTCAGTTTAGTCTTGATTAATAAAACAAAACCACATATACCTTTCGGATCCGTTTCTGTTCTTTTACACACTTCTCAGAGTCCACACTGTCATCACTCTGATCATCATCTTCATCATCCTCATCCTCCAGGTCATCAGAGTCAGAGCTGCTGAGAGCATCAGTGGAGATGTCAGAGCTGGATGCTGATTGGCTGTCGCTGTTGATGGAGACGCCTGACGGTTTACTGCACAGCTTCTGCCAGGAAGAGCGACACATGAGCGGCAACACACTGACACACACTCGCTCACACACAAACACACACACACATGCTCACACATACTCACATGCACACACATGTTTAAAAACACTTGCTTACGCACACACACTTACTCATGCACACATGTCCCACACGCGCTCACACACACACGCATACACACACACACATGCACACGCACACACACTTGCTTACACGCACTTACACGCGCTCACACACACGCGCGCTCACTTGCATGCTCCTAGCACGCGCACACACACACAAGTTTAAAAACACTCACTCACGCTCATGCACACATGGTCACACACTTTACAGCACATATTAAACATGCTGTGAATATCTGGAGAACATTGAATGCTGTTTATGTATAAGTACTTTAATAAAGCTGAATTTAGATGTCGAAAAGTTTTGAAAACCGATACAGAGTTTTTTTCAGTCAAAAATAAATAAATCTGAATATGCCTATATCAGAAATTCAGTGAAGTAATGATTCAGAAATACCTTGTTGTCTTTTGTTGTGTGTTTGGTTTTGTCCTCGAGCTGGTGGAGTGCTGGTTTTGGGCTGGTTTTCTTACTCTGATCTGGAGAAGGTGTGGAGGAGGCTGAGCTCCAGTTTGCTTTTCCATTGACAGAACCATTCAGCCCTGCTTCACAGAATATCAACCATGAAACATGAATGTTACAGTAGA
>NC_079443.1:51138407-51202372 GCF_903798145.1 Danio aesculapii | reverse complement strand
TTTTACAGTTGAAATCATGGCCATTTGTTTTTACAGAGAGTTAACCTTTATTTTGCTAAGTGCACAGCTATCATCATGCATGCATGTGACTTTTGCACGCCCAAGACTCTTCCTGAAAATAATCAAGCTCTAGTTTGATGATGCAAATCTGCCTGTGTGCAAACAGCATATTCTCTCTTAACAAAGGACGTGAGAAAGCGGCACATGTCTGCTGGTGCGTCTGGTATGCACATTTCCATGCCAACTGTCGCTTCGTGTCTTGTCATATTAACGCTGTCCCTTTTAATTAGCAGTGTCGGGTCAACGCTAACCTTTTTCTCCTCCATGCATCAGTATTAGAGAGCCAGAAACATGCAAATGAAATGCATTTCAGTGTTATTTGATCAAAACCAGACCATTACAGCCATAATCATAACTGTAATACAGTTTCACTTAAAGTGACATTTAAAGGCTTAACTAGGTTAATTAGCCAAGTTAGGGTAATTAGGCAAGTCATTGTACAACAGTGGTTTGTTTTGTAGACAATCAAAGTAAATTTTGCTTAAGGGGGCTAATAATATTGACCTTAAAATGGTCTTAAATAATTAAAAAACTGCTTTTATTCTAGCTAAAATAAAACAAAAAAGACTTTCTCCAGAAGAAAGAATATTATAGGAAATACTGTGAAACATTTCTTGCTCTGTTAAACATCATTTGGGAAATATTTTGGGGGAAAAAAATACACAGGAGGCCGAATAATTCTGACTTCATCTGTATGTGGACAACAGATGGAGGAGGGAAAATAAAGCGGGAGACAGAAGACAAAAGCAAAGGTCTGTTTGAGGAATCAAGCACAGCGTGACACCGGGTAATTAAAGTGGAAGCTGGTGGCATCATCTTTAAGGACTCCGACTCATGCATTTTTTTTATTCAGAGCTCAAATTAATCATGGAAATCTGTAGAATGCAATGCAAAAGATGCATACTTCATTCATTTCCAATGCAGTGATCGTTTTTCAGCAGCAGGAGGGGTTGTTTTTTATTATGTTACTTATTATTTTTATTTATTATGCTATTTATTTTTTATTTATTGTGTTATTTATTATGTTATTTATTATTTATTATGTTATTTATTATTTTTTATTGTTATTTATAATTTTTACTGTTATTTATTATGTTATTATTATTTTTTATTGTTATTTATTATGTTATTATTATTTTTATTGTTATTTATTATGTTATTATTATTTTTTATTCTTATTTATTATGTTATTTATTATTTTTTATTCTTATTTATTATGTTATTTATTATTTTTATTGTTATTATGTTATTTATTATTTTTTATTGTTATTTATTATGTTATTATTATTTTTTATTCTTATTTATTATGTTATTTATAATTTTTTTATTCTTATTTATTATGTTATTATTATTTTTTATTCTTATTTATTATGTTATTTATAATTTTTATTGTTATTTATGTTATTTATAATTTTTTATTGTTATTTATTATGTTATTTATAATTTTTTATTGTTATTTATAATTTTTATTGTTATTTATTATGTTATTTATAATTTTTTATTGTCATTTATTATGTTATTTATAATTTTTTATTGTTATTTATGTTATTTATTATTTTTATTTATTTTTTTATTTTATTTTTATTTATTATATTATGCTGTTTATTATGTTATTTGTATTATATAGTTATTTATTATGTTATTTATTATTTTTTATTGTTATTTATGTTATTTATTATTTTTATTTATTTTTTTATTTTATTTTTATTTATTATATTATGCTATTTATTATGTTATTTGTATTTTATTGTTATTTATTATGTTATTTATTATTTTTTATTTATTATGTTATTTATTATTTTTTATTTATTATGTTATTTATTATTTTTTATTGTTATTTATTATGTTATTATTTTTATTGTAATTATGTTATTTATTATTTTTTATTTATTATGTTATTTATTATTTTTATTTTATTTTCTTAATTTTTTATTTATTATATTATGCTATTTATTATGTTACCTGTGTTTTATTGTTATTTATTATGCTATTTATCATGTTATTTATTTTTTATATATTATGGTATTTATTTAGAGCTCAATTAATCATCTAAATCATCATGCAATTTGCAAAATGTTATTTTACTTATGTTATTTATTATGCTGGCAACACGGTGGCTCAGTGGTTAGCACTGTCGCCTCACAGCAAGAAGGCCGCTGGTTCGAGTCGCGACTGGGTCAGTTTGCATGCTCTCCCCATGTTGGCGTGGGTTTCCTCCGGGTGCTCCGGTTTCCCCCACAGTCTAAACCAGGGGTGTCCAAACTCGGTCCTGGAGGGCCGGTGTCCTGCAGATTTTAGCTCCAACTTGCCTCAACACACCTGCACGGATGTTTCTAGAAAGCCTAGTAAGTGCTTGATTAAACTTTGCAGGACACCGGCCCTCCAGGACCGAGCTTGGACATGCCTGGTCTAAACACATGCGCTATAGGTGAATTGAATAAACTAATTAGGCCGTAGTGTATGAGAGTGTTAGTAAATGAGTGAATGGATTTTTCCCAGGACTGTGTTGCAGCTGGAAGGGCATCCGCTGTGTAAAACATCTGCTGGATAAGTTGGCGATTCATTCCACTGTGGCGACCCCAGATCAATAAAGGGACTAAGCCGAAGGAAAAGGAATGAATGAATTTATTATGCTATTTATTTTAGCTTATTATGTGATTATGTTATTTTATTTGTTATGTTATTTATTTATTTTTTATTTTAGGAATCAAGTTATATTTTTCATTTATTATGCTATTTATTATAATATAATGTTATTTATTTTGTATTTATTTAATGTTTTTGATATTGAAATGAAACAAACAGTGCAAGGAGCAGCGGAAGAGCACTAAATCGTCACAAATGAATTGATTAATTAATTGAATTTAATATGTTATGGCTTA
The DNA here is from genome assembly GCF_903798145.1 of Danio aesculapii. Classification (NCBI taxonomy): domain Eukaryota; kingdom Metazoa; phylum Chordata; class Actinopteri; order Cypriniformes; family Danionidae; genus Danio; species Danio aesculapii. The sequence goes on along the minus strand of NC_079443.1, from coordinate 51,199,430 downwards.
AGGGCGTCATGGTGGCGCACGATCGCCTCACAGCTGACTGTGTATGGGTGTTTCCCAGTAATGGGTTGCAGCTGGAAGGGCATCCGCAGTGTAAAAAATATGCTGGATAAGTTGGCGGTTCATTCCGCTGTGGCGACCCCTGATTAATAAAGGGACTAAGCTGAAAAGAAAATTAATGAATGTTATTTCTGATTTAAACTTCTGCGTCAAGCTCCGGCGCAGCCTTCCCACGGGCACATAACCCTTGCCGACACTGACGCCTCTCAAAAAACCTAACTGCACGTCGCAACGACGTGTAGCACGTGGTCCGTTTGGTAACTGTGACGAGTGTGGGCGGTGTGCAGCAGAGGAGCACTAAATAATCACAAATAAATTGAATTTATTATGTTATTTTAAGGTTTTATTTACATTAGGGCGCAGTAAGGGCATTGTTTTAAATTATTGATGCAAGTATATAGTTAAGGCCACCTAATATAAAGTGGCCCCATTTATTTTGAGTTTATTTCCTTTTAGAATAGTGCTGCAGAGTTAAAAAAAAGAGAAAGACATGGAGTCACTCAAGGGAAATCCTCTGGTTTGTCTTTTGCTTCATTACTATTATCAGACCCGTGTCTTTGTCTCTCTCTCAAACTCAAACACACACACACACACACACACACACACACACACACACACACACACACACACACACACACACACGCCTCCCCTCTGCTGACAGCAGCTATTGTGTCTGTCTCTTATAAATTAGGCTTTGTTGACCTGGCTTTTGTCATGTCCTAAGAGCTCCAACAGCAAGTTGAACCCTGGGAAACTGCAGACAGACCAGCAGAAATCCTCAAGTGTGTCCACATTTCAGCCCTGGCAACCACATAGCATCACATCAACAAACACACAGAAAACACTATAGCAACTGCATAGAAACACAAACAACCACTCCATAGTAACCACATGACAATGACCTGACAATCAACCATAATACGCTAGCTACAACATAGCAACACACCAACAAACACACACAAAACACCCTAGCAACTGCATAGAAACACACAAACAACCACTCCATAGCAACCACATGGCAATTACCGGGCAACCAACCATAATACCCTAGCAACCACATAGCAACACACCAGCAAACAGACAGATAATACCCTAGCCACTGCATGGAAACAAACAAACAAACACTCCATAGAAACCACATGACAAGACCTGGCAACCAACCACAGTATCCTAGCAACCACAAAGAAACACATTAACAACAAACAAGAAAACACCTTAGCAACTGCATAGAAACACACAAACAACCACTCCATAGTAACCACATGACAAAAACCTGGCAACAATCCATAATACTCTAGCAACCACATAGCAATAGATCAACAACAAACAAAAAACTCCTTAGCAACTGCATAGAAACACACAAACAACCACTTTATAGTAACCACATGACAATGACCTGGCGACCCGCCATAATACCCTTGCAACCACATAGCAACACGCCAACAAACAGACAGAAAACACCCTAGCAACTGCATAGAAACACACAAACAACCACTTCATAGTAACCACATGACAACGACCTGGCAACCAACCATAATATCCTAGCAACCACATAGCAACACATTAACAACAAACAAGAAAACACCTTAGCAACTGCATAGAAACAAACAACCACTCCATAGTAACAACATGACAAAAACCTGGCAACAATCCATAATACTCTAGCAACCACATAGCAATAGATCAACAACAAACAAAAAACTCCTTAGCAACTGCATAGAAACACACAAACAACCACTTTATAGTAACCACATGACAATGACCTGGCGACCCGCCATAATACCCTTGCAACCACATAGCAACACGCCAACAAACAGACAGAAAACACCCTAGCAACTGCATAGAAACACACAACCACTTCATAACGACCTGGCAACCAACCATAATATCCAAGCAACCACATAGCAACACATTAACAACAAACAAGAAAACGCCCTAGCAACTGCATAGAAACAGACAAACAACCACTCCATAGTAGCCACATGACAACAATCAGGAAACAATGCATAATACCCTAGCAACCACATAGCAACACATCAAAAACCCACAAAAAACACCTTAGCAACTATAATGAAACACACAAACAACCACTCCATAGTAACCACATGACAACGACCTGGCAAACCACCATAATACCCTAGCAACCACATAGCAACACATCAACAAACACAAAAAACAACTTAGCAACTGCATAGAAACACACAAACAACAACTCCATAGTAACTACATGACAATGACCTGGCAATAAACCATAATACACTAACAACCACATAGCAACACACCAACAAACACACAGAAATCACCCTAGCAACTAAAAGAAACACACAAACAACCACTTCATAGTAACCACATGACAACGTATACACACACACACACATATATATATATATATATATTTACACACACACCGGCCACTTTATTAGGTACACCTGTCCAACTGTTTGTTAACACATTTCTAATCAGCCAATCACATGGCAGCAACTCAATGCATTTAGGCACGTAGACATGGTCAAGACGATCTGCTGCAGTTCAAACCGAGCATCAGAACGGGAAAGAAAGGTGATTTAAGTGACTTTGAACATGGAATGGTTCACTGTACTCAAATGGCCTCCACAGCCACCATACCTCAATCCAATAGAGCACCTTTGGGATGTGGTGGAACAGGGGATTCGCATCATGGATGTGCAGCCGACAAATCTGCAACTGTGTGATGCTATCATGTCAATATGGAGCAAAATCTCTGAGGAATATTTCCATTACATTGTTGAATCTATGCCACAAAGGATTAGGGCAGTTCTGAAGGCAGAACGGGGTCCAACCGGTACTAGTAAGGCGTACCTAATAAAGTGGCCAGTGAGCGTATAATATATCATCATATATTTAGGCTATTTCTTTTTTTATCAGTCCACATCATAAGACAGTTTGTGGAATATTTAAATGTGTTATTGTATTTGGATCCAACATTTATCAAACAGAAACTATTTTGTATTCTTTGTTTTCTTTTGAGAACTAGCAACCAATAAATCAATCGAACAAACAATAAACACCAAATTTTGCAGTCTACACATATGTGGACATGGACTGGTGGTGTGTTACCGCATACATTATTAATCTTTCAATGTGTCTTTTAAACTGTCTTGAGTGTAGTGAATGAACTGTAGTCCGGTACATTTAGAGTCTGTGAGCTTGAATGGTTTAATCATGAGTCACAGTGACCTCTAGTGGTCACTTACTAGATCTTCATTACAGAGGGTCAGATCAAGGTCACTCACTAACAAAGGCTTAATCTTAATAAAATAACTGTATACTAGTCAACTAGACAGTGAAATTCTGCCTAAAGGTGATGGACTAATCTAATTACACTGTATATGTATGTATGTATGTATGTATGTATGTATATATATGTATATATATGTATATGTGTATATATATATGTGTGTGTGTGTCTGTCTGTATATATATATATATATATATATATATATATATATATATATATATATATATATTTATATATACATACATTTATATACATACATACATGCGTACATATATATAAGTACACATGTGTGTATATAAATGTTTGTATATATACACACAGATACATATATATATATAATAAAACTGCCAACTATTCCAGCATATGTTTTACACAGCGGATGCTCTTCCAGCTGCAACCAAGTACTGGGAAACACCCATACGCTCTCACATTCACACTCATACACTAAGGCCAACTTAGTTTATTCAATTCATCTATAGCGCATGTGTTTGGACTGTGGGGGAAACCGAAGCACCCGGAGGAAACCCACGCCAACACAGAGAGACCATGCAAACTCCATACAGAAATGCCAACTGGCCCAGGGACTCGAACCAGCGACCTTCTTGCTGTGAGGCGACAGTGCTAACCACTGAGCCACCATGCTGCCCCTATTTAGTTGAAACCTGATTAAATTAGTTTCTGATTTAAATTAGTTTTCAGATTATAAAGAATTGGTTAGTTTTGTAAAGCTGCTTTGAAACAATAATTATTGCGCCGCACAAATAAACTTGCATTGAACTGAAATAAAGGGATATCAATTAATATTATTAATGTATCCTGTGATCAACTATAAACACAGAGTTGTAATAAATAAATAAAATAATAATAATAAAAAATAGCCAATATTTCCTGCACTCCAACAAAAATGTCACTTCCAGGACAACAGGGATGAATATGTGATGGAAATAGTGTCTGAGGACACAGGAAAAACCTATAATTGATTATCAACTGTGTGCAAACGAACTACTGTGGAGATTTAAATACTTCTTTGATTTATAGTATAAGAGATGAAAATGGTCTGATGTTGATCAGATGAGCAAACATGTTGAGGTGAAGCAGCAGCTGCAGAAACAGAGGAAAGTGACACTTTGAGGCTGAAAGACTGACAGTGATGTAGAAAAGCCCAGAGGGAGATTCACTGGCCTCAATAAACTGGCCCACTTTATCCTGAGAATTGCTCCTCTCTCACACACACACACACACACACACACGCGCACACACGCACACACACACACACACACACACACACACATTCATTTTATTTAACTAAAAGAGCAAACTAAGATTTATAACATCTCTATTTACATTGAAAAAATTCATGTAATGTAAAACAGAAAAGGGATATTAGTTAGTTAGTTGGTTTTTGGTTATTTACATGTATCCTGTAATCAAGTCAACTAACACAGACGAACAATAAACAAATTAAAATATCACATGCTCATTTTCACTTTCTCTTTCATTTTAAAAACAATAAAAAATAACAAAGATTCATTAAATCTCTATTTACATTGAAAAAAATCATGTGATGTAAAATTTAAAAGGGATATCATTCATTCACTCATTCATTTTCTTTTCAGCTTAGTCCCTTTATTAATCCGGGATCGCCACAGCGAAATGAACCGTCAACTTATCCAGCACATGTTTTACGCAGCGGATGCCCTTCCAGCCGCAACCCACCTCTGGGAAAAATCCACACACACTCACTCACACTCATACACTGCAGACAATTTAGCCAACCCAATTCACCTGTACCGCATGTCTTTAGACTGTGGGGGAAACCGGAGCACCGAGAGGAAACCCACGCGAACGCAGGGAGAACATGCAAACTCCACACAGAAACGTCAACCGACCCAGCCGAGGCTCGAGCCAGTGCTCTTCTTGCTGTGAGGCAACATCACTACCTTCTGTGCGACTGTGTCGCCCAAAAAAGGGATTTTAATTAATATAATTAACATTGTGGCTGTTCTGAGTGTTTCTGTTATGTATCCTGTAATCAAGTCAACTAAAAATACAGACTAATAATTCAATAAATTAAAAAAAAAAAAAAAAAACACACACACATTCATTTTAACTGAAGCAACAAACTAAGATTTTTTAAATCTGTATTTACGTTGAAAAAAAAATCATGTAAAGTTAAATATAAAAGGGATATTAGTTAATATTATTAATATGGCTGTTCTGAGTGCTTTTAAATGTATTCTGTAATCAAGTCAACTAAAAACACTAATAATTAAATAAATAAAAATTAAATAAAATCCCATACACGCGCATTTTCACTTTCTCTTAGTTAGTGTGTGATTTTATTTATTGAATTGTTAGTCTGTGTTTTTAGTTAACTTGAATACAGGACACATAAAAATACCCAAAACAGCCACAATATTAATAATATTATCTAATATGCCTTTTCTAGGTTACATGCAAGGGCGTAGGTTTGCACTTGACATTGGTAGGGTCAGGTGAATCAAACAATATATATATATATATGTATATGTATGTGTGTGTATATGTATATATATGTGTATATATATATATATATATATATATATATATATATATATATTGCTATTATTTCTTCAACTGCTATTAAAATACATTAATAATTAATCCTCTTTTCGTACAAATTACAAAGTTTTAGGCCCATAGCTAAGGGGGGTTTGGGTGGTTCGAGAGACCAAAAGTTGGATTATTATTATGGATATTTTTTCTTATTCAAATGGCCAAATTCTGACAGAGGAAAGTTGGATGTTCTGGCCAGTTTGTTATTATTATATTAAATGTACACTTAAAATAGTATGGTAAGCAATTTGACAAAATAGTTGGAAAAAATTTTTGGTACACCAAAAAGCGTGGTTATGATAATCATCCGACAAGATAATCCAGCAAAAACTTGTTCTTAAAATGTCACTAAAATGCAATATTCATACCTCATAATTAAATAGAAAATAAGACAAACAACTAAATATAGCCACAGCCATATCACCCTGCAGCCCAAGAGCGGTTACTGACTGAAGCTGAACAGGGCTGAGCCTGGTCAGTACCTGGATGGGAGACCACATGGGAAAACTAGGCTGCTGTTGGAAGTGGTGTTAGAGAGGCCAACAGGGGGCCTCTGCGTGAGTCCTAATGACCCAGTAAAGTGAAGAAGACACTCTACTGTCAGTGGGCGCGGCCTTTCAGATGAGACATTAAACCGAGGTCCTGCCCCTCTGTGGTCATTAAAAATCCCATGGCACTTCTCGTAAAAGAGTAGGGGTGTAACCCCGGTGTCCTGGCCAAAGTCCCTCAATCGGCCTGTACCAATGTCAAGTGAAAACCTACGCCCATGCATGTAACCTAGAAAAGAGATATTAGATAATATTATTAATATTGTGGCTGTTTTGGGTATTTTTATGTGTCCTGTATTCAACTAAAAACACAGACGAACAATTTAATAAATAAATAAAAATCACACACATTTATTTTATTCAACTATTACAACTATTACAACAAACGAAGATGAATAAAATCTGTATTTACATTGAAAAAATTCATGTAATGTCAAATATAAAAGGGATATTAGTTATTATTATTAATATTGTGGCTGTTTTGAGTGTTTTCAAGTCAAGTAAAAACACAAACTAATAATAAATAATTAATAAATAAAATATCACATGCTCATTTTCACTTTCTCTTTCATTTTAAAAACAATAAAAAAACAACAAATATTTAGAAAATCTCTATTTACTCTGAAAAACAAACAAACATGTAATGTAAAATATAAAAGGGATATTAGATCATATCAATATTGTGGCTGTTTTGGGTGTTTTTATGTATCCTGTAATCAAGTCAACAGACTAATAATAAAAACATTTCACACACACAATCTCACTTTCTCTTTCATTTTTTGAACTAAAAAACAAACTAAGATTTATAAAATCTATATTAACGTTCCAGAAAATTATAAAATGACAAATGGCGTGGGTTTCCTCCAGGTGCTCCGCTTTCCCCCACAGTCCACACGCTATAGGTGAACTGAATAAACCAAACTGGCCGCAGTGTATGAGTGTGTCTGTGAAGTGAGTGTGCTTGGATGTTTCCCAGCAATGGGTTGCAGTTGGAAGGGCATCCGCTGTGTAAAACATATGGCGGAATAGTTGGTGGTTCATTCTGCTAGGGATATTAACTAATATTACTAATATTGTGGCTGTTTTTTTTAAGTATCATGTAATCAAGTCAACTAAAAACATTTCACTCACACACTCACACACAAACACACACACACACACACACACACACACACACACAATTTCACTTTCTCTTTAATTTTTTTAACTAAAAAACAAACTAAGATTTATAAAATGTATATTTACATTCCAGAAAAATTATAAAATGACAAAAACATGCAGCAAAACTTTTCAAACTCAAACATGAAATACAAAAACAAAAATAAATTAAATAAAAATAGCTGACAATAAAAACTAAACACACACACACACACACACACACATACATACATATACATACATATACATATACACACATATACATATATATATATATATATATATATATATATATATGTGTGTGTGTGTGTGTGTGTGTGTGATCAGCATAAATGGGTACACCCCTCATCAATCTCTCTTTTAAATTAATATTTTTCGATAGGACGCTTTACAATAATATTTGTGCATTTAATGTACATTAGATTAGCCAGTATCAAAATGAAAACTGGAGCAAATCTAACAAAAACAATGAAGATCACAGTCCAAAAATGTGTACACCCAAATTAATATGTTGGGGAGAAAAAAATTAAATAAAATAAAAAAATTATAATAATAAATACAATTTTATTAAGCAGGAAAAATCTAAAAAAAACATAAAAAATTAATTTAGGTGAAATTTTGTAAATAACAATAAAACACACACACACGCACACACGCGCACACACGCACACACGCGCACACACACACACACACACACGCACACACACACACACTTTAGATTTTAGCTTCAAGTTACTTTAGATTTTAGCTTCAAGACACTAGTACAAACATATTAAGAAAAACTAGTTGATGTACTACAGAATAATCTAAAATAAAAACTAACCTATATAAACATTTATAATTTTTTTATATAATAATATTATTATGGTATATACACACACATATAAGATCATATAATAATAATAATATATAATATTACTGAAAGGGCGTCACGGTGGCGCAGTGGTTAGCACTGTCGCCTCACAGCAAGAAAGTTGCTGGTTCGAGTCCCAGGTGGATCACTGGCATTTCTGTATGGAGTTTGCATGTTCTCCCCGTGTTGGCGTGGGTTTCCTCCGGGTGCTCCGGTTTCCCCCACAGTCCAAACACATGCACTATAGGTGAGTTGGACCAAATTGGCCGTAGTGTATTAGTGGGTCTGTGAAAGTGAGAGTGTATGGGTGTTTCCCAGTACTGGGTTGCAGCTGGAAGGGCATCCGCTGTGTAAAACAAATGCTGGATAGGTTGGCGGTTCATTCCGCTGTGGCGACCCCTGATAAATAAAGGGACTAAGCCGAAGGAAAATGAATAATACTGAATATTTGAATATGTTTTGTATATTTTGAACATTTAAAAATGAAAAACAAAGATAGAAACTAGTTAAAAATATGAATAAACATTTACGAGATGATAGTTTCTCATGACTACTAAATCGAGAGTGTTTTGCCGACGTGTCTCTAAGAGATATTCAGGGTTTCACTAAAGGCCGCACTAAAATCTGAGCTATTAAAAGCATCATGGGAGTATCATTCATTTATTTTCTTTTCAGCTTAGTCCCTTTAATAATCAGGGGTCACCACAGCGAAATGAACCGCCGACTTATCCAGCATATGTTTTACACAGCGAATGCCCTTCCAGCTGCAACCCATCACTGGGAAACACCCATACACACTCATTTACACACATACACTACCGACAATTTAGCTTACCTAATTTACCAATGTCTTTGGACTTGTGGGGGAAACCGAAGCACCCGGAGGAAACCCACGCCAACATGGGGTGAACATGCAAACTCCACACAGAAATGCCAACTGACCCAGCTAAGGCTCAAACCAGCGACCTTCTTGCTGTGAAGTGATTGTGCTACCCACTGCGCCACCATGACGCCCCTTCAGTAATATTATATGTATATTATTATATAATGTATTTGATTTTAATAAAACAGATCAGACACTAAAAACAAAAAAACAAAGCAAATTGTTTGATGAATCTTTATTTGTATTGAAGGAGCAACATGATTAGTTTCTCTCAGAGAAATGGCTGGCTCATGAATGGATAAATAAAGCCTTAATCAATGTTTATACCGTTTGATTCATAACAATAGATACAGAAAACTGTTAGTGGCCAATACAAATCAGAAAATCAACAACAACTTAAAACATTTAAAAACATTGAGATGGCCATCAGGAAATGCTCATATCTAACAAACTAACAGAGAAAAGTGACCTTTTCAGTGGAGAAAGGAGGAAAGGAAACACTGGTTATTGGTAAAATCTCACAGCAGAAGCAAATGCAAAACTTGGCACTGAAAACTTGGTCGATAAGCTCTGATTGATATCACAGAAAGATCATACTAAATATGACTTTAAACCGCTTTCTCACACTAATTTATTATCAAATTTATAGTGCACAAAAATATATGGCATTTGCCCTCTTCAGAGCTTGATAGTGGTCTCTGTATTTCAATTATAACTACATATAAAATATTATTATCAATTTAATACATATTATATAAGATCTATATTTTTATAATTTATATAAATGATACATTTGATTTATAACACACACACACACACAAACGCACGCACGCACGCACACACACACAATTTCAGTTTCTCATGACTTTTTGGATTTACTATGTGTTTGAATAAAATGATCTTATTTTTCTTTATAAGTAAAAGTTTCAATTGTTTGTGATTGAAAATTAGGGCTATTTCACCCAATTTGTTTTTAAATGCTTCAAACATTCTTCTTACTATTATTATTATAATTATTATATGTTTTCAGAAGTTAAAACATTATTATTATTATTATAATGTTCAAACATTCTTCTTCTTATTATTATTATTATAAATATTATATGTTTTCAGAAGTTAAAACATTATTATATTTTCCAAATACTAAAATAAACATGTTTGAAAACAAGGCATGAATATTTTTGACCAACTCTACGCTTATGCTATAGATCAGGGGTGCCCAAACTTTTTCGTATGAAGGGCCAAAAACTAAATATCATTGAGAGTCGTGGGCTGAAGGTAAATATACTAAGCAATATTACATTAAAGTTGCCATGGGTTATTTCCTAATATTTCAAAATAAATAAAAAACATGACTTTAAATCGTATTAACTAATGCAGTATAACTTTTTAAATGTTAACTTATTGCAAAGAAAACAATCTCATTTATAACACGGTGGTGTTCAATGCTGAATACACAGGTCAAGCAGAATCTGCCTTTGACTTGATTTGCTCCCATCTCTGCTAAACAACATCTGATTCATTTACACCCTTTAATTTCAGCTAGCTTTTAACACTAAAACAAACAAACAAACAAACAAACAAACAAAGGGTTACATTAAGTTTGAATTGACAATCCCTAACCCATCCCCATCATTCTCACACTCTCTTCTCAGGTGGGATCGCGAGCCAAATCAAAGGTTACCATGTGCCAACTTTAGCCCGCACGCCCTAGTTTGGGCACCTCTGCTATAGATGATAAATGAAAAGTGGAAATAAGGTGATCTGTAGTTAGCATGAATCATTAAAACAAATTATATTGTGTGTTAACACTTAACTATAAATTGTGAACTTTGAGAAATAAAACAGAAGTTTTATTTTTTCCATAGCGCACATACACACACACAAGCACACACACACACACAAGCACATGCACGCATACACGCACGCCTGCACCCACCCATGCACAATTTGTTTTTCCATCTTAGTGAGGAGATTACATAGACGTCCATTGTTTTTCTATCAGGTTAACTATACTGTCTATTACCTGACTCTAAAGCCAACTCTCACAGAAACAAGCGCACATCATTAGATGTAATACTAATAAAAACATCATAGATGCAATACATGTATTAGACGTGATGCTAATAAAAACATCTTCTGGCTGATTTTAAAGCTTTTACAATTGGTGGGGACTCAAGGTGGGTCAATTTTCCTATTTAACTATAAAAGTGAGGATGACTGAGCCCTCACCATTGAGCACTCACAAGTATAGCTAGACCAGTATCACACACACACACACACACACAATTTATAATGAATACATTTAGCAAAATCTGGCTAATCTCACAATGGTGACACATTGCAGCTAAAAATATTAGTAATGCAAACAATACGTCACTAGCTATGTTTCCATCCAAATATGTGAATTAGATTCATGCGCACCACTGGAATATGGCATAAAAGATTTGCAAATAAAGCAGCGTTTCCATCCAAGGAGTCAAAGAGAACAAAATTGTCACTTATGGCTCGTTTCCACTGACTGGTACGGTACGGTTCGGTTTGGTATGGGTCTCCTTTATCAGGCTTGCGTTTCCACTACCAAGGGTACCCTTTTGGTGGGCGTGGTGTATGACAGAAAGTTTCAGTCGACGTCATTCTAGCTCGAGGAAATGTCTACAATATCGCTCACATATCATATGAGAAGCACTTCTCACAAAATAGATGCTTCATACACATAAATACTTGTGTAGAAATGATTATTACTAACTTTTCAATGAACATGAGTTGATTATAACTGCAAATCAAAGACAGTGCGAAACAGCCTACTGTAACGTCTGTAATTATATTAAAAAATTAAATAAATGAACATATATAAACACATACAGCCCCTTACAGTCTCCGATATGTTCCCAACTACAGAAGAACTACATATAGCAGACATTTCGCCTGTATTTAATGTGCTCCTTTTTTCCCGGCTTCTCCTTTGTTTCTTCACGCTTCACTCTCGCGTTTGTCAGTGTCTGACAGGATCGGGTTTTAAAAGCACATCAATAATCAAGCGCAGGTTATTATCATCAGCTCAAGAAGTTTGTTATTTCAGATATAATGTTAGACGCACGCGAGCACTAGCAAGAAAAACCGCTCGCGCCTCAGACTGGCTCGTAAAAAACTACGGGGCACAGGGTAAATCTGCTCTTCTTCTTGGATTTGTGGCTGTTTATCAAGATGACGACAAGGTTTGTTTGAGCCCAGATCGACCATGGCTCGTTATTATATGTATTTATAATTCCGCTAAAATCTCTCGCTGTGTTTTTCAAACATGGCGGTTTTTTTTGTTTTCATTCTGGCTTGTTGCATAAGCGAATGACGTATCTTTGTAAACCAATATCGTTCAGCTGCGCGTGTGGCTCCGCCTTTTGGTACCCTTTCTCGTCTTTGGTACCCTTTCGAAAGGGTGCCGAAAAAGTGGTACGGTTCGGTACGCTTTTTGACAGTGGAAACGACCATAAAAGCATACCAAACCGAACCGTACCGTACCACACAGTGGAAACGGGCCATTACTGATAAACTGGCACCAAATATCAGACAGAAAAATGCAGTTTTCTGTGTTTTTCTTCGGTAACAAATGAGTTGTGCCTCAGAAGATGAAGATGCAATGAATGCAATGCGATAGGTGTGAGATGCTCTTTATAATAATAATAATAATAATAATAATAATAATAATAATAATAATAATGATAATAATAATAATAATTATAATATTGATAATGATAATAATAATAATAATAAAACAACAACAATAATAATAATAATAATAATAAACCACTGTGATGACAGACTTTGGCATTTTAGACCAAAACAACATTTCAGATGTTTCAAGCTGGTTTGTCCATTAACGTCATTCCATTGTGCCAATTTTTATCATCACATAATCTGCTAAAACAAAATCACATGACTTTTTTGATGCACAAGCTGGAATTTATTCAGTAAAAATGTGTTCATCACCTCTTTCACATCGCACGCGCGAGCACATCGTGAGCAGCGCATGTCTTTTTGGCGTTTATGTTAACAGATTAGAGCTAACAGAAGCAGCACATCAGTGCAGTGCTGTGATCATTTCGACGATGGGTCTATTTTTCCACGCTGCTCACGCTCAATTAAAGTGGCAGTGCATTGAGAATGACCAAAAACACACTGAATGACAGTAAAAAGTAGCAATGTTACCCAATAAATGCATCAATAATATCCACCGACTTTCATGGTCAATCAAATGAACTTAAACGATTAAATGCAACAAATATTTATTTGGGCCCAAACTATATAACCAAATTTAAAACTATTTCAGTACTAGTTTTGCTTAAGCTGCACATTAGTTTGATTATGTATAAATATCATTCTAACTATATTGGATAAATATATGATAACTATAGGCCTACATCATGCTGACAATCAAAAACAAAACTACATGATATCACAGGCGATTGTCCTCTGAATGCACCTGAAAAACATGCATGACACTTCTCGTAGAGCATGAGAAGCATGCAGTTCTTTAGATCTAGATAAAGCCGGTTAAGGAAACAGCATGGGAGGAAGCCGCGGGCCTTAGTACAGATGAAAAGTACAAAAATAAAATAAAATTAACAAGTGCTTAGATTAATATATAGATAATGTAAATTAGATAGATAACTATCAATCAATCAATCAATCAATCAATCAATCAATCTTCATTTATATAGGACCTTATTACAACTAGGAGGCTGTCCTTAGAGATTTACAGTATTAAAAACTAAATGAAACATTAAAACACATGGTGGTAAGAACACAAGTGTCAATAAAACAGCATTTTATACTCCCGAATATCAAAAGCAAGTCTAAATAAACAAGTTTTAAGTTCAGCTTTAAACTGTGCCACATTTGTGATGAAGTGAAGTTCTAAAGGTTTTGGACCGGCCACTGAAAATGAACGATCACCCCATTGTTTATACCTGGATCTGGGCACCTCCAGCAACAACTGACCTGCTGATCGTGGGGCCCTGCTCGGTTTATGAACTTTTAAAATCTCACATAAATATGAAGGTGCAAGACTATTAACTGCATTAAAACCAAATAACAGTAGTTTAAAATAAATCAATCCTGAATTTAACAGGGAGCCAGTGAAGGGAGTAAAACAGATGTGATGTGCTCATGTTTGCGACTATTCGTTAGCATGCGAGCAGCAGCATTTTGCACCAGTTGATGAAGAAAGGTTTGGTTAATTCCAGCATAAAGTGCACTGCAATAGTCCAGACAACAACTAGATAGAATAGACAGAGATAGATTGATCTGTGCAGCAGCCGCCGATGAGCTGCACGCTGCAGACGCAGCCGGTGTGAAAGGCAAACGACAGCGCGCTACTTCTGCTCTCCCTTCACGTTACACATTCGCTGTTTCAGCTCTGCTTGTGCGTGCGGTGTGTAACAGGCCTTTTGTTTAGAAACGTGTTTAAAAAAACTTCTCTCCGTTAAACAGAAATTTGGGAAGAAATATCTAAAGTAATTAAAATTTAAGAGGAGCGCTAATAAGTCTGATTTCAACTGTATAAGATTTTATGTGCAATTTTATAACGCATGTGCACCTTGGTGTTTGCATTAGTGATTCTTTTATTGCAATATTCCTAAACGTGCACAATAATAGCTGGATGAAAACATAGCTAATAACAGAAGCACAATCAATATGCTCGATTTTCCTGCATAATAAAAGCCCAGCGACTGTAGTATGTTTATTTCACATTCAGACAGATCATCCAGCCCTTTGTTCTGACCCGGGAAAGAGACGCTTTGAGTCTGGCTTTAGTGAATTGGAGTTGTGAATCTCCCATGAGCCCCTGTGGTTCATTCTGACCTGTGAGCGGAGAGTTTTATGGCATCTCGTTGATCTCTTCTGCCTCCACCAGACAGGTCTGATCGGCGGATGGGGATCTGAAGGGCGGATGATACTCGATCAGGTTGAGGATGGAGGATCCAGGGTTGTGTCTTTGTTGAACGAACCAAATGACGGCAGAAACGGCCAGAATGAGCACCACGCTGATGATGACCAGAGCCGACAGCAGAGGTTTGCTCTCTGCAGAACACACAGACAAACGTGACCCAATCATTATTTACTTTCATTCATGATGCATCTGGACTCATTTAAAAAGAAATAATAAACACAAATTCAGGATATCATGCATGCAGACACATATTCAGGATATCATGCATGCAGACACATATTCAGGATATCATGCATGCAGACACATATTCAGGATATCATGCATGCAGACACATATTCAGGATATCATGCATGCAGACACATATTCAGGATATCATGTTAATTGTTAAATGCAATTAACTACATGTAATTTTAAAACTATGGTTCATTTTTTCAGTTTTCTGTATTTTTGACTTTTCATGTTTATAATCTTTCTTAATCAAGACAATACTAATGTTTTAAAGGCGCAGTAGGTGATCTGCCTAAACGCTAACCGGTTAGGATAATTTGTTTGAAACACAGTCCCTCCCCTGCTGTCCAAAGCCACATCTCCTGAAATCATGAACGCGCACATTAAAGATGACAGAGACCTGACAGACTGTCACTGTTCAGAAATGACCCAATGTGAATATAAAAGCACCTTCAGCTCAGTAAAGCAGGCTAGGTGGAATAGCGCTGTTTACTGATGTTTTGTTGTTAAACTAAATATAAATCGACATTATCGATGCTGTAAAAGGTCCTTATGAAACTGAAAATAGTCACATCAATCTTTCAGCAGGAGATTTCAGTGGCTGAACAACACTTCTGTGCATATAACCCATTCATAACAACACAATCTACATCAGCTTTGAGTGACTAAAAGAGTTTTAACACAGAACATGACCTGTCTAACAGAAATACTTCAGCCATGGTGTCGTCCTTTCTCCAGCGAGCAAAACTAACTCCAATACTGATTCAGGATTTTCAAAAGTTTTGATTCAGCATTTGATTTTACTGCGGTCACTCTCTTGAACTCGGTGTGTATGCGTGTGCAAATGGCGGATCGGCACGCAGATGTACAAATCCACATTTGCTGACAGACAGTTTGGGCTACTTATCAGAATTATGGGAATTGTCGGCCCGACAAACTTTAATTGGATGAAGATATTTTGGTCTTATGCCTCACTCAGGATATAAAAACACATATAAATACATTTAGATGATTTACTTTAATCATTACTACTGGAATGTGAAGAGATTTTCAACCAGCACAACAACACATGTTTCTGACGACGATCACCTACTGCACCTTTAACTTCAGAAAAATTTATATTCCATGGAATGACCATGATTTTTAATCTTTTAGAAACCTTGATTTTTGTTCAATCTCAACGAACAAAAATATATTTAAGAAATGTTTAATATATATATATATATATATATATATATATATATATATATATATATATATATATATATATATATATATATACACACACAGTTGAAGACAGAATTATTATATATATATACACACACACATATACACACACGCACACACGCACGCACGCACGCACGCACGCACGCACGCACGCACACACCTATGCCAAACAAAGTTTTGTTTTTATGTATGTGTATTACTTATACATAATACACACAAATTTCTTTGGCAAAACAAACTTTTATTTTGGATACGATTAATCTTTGCCCAGAAATAATACATTATCTACAGTATATACATTTATCAAGATATTGTTTTTTCGCTAGTTGTCAAAACATTTCTCATTTTTATTTAGTTGATAAATAATTAAATAAAAATATTACAAGCACAGAAACATATTTGTACAAAAATTACAACTAATAAAAACAGCACAATCACACAACCAAATTAGTTTTACTATTTCGACCAATTTAGAATAAAAATTAACACACACGCACACACACACACGCACACACACACACGCACGCACACGCACACACACACACGCACACACACACACTACAGAAGCTCAGTTCAATCAGTTTCTCAGCAGCGTTTTTCAAATATTGCTTACTGTAGCTTTAAATGTGCATGTATGATAAGATTATACTTACGATTTGACCTGATAATGACTGCTTCTGTAAAACAAAATGCAAAGATTGACAATTAGCTTAAATACTAATATTTTATAGCCATTGACTTTTAAAAGTACACACACAGTGCTCAGCATATATAAGTACACCCCTCACAAATCTATCTTTTAAATTCATACTTTTAATAGGAAGCTCTACAATAATATATTTGTGCATATACATTAGATTAGTCAGTACTGAACCAAATCTGGGGCTTATCTAACAAAATAACTTACGATAACTGTCCAAAAACTAGTACAGGCGAATTTATATGTTATTGAAAAATATTAAATACAAATTAAAAAAAGAGGGAAAAAATCAAGAGAAGCAAAAAAAAAAAAAAAGTAAAAATTTGCTTCAGAAATTTTCTAGGTATATCTTTTTTGCAATATTTTGCTTGAATTTAATTGTATTATCTTTCAATTTCTAAATATGTTTGACGACTAAAATAGTTTTTAAAATAAATATATCCGTTTAATCTGTTTTGTTGAAAATGCATCAAAAAACACTGCTTATTTTCACTGAGAAATGGAGAAAAATATTCATTTTTAAAATGAGGTGTACATAATTATGCTGAGCACTGTATATACAAAAATACTGTATATCTAAAGCAATTCCATGACATTAAAATAACCAGCACAGGCTAATTGGAAATATGTGCCTCGGCCTACATTTTTGTAAAATATAAAGTATGTTTCTCCAGGTAAATTTGTTGCACGTTTCTGATGATGAATAGGCACTGTCTCGTTATTATGTTACTTAGGGTACATTTTGTTTTACATTTCAGAGACGCGTCCTTCTTGTACAGAGGTCCGTTCTTTGTACAGTACCTCGCTTACATGATCTAAGATGATTTGGCAGATCCTGGATCTTTTAATCTTGATAACAGATCTCTGGCTAATTTGGTTAGGTTGGTGTATTAATCAGATTAAAATGTCTGGATGAACTGATCTAAGATCTCTGCGTGTGTTATGAAGAACAGATCTATTGATCCTTGAAATCATGCAATACAACGATTAGCTGATGGCACAGCAGCGTAATGACATCATCTGATTAATATTCAAGTATACATGTGAGCAATATAATATAAAATTTGTAGTAAACGCTTTGTTAAATATGATACATGATAACTTTCCACATTTGTTGTGAGCTGCATCCTTTATACTTTCATGTGTCAAGAGTATTTAGTAATTTATTTAGCTTTACATTTAGAGCGGATTTTGTTTACTATAGTAGCCTAGGCCTATTTTAATTTCTCAATCGGCATAAGGAAATTAATTTTGCATCTAAAAAAGCATTTTGATATTGGTCAAGGTGTCTGCAACTTTTGCAAAGCATCAAATCACCATCATATTAGCCGTCAAAACATGTGCATGACTGCATAAATTATTATTCCATTATAAAAGACAAACAAACAAAAAACAGTTGATTATTGTGCATGTCTATTATCATACAGAAATTGTACTAAAGCTGGATCAGTACCTTAAAATAGTACGTGTTTGTATCTAAAAAAAAAAAAAAATATATATATATATATATATATATATATATATATATATTAATTAATTAATGAAATTATGCAATCTGCTCTCCAAAACAAAAGTACAAAAACTGTATATATAAATAAATTAAGGCTGCCAAAATTAGCGGGGTAACGCACGTGATTAATTGTAAATATTTAAAAAATAAACGCAAATAATGCAGTTGCAGTTTTTTTATTTTTTATTTCCTGTTGTGGCCGACATGTGTTTAGGGACGGCGCGTGCATCGAGGTGACCTAGGCGGTCGCCCTGGGCAGCAGAATAGGATGACTTCACTTTCCCGGTCTTCACTTTCATCTGCTACACCCACCCCCTCCCTCACGGTCCTAACTTTCAACCGCGAATTGGTCACTTTCGGGTTGAGGGCGGCGTGATTGCCGTTTTCCTAGAGTGCCAGTTTAGCTTGCTCTGGCCCTGCATGTGTTTAACGTGCAAAGAAATTTGGATAAGACCAAGCTTTTAGAAGGAAAGTTTCAGTATAAAACAATTAATGTCGCATAACCAGGCTATCCTGCGCTTCCTCCAGAGATTCATGCAATTTCAGGTGTTTCATTTTTAATCTTTAGACTTTAACTGCAGTTCAGCAGTTCGTTTTCATTCAGAATGTTTTTATGGATTTTGATACCGCATGGCGAACGGAAAGAAAAACCTCCGCATTGCAGGACTCGCGTGATCCGTTCATGTATTGAAAAATCTCTGCTTACATGGTCGACTCTTAATCAGTATTATCCTAATCATAAAAGCGGAGTATTGATGTCCATGTAAATGTACTGTAGTGAAAGTGGCAGATGAAGTCGCAACCTCAGTCAAAGACAGCCCTGTTATCTGCCTTTAAGCTGCTTCCATGAGCCCTCACAATCATAAGTTTGACGTGTTTCCCCCCCTACACGCAACTTTTGTAAAGCATCAGCTTCACATTGCTGTGTCAGAATCTTTGCTTGTAAAATACAGCCATTCTTCAGAACGTTTAATTTTTTTTTTTTAAGATTTTTTTTTTTGGCCTTTTTGCCTTTATTAAGCGGATAGGACAGTTTTACAGACAGGAAGCGAAGTGGGAGAGAGAGAGGGGGTAGGGACGGGAAGTGTCCACAAGCCGAGATTCGAACTCGGGACGCCCTGAAGTGCTACTGCACCATATGTCAGCGCGCTAACCACTAGGCTATTGCACTGACCAGAACGTTTAATTTAAGCAAATTTCATGCGTGTTAATGAATCTCCCGCTCATCGGGTTCGCTGTACTGCGCGCATTGTCTGTGTGTGTGTGTGTGTGTGTGTAGTTCACTTAGAATCCAACAAGGAAATCATTTTTGTTCAATTCAAATGGCACTTACATGCCTGTGTTTTTATTTCTGTAATAAATATGGCGTTTCGTGATTAATCATGATTAATTACAAAAAAAGTGTAATTACATTAACTTTTTAATCATTTGACAGCCCTAATATATATATATATATATATATATAAACTTTTTTTTTTTACTATTTTACTAAGTGTATGTAATCTATTGGTTACTACTGTAAGAAAATATCAGCATTCGGTACCTTTGCTTGAAAAGACCCCATCTAATCCTGTTTCTATGAAATGAGCGTACTCCCGAGCAGGTTTGAGCTACCAGACCTGTTGCTATGACAACAACTTTCAGATCTGTTTTGAAGAAAGAAACGATCCTGGATCGTGTCAAATCGTCAATCACCATATCCAGCTAATTGAGTAATCCACGTACAAAGAACGGACCCCAGGTCTACATCAGCTAGCGAACCACTGAGCTAAAATGTAAATATTTGTTTTTTAGTGTGAAAAACTTTTTCTGATTTAGGGTTGAAGATAGGTGACGCAAACACATTCACTACAAATCATAGACAGTGTTAATTTGTTTTGTGATATTTATTTGGTGTTGTGCAAAGAACTCCTTGAAAATATCGTTCATGTGAAAAGAAACAAAAGTTGTTGTCATCCTACTGCCCCCTAGTGTTCATTTTAACTAGTAACTGCAGTCAAATGTATGCTGAAGTACGCTTTTGCAGTTTCACAGACTAAAGTAAGCATTTCCATTGAGTCTGTGTTGGAAATACCACAGTATGGTGAACTCACTGGTCTGACACACTACTCCGTTCTCAGGCTCGTCTGTGCAGCTGATGTTTTCCCACTTGCCGGTATTAGAGTGAAGAGCGACACATGTGTCCATCAGAGGCAGATCAGTTTCATCGTCACCGCCATCCTCCCAGTTACTGAAGCTCAAAACACTGTCATCCTCGTGCCACCTAAACACATCCTCTGAACAGTCAAACACACACAACACTATGGTTAATGCATGTAATGAGAAGTTCTCTGTTAAAACAACAAATTAGGCTCTACATGATCATACCCTTTTCACATTTCTGTGTTTCTCAACAGCGGAAGTAGTTACATTTGAGTAAACTTTGAGTGCAGTGAATAGAAGAGTGCAACAAATAATTTTCTACAATACTATTTGCTGAAAAAATAAAAGAAAAACTCACGATGGTGTTATCAAGACTTATAGAAAAAGGAAAAAAGTTGTGCGAGACTGATAACGGCAGCCAGAAGAGAGAATAATGCCAAATGTACTGTCCTGCCCCCATAAATGCTGCATTAGAAAAACCTTACATAACTTTTAGACTGTTTGGCAATATCCTGTCTCTGAATAATGCGCAGGTTAGCGTATGCTCCATCAGTTGTTTTCATTTATGTCAGATGTTTGGTGCCATCCTGTGTCTGAATAATGCGCAGGTTAGCATATACTCCATCAGTTGTTTTAGTTTCTGTCAGATGTTTGGCACCGTCTTGTGTCTGAATAATGCGCAGGTTAGTGTATGCTTCATTCAGGTGTTTTCCTTTCTGTCAGCTTTGTGTTTTTGATTGCCGCCATCTTGTGACTGAATAATGCGCAGGTTAGTGTATACTCCATCAGCTGTTTTAAATTCTGTCAGCTTTGTGTTTTTGATTGGCGCCATCTTGTGTCTAAATAATGCGCAGGTTAGTGTATACTCCATCAGCTGTTTTAGTTTCTGTCAGCTTTGTGCTTTTGACTGTTTGTCGTCATCCTGTGACTGAATAATCCACAGGTTAACGTATGCTCCATCAGCTGTTTTTGTTTGTGTCAGCTTTGGGTTTAATTAAAAAATTAATAAACCATTAAGGCTCAGAACAGTGTTGTGTGTGTAATTTTTATGTTTTGTGGCAAGTAGCTGTTTAATAAACAGAATAAAAGTACATTTGCTAATAAACCTGTCAGGATTTATTCTGCAATAACAACCTCCTGGATATACTTTATCCCTAACTTAAGCACCTCTGATGATAGCGGTGGTCGCAGGCAGAGATGTATAAAGTACTAGAGACCCAGACTTAAGTAAAAGTACAAGTACTCTATCTAAAAGTGACTTGAGTAGAAGTAAAAGTGCTCTTTAAGCACCATACTTAAGTGGAAGTACTAAAGTATTCAACATTTTTTGTACTTAAGTATTGCAAGTAGTTTATTTCAAAATGTACTACTCAAGTACTGAAAGTAAAAGTACAAGTATTGTGTAATGTAGTTATTAAAGAAAGCAGTCAAAAGACATCATATTGTTTTGTTTATTTTAAATCGCTTTTTTTGGGGGCACGTCATTAAGCAGAACGAAAAGAAACATGACTTACAATACTGTTTTTCTCTCACGCTTGAACCACAGATCTGACAGATTATAACAGCTTTAACACACACCTTTCAAAGTTGTGTGTCACAAAAACAGTCCATAATCCACTCAAAACGCTATTGAAACCCATTTTCGGAGCACAATTTACTGGTTGTAAACGCTGTAAACGAACGTTCTAATTCACTTGATTTTGATTTTATTGTAAAAAAAAAAGAAAACGTGTATATTACTGTGTTAAATGAAAATCTGAAATATTTTATGGCTTATGGCTATGATTTAGTATTCAAAAATGTTTCATTTTGATTATGTTTAATTAAATTGGTCTTAAACTTCATATTTTTATAGTATATTTATTCATTCTGGTACTTTTACCATAAACCAACATCTCAACCATTTGGTAGAGGCTGATATTTTTGAAATTATGGGATGTGTTGGGGGAAAATGTATTGATTGTGTTAACTAGCAACATTAGGAGTTAAGAAATGCAATAAATAAAAAAATTCTATAGTTTTTTTTCTTGGTGAGACAGTTAAATGGTTACTTGTAATAAAATTGTGTCCTTTAATACAGCAGTAATATATATGAACTGTACCCTTAATTTGACCCGCTCAAAGAAAACACTCTTTCTGAATGTATCAAACAAAACTCATGCACAGAAGACAGCATGAGCATTTATAGCAAATAAACTAATGTAAATATTCTCCCGCCTGCTTTTTAAACGCTGACAGGCGAGGTCTTACACCCCTTTGATTGGTTATTGTCTTCACCTTCTCAACAGAAAGGGCTGCTACCAGCTTTAGAAATGAAAGCGTTGTTCACTGATGGCGGGAAGAACAGCCGCGGTTACAGTCTATGTATGTATAATACGCGGTTATCACAGGTAATCTATAATAGACACAGTGGAGAAAACTTGCACCTCATACACGCCCAGGTCTGGATCCACAAGTATCGCTTTAACAGCCAAGAGGAGATGAAAAGTTACCTCACAAACAGGCCAGCGGGTCAAATGTCCAAAGTGAGAGAGGCAGAGATTCTCACAACATTTCTCTGTAGTAGTGAAATAGCGGCTCATGTGCTGTGCCGCCTTCACTCGCCCTCGCGCCTCCGTCCTTCGCCATAGAGTAGTATTGCGACACCGCACAGAGGAGATAAATGACGTCAGTACGTAATAACCCGTTATGATCTATTACTGAACCGATATCGACCATTTTGACACCTCTAGTAACGAGTAACGATGCAGCTCATAAAAAATCTATCGGAGTAAAAGTATTAAACTCATCGAAAATATGTACTTAAGTAAAAGTGGAAGTAGGAGAAAAAACAATACTCCAGTAAAGTAAAGATACTGCCTTTTAGTACTTAAGTACAGTAGTGAAGTAGTTCTACTTCGTTACTATACATCTCTGGTCGCAGGTCACTGGCATTGTTATTTTGGGGCTTGTGGGCTTAAAAGTTTAGAACCCTAAACAACACAAAACCATTTTTTTTTTTAATGCTCATAAAAAAAAACTTCATAAAGCATGATGGAGCAGCAGAGGCCTGAATCTGGGTCAAATTCTCACTGAGCCATGAACAGATGATCAAAGTTCACATTGTCCTCTACTACATTGTTCAATAACTGAGTGAAGTCTTTCATCGAGAAGCCTAAAAAGCAAACATGTGGCGTCGGGAACCTGTTTTTATAGTTTTCATCTGGACTCTGGGTGTGGATGAAGTATTCTTTGAATCCGCCAACCCCCCGATCATACCCTCAAACAACAGGATTTCCTAGTGTTGTGAGACGACACGTGTGAAAATTACACCAGAGGAAAACAACTCACAAAATGGATGCGTTTACACGCTTACATTATGGATGGACAAGGATGGAAGCTTGTTTTTGCCATGAAAAACATTTACACTTTTACAACATATACAATTTTAACTTTTTTCCCTCAGAAATAAAAAAAATACACACACATATATACATACATACATATACATACATACATACATACATACATTTATATACACACACACGCACACACACACACACACACACACACACACATACATATATATATATATAGCTACAAGCAGCAAACATTGGTGTCTGAGCACAGCCTGTCGGGCAACTGGTGTTAAAAATACATCAAATTGATGTTAAAGAATATCTACAAATTCTTAAATCAAGAAGCATTTCTTGTCATGCAAATATATTGTCTTGTTTTCAGAAATAATGTGTATAAATTAAGTCATTTTCAAGCAAAATAATCTGACATTTATTTCTGAAAACAAGACAATAGTTTTTGCTTGTCTCGGATTTTAAGAATTTTTTCAATATTTCGACTGGAAACAATACAAATGCTCTAAGAAAAGCTTTTTTTTTTTTGCAGCGTGGTGTTAATTCAATGTAAACTGAACATTAAACACTTAGCTACCAAAAACCACTTTCAGTGCAGGATTAACTGTCTATTTTCACTGAACTATCAATGACTTTGTGGCCTAAACTGAATTTAAAGCTAGATAATAGCTTTGTGATCAAAAACTTACACTTACCCAAGATGACTTGGTTTTTAAGATTGACTCAGGAAATCTTTGGGGAAAAAAGGGATTTTTCCTTGTAACTTGTGGAGAAGTAAGTAAGAATATAAAAGGTACTTTTATTTTGTATAAGCGCTATACAAATAAAGGTGAATTGAATTGAATACTTATTGAAGCACTACCGGTCACACTCTTGATGGTCCGTTTGTTGAATTAAGTTACATTGCATCTACATGCAAACTAACTCTAATTAGATTATAAGTAGACTGTTAGGTTGCAGTATCAACAGATATTAAACAGACAGTCTACTAATACTCAAATGGACCATCAAAATAAAGTGTTACCTATGGTATGATTGGTGTAGGAGAATTATGGGACAATCTTGCCAAGTTTGGTCTGACTTTCAGATTTGGTTAGCCAGACAGAACAATACAAAAATGTTTTTTTCTTTTACTTATAACTCAGCTTGTTTATGCAGTAAATAATTTAAAGTTTTGAGTTTCTTATTATTTCTTTACTCTCTTTAAAGTCATATTTACTTTGGTTAAGTGACCTTGAGTCCTCAAAATGTGCGTTTTTCAAAATCCAAAAATAATTACGATTCAGTGTGACACCGTGGCTCAGTGGTTAGCACTGTGGCCTCACAGCAAGAAGGTCGCTGGTTCGAGTCCCAGCTGGGTCAGCTGGCATTTCTGTGTGGAGTTTGCATGTTCTCCTTGTGTTGGCGTGGGTTTCCTCTGGGTGCTCCGGTTTCCCTCCACAGTCCAAACACATGCGCTATAAGTGTATCGAATAAGTTAAATTGGCCGTAGTGTATGAGTGTGTGTGTTTGTGTGTGTATGAATGAGTGTGTATGGGTGTTTCCCAGTACTGGGTTGGGGCTGGAAGGGCACCCGCTGTGTAAAAATATATGCTGGATAAGTTGGCAGTTCATTCCGCTGTGGCGACCTCTAATTAATAATGGGACTAAGCTAAAGGAAAATGAATAAATGGATTAAATTGAGAGTTACTAGAACTGTAGGATTGTGGGATGTAAATTATGAAGGGGGAAAAAAGGAGTTGTGAGGTGTAAATTTAGAACTGGAATTAAAAAGAGTCAGAATTTTGCGTTTATATCTTGTAATTATGACTTTTTCTACCCTAAAAATGGTAAGATGCAATTTTAATACAGATAAAATAAAAAGGAATGTAAGCAAAGAGCAATGGTTACATGTCTATTTACAACATCTATTCCATCATGTCTATTTACAAATCCGTTTTTACCTTATTTGGAAGCATCATGAATATTAATGAGCTCTGCTCTGATGGTCTGTTTCACTATGGCTCACAAAGCAAACAGATATCTATTGTTAAATCTCCCTATTTTTATATTATTATATATATATTATACTACATTTGGTTTAACTTTGTTCAAAAGTGAAAAATCTTTCAGCAACTGTAAGAAACAATGTGGCACATCTGAGAAAATAGTCAGAAATGCAAGATGTAAAGTAATAATTATCTAATACAGTACAAACTCAGAATTCCAGGAAGAGTCTGAATTGTGGAGTTAAATACTGCAATCAATTTTTAATCACATGGCACAACCAGGCTACAATTTGACCTTAAGACATTGAGCAATGCTGAGTCTGGTTCACAGAAACAGTCATCATTAACTCCTTAAACCCATATTATGTATTAATAATGTCAAACCTGAACAGCACAAACGATAACCGAGCAATTCAGAATGGCATAAGTATGAAACTTTTTTATTTTTGCATTAACAACCCATTTAAAACACAAGTAAATACTCATGATTCACTCAATTAGATGTTATACAAACTGTCTGCAAGAGCTGACGCATAATCCTCAATAGGAACTAAACAGACTGCTCAAGATTTTCCAAAGCACTTCTCCTTTAAATGTCCCAACTTAAATCACTGACTAGGCAACAGTTTGACAAACAACTCTTTGCCAAGGGTTTGAGAAGATTAGTCAAGTTCAGCTGCATTCCAGTGTAGAGAAGCTGGAGCACATCCAATAATCTGCTTAAACATGCTCCTCCACATGCATTGGGTGTTTATTAGGGGAAAATGTATAACTAGAATTAAGTATTGAACCAAATAGTATTACTGAAGGATTCATTGAGATTTTGCATAGTCAAAGCAATTATGATTCACTTATAAAAGGTCTCATGTTTCTATGTACAATTTAATTTCTCTTCTGTAACTTTAGAAATATTATATTTTATTAAGATACACCGCAAATTCTACATTTTAACTTAGAATTTCATACAAATAATATTTGAAGAGTTCAGATGCAAAAACCTCTTAGTGCCGTCTGAATTTTTCATTGAAAATTGTTCTCAGTCTCCTTCATTTATGTCGAGTTATTTTACTTTAAAGACCATAGAAAAAAAACTTATTCTTTGCCTTAAAGGGCACATAGGTTAGCCCTTTTTTCATATTTAATATAAGTCTTTTGTGTCCCCAGAATGTGTCTGTAAAGTTTCAGCTCAAAACACCCATCAGATTATTTAATATAGCTGTTTGAAGTGTCTATATTATAGCTGGAAAAAAGGTTTTGCTGTTTTTTTTGTACTGGCCCTTTAAGGCTAGTCCTCCCCACCAACCATTCCCACGTGCCTGTCAGCAATCGCCAGCTTTGCACTCGTTTAATCGTTAAGCTTTGCACTCATTTTGCACGCATATGTGACATGATACTGGTAATATCCACTACTGTATGGATATCTCTTATCTAAAATGTACAAAATAAACCCGATTTAACGTCCACAAACCGGGATTGAAGCGTCTTCTTTTATAATTGTTCTGACACGCGGCTGTGCTGATGAAGTGAATCTGAAGTAAATAGCTGTAATTTATTACACACATGCTCTGTTTTAAAACATGTTAAACTTGTAAAACTCACTCTTGATCACGTTTGATGATGATTGATGATCCTAGCAAACTGAACACACCTTTTATTCTCATTTTATTCTTTCTTGATGATATGATTATACACGTGACTACCGGGACATGTTAATGCGCGCAACTGTCAATCAATATTGGTGGGCGGGGGGAGCGCACTCCTACGTAAAGTTGCGGTCGATCTGAAAACCGCTCCAATTGGTCCACCGTTTTTAAGTTGTTAAATTGAAAAAAAAGGACTAGGTGTGTTTATATCACCCCAATATGACAGTTTATACACTATACTTACACACATTTCT
Source organism: Danio aesculapii (assembly GCF_903798145.1). Classification (NCBI taxonomy): domain Eukaryota; kingdom Metazoa; phylum Chordata; class Actinopteri; order Cypriniformes; family Danionidae; genus Danio; species Danio aesculapii. Next base: position 51,171,067 of record NC_079443.1, on the reverse strand, counting down.
GTATACTTACACACACTTACACCATAGGTGCCCTTCAAAAGGGATATTACTGGACATATCACACAGGAGCCAGGTAAAAATGCTCATTTTAGAAGAAAATATGTAGATAGGTTTAGAAGGTTTTTGCATCTGAACTCTTCATTTATAATGGGCAAATACAAGATTTTAACAACTAACATCAGCAAATCACAATCTGATGCATTTAAATGGGATTTTCAAAGAAGGAAAAAAAAAGGCAGAATAGAAAAAAAGGCACTGGGTGTTACTTTCCATAATGAAGCCTTAGGTTTTGAGGAACATTTTAAAGGGCACCTATGGTAAAAAATCTACTTTTCAAGCTGTTTGGACAGAAATGTGTGTAGATATAGTGTATAAACTGTCATATTGGGGTGATATAAACACACCCTGCCCTTTTTTTTTTAAATTTAACAACATAAAAACGGTGGACCAATTGGAGCGGTTTTCAGATCGACCTCAACTTTACGTAGGAGAGCGGTCCCCCCGCCCACCAATATTGATTGACAGCTGCGTGCATTAACATGTTGCGGTAGTCACGTGTATAATCATATCATCAAGAGAGGACGAGCGCAAAGCAGCCGGGAATAAAAGGTGTGTTCAGTTGGCTAGGATCATTAATCATCATCAAATGTGATCAAGAGTGAGTTTCACAAGTTTAACATGTTTTAAAACAGAGCATGTGTGTAATGAAGTACAGCGATTCAATTCAGCTTTACTTAATCAGCACAGCCACATGTCAAATCGCGGTTCAATCGCGGTTTGTGGACGTCAAATCGGGTTTATTTTGTACATTAACATAACAGATATTCATACAGCAGTGGATATTACCAGTATCATGTCACATATGCGTGCAAAACGAGTGCAAATGAATAAGCTAAATTGGCCATTGTGTATGTGAGTGTGTGCAGGAGTGTATGTGTGTTTCACAGTGATGGGTTGCAGCTGGAAGGGCATCCGCTGCGTAAAACATGTGCTGGGTAAGTTGGCAGTTCATTCCGCTGTGGCGACCCCAGATTAATAAAGGGACTAAGCCAAGAAGAAAATGAATGAATGGAAATGTAACTTTATGTTAAACAACTATTATTAATCCCACAAGGAGCAATTAAGGTATAGGGCCAACACAGCCAAGCATGCTTTATAGTGAATTCCACAGAAACAATACGCATTAATATAAAACAAAAAGACCTGCTAACAACTGCTTAAAAGAGCCTCTGGAACAAAAGAAAATGTATATCTATCAGTCTTAGATATAAATGCAAAGCTTCTAAATCTTCTTCAAGAGGGCAACGCTTTTAAAACTAAATTCATTTTAATAGTGGAGGACATTATTATGCATGATTATAAAAATAAACACTTTTCCTATAACAGGAAATAACAGGAATAACAGGAAATATGTACATTAGGAAAGCAAATATGGTTATTTTGGGTGTTTAAAAAACTGGTTGAAGTCAAAATTATTCGCCCTCCTGTGAATAATTTCACAGGACACTTACTTTGTCAAATATCTTCCAAAGGATGTTTAATAGAGCAAGGAATTTTTCACAGTATATCCTATAATATTTTTTCTTCTGGAGAAAGTCTTATTTGTTTTATTTCGGCTAGAATAAAAGCAGTTTTTAATATTTTTAAAAAATATATTAAGGTCAATATTATTAGCCCCCTTAAGCAATATATTTTTTGATTGTCTATAGAATAAACCATTGCTATACAGCGATTTGCCTAATTAACCTAGTTAAGCCTTTAAATGTCACTTTAAGCTGTATAGAAGTGTCTTGAAAAATATCTAGTCAATATTATTTACTGTCAGATATATATGTTATTATAAATGGGTTATTAAAACTATTATGATTAGAAATGTGTTGATCTTCTTCCCATTAAACATAAATTGGGGGGAAAAAAATCTACAGGAGGGCTAATAATTCAGGAGGGCTAATAATTCTGACTTCAACTATACATAAGCAGGTTTTGAGAAACAGGCACGTTTTTGAAGGAAGTCAAACTTACTGTCACTGTCATAGTACAATCCAAGCCAGACGTTCATTTTGCCTTTCCACACAGAAGGGCTGTAGTTAACGACGAAGTCATTCTCATCAGCACTTTTTACCGTCAGAAGCTCTAAAAATATAATGGAAATGTTATGACTACATCCAGTGCAGAAATCAACAAACAATTTTTAACATTTCGAGTTTGCGAAATATAAAAAGTACCATATCCTCTGCACATGTCTTTTGCATCCTGAAGAGAGTAGCTTCTGGCCACGTCCTCTGCTCCATGGATGAAGTGATAGCAGTTGCGTCCGAAAGGCAGCCATGTGCGTCCATCTGCAGGGCAGTCTGTACAGACAGGACATTTTTCTTATTAAACATTTCAAAGTTTTTCCTTCCAGTAAATAAGGTTGCTAATAATATAAAATTGCTTCTTCAAAGGAAATATATTGTGTTCAATGGGGAAAATAATTGTTTGTAGAGCAGTGATCACAATACTGTAATATTTTTATCCAAGGTTATTATATTACGTTAGAATCTTATACGTGCCCGTGCTTAAACTAAACCTGCTCCTAAATTAGGGCTTCTGAGCCTCTATTCATGATCCTCTATAGCCACTTTCATGGTGAGAAAAAATATATAGGAGATATAGATTATGTATTATGGTTTTCCAATTTATTTTTGCTCCTGAGTTATGTGTTGTGAATAAAATATAAATGATACTTATCCTTAATAAAAGGGACCAGCAGAGATGTATAGCATTTAGAGTTGTGTTTTGTGGAGTTAACTTACAGTGCTCAGAATATAGGAGCACACCCCCCACCCCCACATATCTCTTAAATTAATATTTTCTATAGTATGCTTTACAATATTATATTTGTGCATATACTGTACATTACTGAAGCCAAATCTGGAGCTTATCTAACAAAATAACTTACAATAATGATTCAAATATTAGTAGCCCAAATTTAAATATTAGGGAAAAATATTAAATAAAATGATCAAAAATACCAAAAATCAAGACAAACAAAATAAATAAATAAATAAAATGTTGTTGAAATGTTGCAGCTTGTAATTTTTTTTGCAATATTTTGCATGAATTTAAATGTATTTTCTTTCCGTTTCTAAATATGTTCTGTGACTAAAATATTATTTTAATAAATATATCTGTTTAATAAATCTGATTTGTTCAAATGCACCAATATATATTGCCCATATTCACTGAGAAATGGATAAAAAAAATTCTAAATGGGGTGTACTCATATATGCGAAGCACTGTATATGCCAGGAATGTCTAAACTCAGTCCTGGAGGGCCGGTGTCCTGCATGTTTAGCCCTAACTTCCTTCAACACATTTCCCTGGAAGTTTCTAGTATACCTAGAAAGAGCTTAATTAGTTCGTTCAGGTGTGTTTAATTGGGATTGGAACTAAAATATGCAGGACACCAGCCCTTCAGGACCGAGTTTGGAAACCCCATATGCAAACACATGCAGAAATTAGTATCAGCAGATGAGGTTTAATAAAGTGTATTGCGGTCCTTTCACTCTAGAAAAATGGATATTATGGGAATAAACCACAATTACTTCGGTCATAATTGTAACCATGATTATTTAGAACGATTATCAGTGTGCCATAAATCCAAAAAGTAGATATTCTCTTTCACGCATTCTCTTTTGTGCTTTTAAAAACATGAATTAATCAAATTTACATCAATAAATAAAATGCGTCCTACACTGCAAAAGTCACGTTACAGTACATGCTTTTACTCATTTTCATGTGAAACCAAGCGGCAACCTCCCGCTCTCCCCCGTGAAGCAAAAACGGAAATAACTGAAACTGCAATTCATCGAAATTCTGCTAGTCCTGGCTCCAGAACAGAGCAAATTTCTATTGAGCCCACTGTTAAAATGGCCAAAATTACAGCAGAAAAAAAAGTGTTTACAGCCTGGTACAAAGAACGATTTTGCTTCATATAGCTTCATTGACCCTTCATGACAACTGTGCGGGGGGTGAATTTTTTTCTAACTCATCTGTTTTGTTTATATAATTATATATAATATAATTATATATATATATATATATATATAATAATAAAGTCTGCATAATTAAGGGCGTGGCCACTTGAGTGACAGCTAGGTCTCGCTGGTCGCAGTCACATCACCTCAGCTTATTCCGGCTGATTAGCTGCTGAACTCGGCGTGTACAAAATATTTTTGTGTTGTTTTATGTGGCTTTACACAGTCCATTGCCTTTTGGAATTATTTCTTACAATTATCAGATGATATGGCATGCTGTGTGCACTTAATTGTGTTCACAAAACATTGACGTGCCCTCCATTTCACAGGTGAGTGAAATAATATATGTATTTATTTATTTATTTATATATAATTTATATATATATCATATCTATAAATGTATTTGTTTTATTTAAGATCATTTATATTTTTCTTTAGAGCTGTAATGCACTCCAGATTCTGACAGATTGATTAGCTGTAGGCTCTAGAACAGTCATCTGAAGCGTTGTCATACAGTTTTATGCTGGAGTTCATCAATAGTCTTGCATTTACTAACACAGACTATATTATAAGTGTTTAGAAGTGATTCACGTTTTCCTCCTGTAAAAAAAAACGTCATAAGAACAATTCTTAGTGGCTCAATGTATTACAACAGTGTTTTTTAAAAGACTAATCACTTTATTGATATAGTATACTACAACCCATGTGGTCAGAACACAAACGAGTCGCAGGTAATGAAGTATTAAGCGTTTCTCCCAAAGAAAAGCCCATCTAAACAAAATGCTAGCAGGCGTCTGTAGCTCCGCTCACGCCCCGCCTCTTTGCCCTTGTTTGGTATCCCCAAGTCGGTGCGAGGACGCATGACCAAAATGATAACGGTTGGCCACGCCTACTTGTAGCTTCTTTTGCATTCTTCAGAAACCTATGGGTGACGTCACGGATACTACGTCCATATCTTTTACAGTCTATGTGTGAAACTGAGCTTTGCAGAGGAACCCATGCATACTGCTGAAATGGGGGAGGCATATGACGCAATAATCGTTTTATCTCCATTAATGTTTTTTCACAATTGTTAAAAGTCAATATCAAAACTGAATTTCGATTAATTGCACAACAGCACTAGTAAGAGCTGACTGATATGATATGATGCTGAAACGTGCATTAAACTCTTAAACTCAGCAGTTTTCTCTACATGTGTTTGTTGCCTCATTAAAAACGTCCACGGCAAACTTCATAATATACACGTTAAACTGACAAAAGATACATTTAATCAGACCTTATGCCTCTTTGGGGTGCTACTGAATGCATTTATAATCCGTATATCCTGCATTTTGCATTCGGAAGCACTGTGAACAGATGAGACGCATGGCTGCCTCACAGCAAGCTTATTTACTCGTCATGCCTCTCTCATTTTTAAAATAAGAGTCCCACATGCATAGTACGCTTAACACAAGCATAGATAAACGTATAAATATGAAAATTTGTGTTAAATGAAGTGAATGTTAATGATCTTGTGTGCAACATTGCGTAACGTAATTGGTCTGCTTTTCACTGACAATTTAAACTCACAGGATTTACACGAGAACAAGGACACAATGAGAATAAGCAAACATTTCCGTGTGCTAAACTCTTATTATTCAGCTATGCCTAGAAGGTATTTTCTTCGATGGCACCTTTAAATATACTGAGATTGTAGAAGGAACTCAAGATGAAGATGTCGGACTGGTGGAATTTACAGTACAGCATTATGGGTCATTTTCTGCACAAATTTTACTATTAAACAATTATTAATTCAAACAGAAGTTGAATCAATGCAACAAAAGCATATATAAGTAATGTAAAACCTCAGAGTTCACAACAAATCGGTCTTTTAATGTTTATCAGTTATTGTTTTAAAAACAATACATGCTTTTTCACTTTATAGGTTTGACGCTAATAACATGTCAATAATAGTCTGGTAACAAAACATAACATTAATATTATTTGTATTTCAGTTTCTGAAGACTTTGAGCACAGCTAAAAGCCTTTGAATTCATCACTGACAACTTGTTGATAAAGTGGTAAAGTAGAAAGTAAAGTAGAAATAAACATGCATTTCAATTGCTTAAGATATTAAAAGAAACATTAATGTTATGTTTGGTTACCGAATTATTATTGACACAATTAGGCATGGGTCAGTATAGGATTCTGACAGTATGATAACCTTGGATACTTCTCTAAAATAGTGCTCTTTTTAAATATCTGGGTAAAAAACTAATCATTTTTCCCCTTTGAACACAATATATTTTATGTTGAGAAACATTTATAATATTTTGGAACTGTAAACATGTCGGGCTGAATAATTCAAATGAATCATTGACTTCTGCTGTCTTCTTTTGTTTCAAAAACACTGAATTCTTTACAATTTAAAAAGGCATCTTTGAAGATCCTTTCTGCTGGAGATACTGTTGACCTAAAATAAAATAAAAATCATATAAATACCACAGGAATGGTATAGCAGAAAATGTTGGCGGTTTTAAAACCTTGACTTTTCCAAACAGCGGTATACCTAGAAAACGGTTATCGTCCCATGTTTACATACAGTAAGATGTAATTGGCATAGATCTTATAAAGTGCAAGAGCTGGGCTCCTGGAGTAAAATCTTTTTTTAATTAATATTATTTGTGTGTATCTTGGTTTGCGCAGCTCATAGCTTCATTAATGACAACTTCTTGTTGATAAAGTTGTAAAAAGTAGAATATATATGGTATTTCAATCACTTAAGATATGAAATGAAACATTACCCAGTGTTTCTAGAAGGTTCTGTCAAAAGAAGGGAGCATTACAGAAAACCTCAGAAAGCTCATTAAGAATTCACTCGACAATTTACTACAATCTTACAGTATAGATCACTCTAACTGTATGATAACAATAAAACGACATAAATGTACCGTAACTACAATATATAATTGAGGTAAAGCTGGTTTTATATTCACACATTGGACTTTCGCCTTAGTAATATAATTTCATAAAAGTATTCTTTGCAAATTCTAATTAGTCATTGGCTGCTATGGATCACTATCACAGTACAACATTGTTTACAATCCATTAAACAGTGCTAATGTTGTCTTCAAGTCATATTTACATGTGATTTGAGACCATATATTCAAATTACCATGGTAAACATTATAGGGAGCGTGTCACAAGTTATCACAGAACGAACGAGCGAATATTAAACTAACTTTACCTCAATCATTAGGATAATTGTGTGAATCTTTCTCTTTAAATTAGCCTACAGCTCAGCCTGAAGTTTTAGTGTTAGCTAACAGTCAAATCTCATGACCAGTGATGCTCACGAAGAGAAGTTTGACATTTTATTGAGAACTCTCTCACAATATTCATGATAAAACAGTATTTTAAAGAGGCAGTGTGTGTTTCTCAAGTGGAGAAGTCAGAGGAAGTTTACTCCTGTTGTTTGAACATTGCCATTTAATAGTTAAAAACTAAGGTAAACAGTCACGCGCTTTGCGTTAAACACGCAACAGAGCAAACACTCGCTAAATAACAAAATACTCACCATTATCGTCCTCTCCTCTCGCCGAATAACCAGTGAGGATGATTAAAGCGATGTAAAACAGAGTAACGTTAACATGTCGAGCGCTGGACTCCATGTTTTGAAGTGCAGAAATCATGGCTGCAAAACGCGTCACACACACACAGACACACACATACACAAACGTCCACGCGCACGCACACGACGTCAGCAATAAAGTTTTATTTTCATTATTACTACAGTTTGACAGCATTGCCAAAGCAAATAAACGTGTTATAGTACAGAAACAGACAATACAGAAGATAAACGCGGAGCCATGAGTACAAATAAAACAATATAACAGGAGACATAAACAAATAACGACGAGTCGATTCTCATATAAGCTAGCAGATGCTAATTTGATTTTGCTGTAGAAATAAAATACAATGCAAATTTAAAAGGGTTAGTTCACCCAAAAATGAAAGTTCTGTCATCATTTACTCACTTGTTTCAAACCTTTATGAGTTTCTTTCTTCTATCGTTTCGCTTGATCCTTTTTAACAAACAACAACAGTCCATTTCTCAATGTATGTGTTTTTAATCTATTGAAATGTGGTAAAGCTGAACAACTGAACTGTATTTTTATACTATATTAATTTTCTATTTATTATTAATATTATTATTGTTTTATTTTTTTTCCCATAAGTCGTGTGTTGCGGGCCTCTTGGCCAGGTCACCCTTGTAAATGAGATCTTGATCTCAGTGTTTTTTTTTTTTTTTTTTTTATCTGGTTAAATAAAGTAACATATATAAACACAAAAGAAGATACTTTGAAGAATGGTGAAAACCTGTAACCACTGACTTCCACTTGTTTTTCCTACTATTGAAGTCAATAGTTGCAGGTTTTCACCATTCTTCCAAATATCTTCATTTGAGTTCAACAGAAGACAGAAACACTTGAGGAGGAGTAAATAGTGAGTACATTTTCATTTTTGGGTGACGTATTGCTTTAAATCGATTTTACATTATAAATACATTAAAAAGGAATACAAGTTATCTACACTAAAAATAGTGGGTTGTCGTAACACAATTTTGGTTGTGAAATATGATTTATTTATTTATTTAATTTAAATGGACTCTTTTTTTTTTTGCACAAAACTCATTTAGTGTTGATAAAACAGAAAACAAAATGTAAAACAGCACACAATTACATGATTAAAAGTTTAACTAAACATTTAAATAAAAAAATATAGCCTAACATTGATTCTAATATTTTCCCATCTGATATGTCATTCGTTATGAGCTTTGAACCAGCTTAAACTGGTATAAAACTGCTAGTTTTACACGGGTGAAGATGGTCTGGCAGAATCTGCTGGTGGAGCTTGTTTTTAGCATAAAATCAGGCTCATATTATGGGTTGTTTATCCATTATTCGTGTGTAATCTTAGACTCGGAAGTTTTATTTCTGTATATATTAATCCTTGTGTTGTCCTATACGCTCAGACTATGAAAATAGAATATATTTTTAAAAGCCCAAACTCCTTATATGCGATTGACTTTCCTCACTTGAAGGAATATCATACATATCACAAGGTATTTTGCCAAAAAAAAAGACAGGTAAGCAAATTTAAGTTTTTTTTGGGCTAGAGATGGGTTACACATAGCCGGACTAGATTGGGTCTATACTTCACCGAGAAACTGAAACTACGTCTATTACTTGCAGGAACCTCATAAACATTATTGACTTTTCTTACATGATGGAGTATCATACATATATAAGCTTTATTTAGCAAAAAAACAACATGCAACCAAATTTAAGGTTATTCAGGCTAAAATTGGGTTACATGTAGCCGGGCTAGATCTGGTCTATACTTCACCTAGCCGGTGAAATGACGGCTATTGCTTGCTGGGATAATTCTGTATACACTGTTCACTCTTCAAGCCAAGAATGAGCCGCCTTCACTAAACCTCTAAAACAAAGCAGATCAATTTCATTTCAATCCTTAAATCTATTTTGCATTGGTAATGGTTTTTATAAATGACCCAGTATTTAAATGCAATGTGAACTGAATTTTACTGTAGGACAGTTATGCAGTGGGTTTACAGTAAGTTACTGTATCACAAACTCTGTGAATGTCTAGGTTTTCCCTCATCAGTTTGCAGTTTATCAATGTTTAATGAGTAGACAAAACTAATTTTTGACTGAAGTAAAGGGTGTATTTTCTAATGTAAAAAGTATCTTTGTGAGTGTAAAAAGTTTAAGCAAGACAACATTCAGATAAGTTAAAGCAGCAGATTCTTATTGTGTGTGTGTGTGTGTGCTAGTAGTTTTTGTGTTGTAAAGACAGTTTTATAGCTGCACTATTAATAATTTCCTGTAGAATCTACAGTAACTCACTGGCAGAAGTTCACCAGTAACTTACTGTAAATCAATTACAGCAAAAATAGTGTATTTACATGATATATCTGCTGTATATGTATTTTCAGAATGTATTTTATCTTTACTGTAAAGTATACAGCAATTTTCACAACAGAACTGTAAAATAACAGTAAAATACAGTTCATATTGCAAATTAAATACTGTGTAATTTTCAAAAATCATTAACAGTGTGGCAGGATGAAATGGTCCCTATTGGTCCTAAATGTGTACAGCCTTTGTGAAAATACGAAAACAGAACATGATTCAGGGTTTTTTCTGATGTTGGGGTCATTTCTATAAAACTCACCAAAAGTTCAAGATAAAAAAACATTGTTTGTTAAAATGATGGTAATTTTTGAGCTGTAAGTCAACAGGAGAGATGACCGATGACTAGGCCCATACGGAATCTGCACGCGCAGATTTTCCGCCCATCATTATTTCTGTTTATTTACTTGAGTAAATGTGTGTAAATCTATATTTACTCAGTTTTTTAATTAATTACAGTAATATTATTGACTAATATGAAAATGTTCATCTGATTTATGTACAATGCAGTTTGTACAGTAATATTTTCTGTCTTTCAGTAGAGATATTATATGAGGGACTTGCTTTGTTTACTAAATAAAGTGAATCTAATTTGATTTACATTTTACATTTTAAACATTAAATAAAATTTTATATTATTGTTTTATTTCATATATTAAGGTTTTAGTTATGATACTCCCAAAATAATTCTACAGAAATCCGCAGATTTTTACTAAAATTCTGGCCCTACCGATGGCCTTTCAAACATTACTCTGGCCCTGTTAACTCGATTAAAGACCCTCCAGTGGTCAAATCCCAGCGGAATGTGTAGACGTGACCAGTGGGCTGTAACTTCAGCAGTAACCTGAGACCATCATTACCCTGCACAACACAATGGATCAAAGAGAGAGAGAGGGGGGGGGGGGGGGGGACGGAGATAGAGAGAGAGAGAGAGAGAGAGAGAGAGAGAGAGAGAGATGGGGGGGGAGGGAGAGAGAGAGAGAGAGAGAGAGAGAGAGAGAGAGAGAGAATTGAATTTTAAAAGTTTATTTTATTACAAAAAAACAGGGTTACATTTCATTTAACAACTAGCTTTACCATCAGTCCACCAGGTCAAATCACTGCAGCCACAAAAATAAATAAAAGCAGAAATGAATGAATGAATGAATCAATCAATCAATCAATCAATTCATTAATCAATTCAGTTTTACCCTGAGAGTGTAAAAAATAGATCAGTATATAGGTGGCTCAGTGGTGAGTGTAACGGAGATCAGCTAGTAAGTGCTGTGCAGGTAAACCTCACTCTTCTGACCTCTAAAGGTGCTCTAGTAACAGACACTAGAGGCCATGGTCTTTAACCTCCATGTTAGAGCAACCTACTCCCATGCGGAGAGTCGCTGGTTCGATCCCAACTCGGAGCAGGTTGGGTGGTGTAGGACCGGTGGGATTACACTGGTGTCGTGACCCTGATGAGAGTGGGGTTTTAAGGGTTAAGTGTAACGGAGGCCAGCTAGTAAGTGCTGTGCAGGTAAACCTCACTCTTCTGACCTCTAAAAGTGCTCTAGTAACAGACAATAGAGGCCATGGTCTTTAGCCTCCTTGTTTACATTTACATTTAGTCATTTAGCAGACGCTTTTATCCAAAGCGACTTACAAATGAGGACAAGGAAGCAATTCACAAAACTATAAGAGCAGCAGTGAACAAGTGCTATAGACAAGTTTCAGGTGTGTAAAGTCTAAGAAGCAAAGCATTAGTAAAAAAAAATTTTTTATTTATTTATTTTTTTTTTGAGAGAGAGAGAGAGAGGGCACAGTTAGTGGTATAGCCAGAGAGGCAGTTACAGATTAGGAGGAAAAGTGGAGACTAAACAGTTGCGTTTTTAGTCGTTTCTTGAAGACAGCAAGTGACTCTGCTGTTCTGATGTAGTTAGGGAGTTCATTCCACCAACTGGGCAGATTGAATGTGAGAGTTCGGGAAAGTGATTTCTTCCCTCTTTGGGATGGAACAACGAGGCGACGTTCATTCACAGAACGCAAGTTTCTGGAGGGCACATAAATCTGCAGAAGTGAGAGCAGATAAGAAGGAGCAAAGCCAGAGGTCACTTTGTAAGCAAACATCAGAGCTTTGAATTTGATGCGTGCAGCAACTGGCAGCCAGTGCAAACGGGTGAGTAGCGGAGTGACATGTGCTCTTTTGGGTTCATCAAAGACCACTCGTGCTGCTGCGTTCTGAAGCAGCTGAAGAGGTTTGATAGAACTAGCTGGTAGCCCGGCTAGTAGAGAGTTGCAATAGTCCAGTTTGGAGAGAACAAGAGCTTGAACAATGAGTTGAGCTGTATGTTCAGATAGGAAGGGTCAGACCTTTCTGATTTTGTAGAGTGCGAATCTGCAAGATCGAGCAGTTCTAGAAATGTGGTCAGAGAAGTTCAGTTGGTCATCAATCGTAACTCCAAGGCTTTTTACCATTTTGGATGCAGTGATGGTTGCCCCATCCATCTGGATTGAAAAGTTATGGTGAAGAGTCGGGTTGGCAGAAACTTCAAGCATTTCCGTTTTCGTGAGGTTAAGCTGAAGATGATGATCTTTCATCCAGAGTGAAATGTCTGACAGGCAGGCTGAAATGCGAGCTGGAACCGAGGGATCGTCAGGGTGAAAAGAGAGGTATAGCTGGGTGTCATCAGCATAGCAGTGGTAGGAAAAACCATGTTTCTGGATGACTGTTCCTAAAGATGCCGTGTAGATAGAGAAGAGAAGTGGCCCAAGAACAGAGCCCTGAGGTACCCCAGTGTTTAGATGCTGTAGGTTGGACACCTCTCCCCTCCACGACACCCTGAATGACCTGTCCGAGAGGTAAGAACTGAACCATTGAATACCAGTGCCTGCGACGCCCAGTGACTCAAGCGTAGATAGCAGGATCTGGTGGTTTACAGTGTCAAAAGCAGCTGATAAATCCAGCAAGATGAGGACAGATGATTTAGAGTCTGCTTTAGCCAGTCTGAGATCCTCCACGACCGAGAGCAGGGCAGTCTCAGTTGAGTGGCCTTTCTTAAAGCCAGATTGCTTGTTGTCCATGAGGTTGTTTTGAGTAAGAAAGTCTAGGACTTGATTGAACACTACTTTCTCCAAAATCTTGGCCATGAATGGAAGCAGGGATACCAGTCGGTAGTTTTCGAGTAGCGTTTGATCCAGGTTGGGTTTCTTTAGCAGTGGGGTTACCCTAGCCTGCTTAAATGAAGTAGGGAATAGACCAGAGTCAAGAGATGTGTTAATTATGTGAGTCAGTGTTGGTATGACTGCAGGAGAAATGGCTTGCAGGAGATGAGAGGGAATGGGATCAAGCGGACAGGTGGTTGCATGGCTAGATAGCACGAGATTGGACACCTCAGACTCAGAGAGCTGGGAAAAAGAGGTGAGTGTGTGTGGTGTTGGTGGTGTATCTTGCGCGTTTGTTGTAGGTGCAGCAAATTTTTGCAATTTTGGTGCAAAAGAATGTAGCAAAGTCATCAGTAGTGAGTGTGGAGGATGCTGGTAAAGGAGGAGGGTAGAGGAGGGAGGAAAATGTTTTAAAAAGTAAGCGAGGATTGGTGGCACTGTTGACTTTCTGACGGAAGTATGTCTGCTTTGCAGAAGTAACCTCAGTCGAGAAAGAAGACAGAAGAGTTTGGTATGTTATGAGCTGTTCAGGATTTTTAGTTTTTCGCCAAAATCTCTCAGCAGCCCGAAGTTTTGAGCGATGCTCACGTAGAACATCAGAGAGCCAGGGTGCAGGAGGACCGGCCCGGGTTGGTCTGGATGTAAGAGGGCATAGTCTGTCTAGACATGATGTTAGCGTGGAGCAGAGTGGCTCAGGAGTAATGTGGATGTTGAGAGATAGAAGGAAATGATCCGATGTTTGTAGTGGAGTTACTAGTGTTTGATCAGCGAGGCAATGTCGAGTGTAAATAAGGTCTAGTTGATTACCTGATTTGTGAGTAGCAGAAGTAGGTGCTGTTTTGAGGTCGAAAGATGCAAGCAGAGTCTGGAAGTCAGCAGCTTGAGGTCTTTCAATGTGGATGTTGAAGTCACCTAGCACCAACAAGGGAGTGTGATAATCAGAAAAAGATGAGAGAAGAACATCCAGTTCATCTAAGAAGTGACCTAATGTACCCGGTGGGCGGTAGATGACAACCACATTTATTGTTAGAGCCACCGCCTCCCATGCGGAAGGTCGCCGGTTTGATCCCAGCTCAGAGCGGGTTGGGTGGTGTAGGATCGGTGGGGTTACATTAGCACTGTTGCCTCACAGAAAGAAGCTCGCTGGTTTTGTTTAAGGTGTCATCTTGTGGCGGAACACCAACTGTCACTTTCTTTGGTCTGCTCAGGCTAATTACGGCCAATGCACTGAATCCATTGCTCCGAAATGATAAATATTTTAAAATAGGCACTGTTTTTATAAATAAACTGTGTAGTTGCCATCTAAACAACTACATTTTCAAAAAGTACATTATGTCTTCCTTAAAAGTACATTATGTTGTCCAACGGCTGCAATAATTGTCAAACTGTAGAGTGTCCGCTGCTTGTGGCTGTATGTGGGTGGAGTAATACACAAGGGTGAAGGGTAAAGAGGCTGGACAAGTGCTGTTACTGCAGAATATCTAACACAATCTCACGGCAATTCATAACTTTTTGATTTAGTGGCTAATTCGTACGAATTCGTACGATCTAATTCATACAATTTAGTACGATTTGCTCATCCCCCGATGACGGTTGGGTTTAGGGGTGGGGTTAGATGCCACACCTCCTTTTTAAAATCGTACAATTTCGTACGACTGAACTCATACGAATTAGCCACTAAACGGACAAAATGTAAAATACTTACGTTTTCTTGTGAGATCAGGCTGGAATATCACACAGCTATCAGCCAATCAGATTCAAGAACCAGACAGAACTGTAGCATAAAGATTGATGAAGAATCATGAATGTTGATCTCATGCAGACACTGACAATGAAAAATCTCAGTGTCTTTAAAGCAGAAATATTATGAATATTACACAAAGACAGACAGTACAAAAAATAAAACAGATTGCCAGTTGTTAAAACACTCTCAGACATCTTGAGAATAATAACAGGAATAAGATAAAAGTGTGATGTGAAGTGCCAACTCAACATTACCAGAATAGATATTGTGCAGGATTTCAGAAAAGTGCTGCTTGGACTGAGTGTAAATCTGCTGATATCACATCAGAAAGACAAGAGGAAAAGAAGCTTTTTATTTCAAGAGTGTGGACAGGAGACATCGACACAGATTAGTGTTATCAGTGTACTGTGTGTGTGGTGTCTGTAACAATGTCATTTAATAAAGGGCTTTGATATGCATTAAATGACAGTAAAGTGTCTGATGTTTCAAATAATGTTCATGAAAACAGTAAAAGAATGAATGAAGTAATGCTCCACTGGCAACATGTTTGTGTAAAAATAATACAGAAAAGTCTAATAATCATAATAATCATTAATATATAAATAATAAATCTAAATATTAATAATACAATCTTTAGAACAAGGCCTTGCTTTAAGACATAAAGAATATTAAACGTTAGTAAAGTCTCGACTTTAATATTTCAAATGATGTTTGTAAAAATAAAGTTTCAAAATATGAGTGAAATAATAATAATAATGACCATTTTATGTTGCATTATATATATATATATATATATATATATATATATATATATATATATATATATATATATATACACACTGGCCACTTTATTAGGTACACCTTACAAGAACTGGGTTGGACCCTCTTTTGCCTTCAGAGCTGCCTTAATCCTAGATTCAACAAGATACTGGAAATATTTCTCAGAGATTTTGGTCCATATTGACATGATAGCATCACACAGTTGCTGCAGATTTGTCAGCTGCACATCCGCGATGTGAATCTCCCGTTCCACCACATCCCAAAGGTGCTCTATTGGATTGAGCTCTGGTGACTGTGGAGGCCATTAGAGTACAGTGAACTCATTGTCATGTTCAAGAAACCAGTCTGAGAGGATTCACGCTTTATGACATGGTGTGTTATCCTGCTGGAAGTAGCCATCAGAAGATGAGTACACTGTGGTCATAAAGGGATGGACATGGTCAGCAACAATACTCAGGTAGGCTGTGGCGTTGACACGATGCTCAATTGGTACTAATGGGCCCAAATTGTGCCAAGAAAATATCCCCCACACCATTACACCACCAGCACCAGCCTGAACCGTTGATACAAGGCAGGATGGATCCATGCTTTCATGTTGTTGATGCCAAATTCTGACTCTACCATCCGAATGCTGCAGCAGAGATGGAGACTCATCAGACCAGGCAACGTTTCTCCAATCTTCTATTGTCCAATTTTGCATATAAAATATATGTAATTATTATTATTATTATTAATAATAGATTATAATTTATATTAACAATCCTTCAAAGACAAAAAGACCCTGACAGCAATAAAAAAATAAACAACCACGTCTCAAAAACTCCTCATAACAGAATAAAGAAAAATAAATGAACACATTTCTTCAGATATAAAGAATATTAAATGTCAAAATATGAGTGTCAAAAAATGACACAACCTACCCATTTTGAGCTGTACATATTAAAATAATAATTGATCCTCAATTGTGCTCAAACTGTGATTCTTCTTTATGTGTCGTCAAAAGATTCTCAATAGATAATCATTTATTTGTTTGCACTATAAATGATTATGATTATAAATGAAATTATGACAAATATATATAATACCATATCATGTATCATAATAATATATACGATGTGTTTTGATCTATTTTAATGTTTGTTTTATGCTCAGAAAAAAGGATCAGTCCAAAAAATTGAATATTTGATGTGTGTCTCAAGCAGGTCCTGTAGATGTCGCCATTGCTGCATTTATGAATTCAGCGCTTGTCAAACTGTACATTTCTAAACTAAACAGCACATTATAGAGACTGAGAGAGTTCAAGAGTCCATCAAATCTATTAACGATTAATATTCAAATCTGTTTTTACCAGCAGGACTCACTGAGTAAAATGTCACAACAGTATTGCTCATTATGCCTCTTGTACTGACACCAGGAAAATCAGCCTCCTCATGTATCTGCAGGACAAGTACTTTTCTTGGACTATGGGGAAAACCGTAGCTCCCGGAGGAAACCCACGCAAACACGGGGAGAACATGCAAACTCCACACAGAAACGCCAACTTACCCAGCTGGGACTTGAACCAGCGACCTTCTCGCTGTGAGGCAATAGTGCTAACCACTGAGCCACCGTCTTCTGCCTTTATATATTTGTAAATGAAATATATTCTTACCATTATTTAGGAAGTCATTGTTCATTTCAGATAAGTCCAGTGTCTGCATATTAAATGAACACGTCCTGGCAGGATAGCTTTGATAATGTCTGAGGAATGTTGTGTGTGTGGATATGTACTGTAAACACGATGAAATATTTCTGCTGAGACACTGACACCTGCTGGTGGAGGCAAGGAAGTGCTGATTATCTGCGGTCTAAACACTGAAAAAAGCTGAGATTTAAGTAAAAGGTTTCAGTTCAGAGGAAACTCAGCTATAAGAATGATAAAGTATTACTATTCTGACAATAAATAAATAAATAAATAAATCAACAATCATTTTGTTCAGCACTTCAGATTGATTTAGTGGTATACAGTATTATCAGGAAACTGTGCATGGTTTCAGTTTCATTGCAATGATTTCCATGCATACAATTTCAAATAAACTGTAATTTAGGCAATAAATAAAATAATAAAATATATATAAAAAAGTACCTCTGGAAAATTCTGAGCTAAAGTTACTTTTATTTAACAAGGACGTTTTGTTTTGACTGGAAATGACACAGACTTCCCACGAAAGATGATAAGAGGATGTTCAAGAGGCATCACAGTGGAAAAAACATTGCCCAGCTTTTATTTACATTTGAACAAAAAGTGCTCCACTGCCTATTCATCTTTAGCAATCTTTGACTCAGGTTGGAGGGTCTCCTTGCTCACCCTGATCTTTAGCTCCCTCCATAAATGCTCAATAGGATTTACATCAGGACTCTGGCTGGGCCACTTTAAAACGTTAATACATATGTAATAAAAACATAAATACAGTGCCTTTCTCATAGTTTTGTTGTTGTTGTTGATTTTCACATTTCCACAATGTCTCTCTCTACACAATTTAAGGGTGCATACATAATATCTAGCTAAAAAGACATTGTTGTAGGCTATAAAATAACTTGATCCATGCTTTTCTTTATTTACATCATCTCTTTTTGACAAAAAGCTTACAGAAACATCATTATAATATGTCTGAGACCATATTAATATTAATTAATTATGTTTAAAAATTATATAACGTAGGAAAAAAAGAACAAGACAATAACAAAGAAATGTAATAAATATTGAATTATTTTTTACATTTAATACGTAACCCTAAATATATATCTCAGTTTATACCATCTAGGTCACTAATGTGAATAAATCAGCTCAAGATGCTCTTTGAATCTTATCTGATGATCATCAGGTTTTACACAACGAATACTGCCATGTCTCTCTTTTAAACTCAAACAACTTACACTAATAACATAATTTCTAATGCAAAGCGTTGCATTAAACGATAAAAGAATGCAAATGAGAACACTCTCAGATGTTTTATCCCTTTATATTTAATATCTCTTATTTAAATACATTACTTCCACATGGGGATACCTCATCCATCTTGAGTGCTTTAGAGATTGTGCAGCGCCATTGATGTGATCCAAAGCCTGTGAAGAGATGATGCCAACCATTGAGGACCTCAAAGACAACACATATGAAGAAATGACGCCAAACATAGAGGACTTCTAGAGGTCTCCATAATCCTGGACCAGGCCGTATCCTGAGCAGATGCTGTGGTGGTCATGGAGGAGTGGAGAGCATGAGACTGATTCCGGAAAGACTCTGCATTGATCCTGTGGGCCTGCCTGAACACCCGTCGGTGACCTAGTCACACCTGCAGTTCTCCACGATGGACATCCAGCGTTCTCCGGCGCCTAAACTGCAGCTCTGCAGAAGAAGTTTGGCCAGAGGAGAAATGGGCCCGAGTCTGGTTTCTCTTAAGGTTTTTTCCTTCACTTGTCAATTGGTGAAGTTTGTTCCTCCGCTGTCGCCACTGGCTTGCTTGGTTTGGGACTTGTAGAGCTGCGCATTGATGGATTTGCTCTTCAGTAGCCGCGTTTCCACTATCGCGCCTAAAGCGAGCGAGCCAGGGCGAGCCAAGGCCAGTCGCGTTTCCACTGTCACTTCCGGGGCGTAATCGGGCCAAAGCGGGGCTTCCTTGGGGCCAGCGTCCGGCCTTTTTCGGCCCGCCGAATTCCTTGGACCAAGGAGGGCCAACTGGGGCTTCGGGGTGGGGTTACGTACAAAGGCGGAGTTTTCCTGTCAGGTAAAGAGGAGACAAGATGCTTTCTTCCCTTACATTTGTTTTGCTATCGCGCTTGATCAACTCACTACGAAAAATCTGTGTTCGAAGTAAATGCCGCCGAACTCGAATGTCCTTATCCAGGGATCGCTGTCTGGCCTTACACCAACAGACCACAAACAGTAAAAAAGCAATCGCTTCGGTGTTCTCCATCTTCCTGCTCTCGTAGTGATGCCAGGTTGTGTTTGTGGTTATAATTTGAGTTTTTTTGTTCCCGCTGAAGTGGGCGGGTTGTGTGACGGGTTGTGTGACGTTTGATTTGGGGGACGTTCTGGGGGCGGTGTTTGCGTGACGTGCTGCGAGCAACTAGCCCGACAGTGGAAACGCGACATGATTTCGGCCTCATTTCTCAATCTCCCGGGCTATTGGCCCGGCCTGGCCCGATTAAAGCCCTGGCTCGCACTGGCCCGATAGTGGAAATGCGGCTAGTGTTTGGACTTTCAGCAGTGACAATGAAACCACACTGAACTGAACTCTGAAAACTGGACTGACACCGTTTCAATATACTAGAACTTCTATGTTAAGCTAATCTAATCTACATTGTAAAAGCGCTACAGGAATAAAGATGAAGTGAATTGAATCTCCGTCAGGTGAATGGTGAATAAACGACGCCACATGAAGAAAACAAAATGTGTGTTTATTCAAAAGTTCTCAAAGAAATGAACAGAAATAAAGCTTAATCAACAATCTACAGAAAACTAAAGGGAGAAAAAAGCTCTTTTTTTTGGCTTAATCAAACAACAAACACTCTAGAAAACCAAAGAGAAAATGACAGAGGAAGGTTTCTGATGAACCGAACGTACAAGATGCCACTGGCGAGCGTGTGGCACACCAGAAAGAAATTACAAAAGCAACTCTCATATAGATATCTCTATCAAAATCTGTTTATTGTTTCGATTTTTCTCAAACAGTCTGTACAAAACGTCTCTCTTCATAAATTATTACTTTTCTCTTTTCATATAACTTAATGGCTGTCTAGTACATGATTTTCTTATGTTTCCATATTCATGAGCAACTTCTCTCTGCACAACAACTCTTTTTCAACTCTTTGACGCAGACACAGATTGGCACTTCGGATTCGGATGTTACTAGCAGCATGACCCACACAAGAACTCCACAGAAACACACACTCACTCACTCACTCACTCACACACTCGGCTCGGCTGTGAGCAGAGCACCACGGATTACGCTGCTAAAAGTCTGTCTGGACTCACTCTGAAAGCAAAAGTACTGAAGTTTGGTTTTGCCGTGGGATGAAAAGGGTCATTGCAATAATTAATCTCACAATAAAAAGTTGCAAAGAAAGAAATTCTCCTCAAAATTGAGGAGGTGAAAAACAAAAACAAATGCATGATTTCATTCATTTTCCTTTAGCTTAGTCCCTTTATTCATTAGGGGTCGCCACAGCGGAATGAACTGCCAACTATTCCAGCATATGTTTTATGCAGCAGATGCCCTTCCGCCTGCAACCCAGTTTTGGGAAACATCCACACACACTCATACACTACGGCCAATTTAGTTTATTCAGTTCCCCTATAGCGCATGTGTTTGGACTGTGGGGGAAACCGGAGCACCCAGAGGAAACTCACACCAACACGGGGAGAGCATGCAAACTCCATACAGAAATGCCAACTGGCCCAGCCGAGGCTCAAACCAGCGACCTTCTTGCTGTGAGGTGACAGTGCTAACCACTGATCCACAGCGTCGCCCCTGTTAAAATTCTGTGATTTAAATAGCCAAAGTTTCAACATGGAACTGATATTCTGAGTAAAGAGTCAAAATAATAGCATGGAAACTATAAAAACAATAAAAATGTCTCTGTAAAACCTGAATTCTGAAAAACAAAGGAAAAATTGTGAAATGGAAACAGGATTTTGAGGAAACTTATTTTAGTTTCCACATGCAAGCTCAGAATTCTGTCAAAATTGTGACATATATGATCAAATTTCCCTATAAAAGTAAGTAGTTTTAAACTGGAATCAATCAAAATTCATTCATTTTCTTTCAGCTTAGTCCCTTATTTATCAGAGGTCACCACAGTGGATTGAACCGCCAATTATTCCAGCATATGTTTTACACAGCGGATGCCATTCCAACTGCAACCCAGAACTGGGAAACATCCATACACCCTCAAATTCACACACACTCATACACTATGGACAATTTAGTTAATCAATTCCCCTATAGCGCATGTGTTTGGACTGTGGGGGAAACCGGAGCACCTGGAGGAAACCCACGCCAACACGGGGAGAACATGCAAACTCCACACAGAAATGCCAACTGGCCCAGCCGGGACTGAAACCAGTGACCTTCTTGCTGTAGGACGACAGTCTTGGATTTTGGAGAAAAATTCGGATTCAGAATTCGGAGAAGTCAAAATTCTGACATGCAAAACCAATATCTTGAGGAAAAAAAAGACAAAATTTGTAATTGGAGGCAGAATTCTGATAAAAGAAAAAATTAATTAATTAATTCTGACAAGCAAACTCTAAACTCAGAGAAAAAAGTCTAAATTACGAATTGAAACCAGAATTCTGAATAAAATATTTAAATATTGGTAATAAAACTGGTAATGGTAATAAAAATCTGACATGCAAAATCAAAATTCTGAGAAAAAGCTTAAATTTCAAACTGGAATCAGAATTTAAAGAAAACAATTAAAAACCAAAAATTTGATAAAAAAAAGTCTACATTTTGAATTGAACCAGAACACTAAAAAAATGAATAAATAAAATTCCAACATTCAGTAAATTCAGAATTCCGACGGGTCAAAATTTATTCATTTTCCTCCAGCTTAGTTCCTCATTATTTATTAGAGGTCACCACAGCGGAATGAACCACCAACTTTTCCAGCATATGTTTTACACAGTGGATGCCCTTCCAGCTGCAACCCAGTACTGGGAAACACCCATACACACTCATCCACACACACTCATACACTACGACCAATTTAGTTCATCCAATTCACCTATAGCGCATGTGTTTGGACTTGAGCAAACTCCATACAGAAATGCCAATTGGCCCAACCGGGACTCGAACCAGCGACCTTCTTGCTGCGACAGTGCTAACCACTCAGCCACCGTGTCGCCAGCTCAAAATTCTGAAATGCAAAAAATCTAAATTATGAGAAAAAAAAATTTGAAATTCCCAATTGGAACAAGAATTCTGAGAAAACAATCAAAATTCCCACATTTAAAGTCAGAATTCAGAGAAGTCAAAATTCTGACACGTAAAACCAACATTTGGAGGAAAAAAAAAAGATAAAATAAATGAATTTTGACATGTTAATCTCAGAATTAAAGTCAAAATCCTGAAATGCAAAAATCTAAATTATGAGGAAAAAAGTCAAAATTCCTTCGTCTTTGTCCCTTGTTTATCAGAGGTCGCCACAGCGGAATGAACCAGCAACTATTCCAGCACAAGTTTTACACAGCGGATGCCCTTCCTGCCATAACCCATTACTGGGAAAGACCCATACACACTCATACACTACGGCCAATTTAGTTCATCCAATTCACCTAAAGCGCATGTGTTTGGACTGTGGGGGAAACCAGAGCACCTGGAGGAAACCCACACCAATGCGGCAAATTGGACATTGGCAAAATTCTGATATCTGAACTCCATCATGGAATAATTATTGTAATTACACAGTTACTCGCACAACACAATCAGAATAGTGAGATTAAGTGCATTGCAGTGACCTAAATCTATTACATTTGAATTCCAAGACAAAAGCAAACTTCCACACAACAGTGATGTCTCTGGAAAAGCACAACTCTCAGCGTCGCTCTTTTCTCATTCGTTCTCTCGCGCACTTTCTGATCTACCATCTACAGACTACCGGAATATCTTGTGATGAAAAAGCAGCAGTTTTTTTGTCTGTTTTTTTTTGCTTTTGAAACCATGAATCTGAATGCTAAACGACACTAAAACGATACGTTCAACGCACAACTTTCCTCACAACGATAACGATAATTAAAACAAAACCTTTTGTTTGAAGAATTAAAAAGAGGATCAGAGTATCTTTAAAAGAAGAAAATAAAACCTGAAAGAAAATCAAGTGTACGTGGACAGCTCCTGAGCCGCCGTTTGGTCTGGAGGGGCGGGCTGAACCTGCGAGCCCGACCAATCAAAACAGAGGACAACAAAACTCTGAGGTAGATAACCGGTCGACAAGACCACCAGGTCAAAAAACACAGTCTTTTGGAAGACAAATTAATCAATAAAGCCTTGCTTACTAAAGTATATCGTGAAGTGAAAATAAAATAAAAACCTGTTCCTTTAAGAGATGCCATTTTACTTTCAAAGGCTGCGCTGCAAAACCCAGTGAGCTGCTGGAATCGCATGAACCGGAAGCTGCCAACCATTTTTCGTTTCGTATTGTGACGCAGTTCCTAGAGTAACGGAAAACAGTGGGCGTGGCTTGTTTTTTCTACTGCGAGCTGATTGGATGTAGTAAAGTTCATTCAGAAAGATCTGGAAAAGGGTTTGGGGAGAGTTAATACAACTTAAGAGACTCCTCCTGCTCACCATTTCTGCTTGTTGTCAAAACTTTCAGCTGGAGGGGCGTGGTTAAGTATGTTAGCCACGCCCAATACCTCAGAGAGACCTAATCTGAGAATTGAACTGAAAACAAACAGGACGTGCATTTTCAGATTTCAATTAAAGATTACAAGGGCAAACTATTTATTTTTTCTTAATGACATGCACAGATGAACAGTTCACCTCAACACTAGCAATGTGAGCTCACAAAATCAGTATGGTTAGTTTTGATGTTATGTGTACTTTAACCTCCAAAGATACTTATACAACGCATTTATTCTCTTCAGATATTGAAAGCTTGATTTTGATTGGCTAATGAGCATTCTAAAGTGTCATCACAGCCACATCGAATAATCACAAAAAAATATAAATAAAAATGGTGTCGGCACAAAAGCCTAGTGGTTAGTGCACCGACATATGCTGCGGTAGCACTTCAGGGCATCCAGAGTTTGAATTCCAGCTCAAGGACATTTCCAAACCCTCGCTCCCTCTCCCACTTCGCTTCTCACCTGTATCCTGCACTTGCTGCTATTGCACTGCTGGTTAGACCTAAACTGCATTTCGTTGCCTTGTACTTGTACATGTGTAATGACAATAAAGTTGAATCTAATCTAATAAATCTAACCATCTAATTACTGTCCCGTCTAATAAAGACAAAAAGGCCAAAAATAAATCTTATATATATATATATATATATATATATATATATATATATATATATATATATA
Source organism: Danio aesculapii (assembly GCF_903798145.1). Classification (NCBI taxonomy): domain Eukaryota; kingdom Metazoa; phylum Chordata; class Actinopteri; order Cypriniformes; family Danionidae; genus Danio; species Danio aesculapii. The sequence goes on along the minus strand of NC_079443.1, from coordinate 51,146,347 downwards.
TATATATATTGTTGCATGTTCAAACTTCTTGTGTAAAATGAGCTTAAATAACCCAATTCTTGAGTTTTTCAGGGGTACAGCTTAATCGTTTTATGCTCAATCAACCTAAAATTGTAAAAACCATCAAGGTAACTTAATTGATTTGCGTTGGGATAACAGGAAGGTGTTGTGTGGAACCCAGCATTTATTATTATGATTTTGTTGCGTGTTCAAACTCATTCATTAATTTTCCTTCGGTTTAGTCACTTATTATCTGGGGTCACCACAGCGGAATGAACCACCAATTTATCCAGCATATGTTTTACACAGCGGATGCCCTTCCAGCTGCAACCCAGTACTGGGAAACATCCATACACACTCATACACTACGGCCAATTTACTTCATCCAATTCCCCCTATAGAGGAAACCCACACCAACACAAGGAGAACATGCAAACTCCACACAGAAAGGCCAAATGAGCCAGCCGGGACTTGAACCAGCGACCTTCTTGCTGTGAGGCGACAGTGCTAACCACTGAGCCACCGTGTCACCCCGAGTGTTCAAACTATGAGATTTTTTTTGGGACAACTTAATTGTTTTATGTTTAATGCACTTAAGCTTGGTTAACTTAACTGATTAGTGTTGGGACATTCTGAATGAATTGTGTGGAACCCTGCATTTTGTTTACAGTGTACGGGGATGTTGAATAGTTGATTCTGATTGGCTGATGAACCTCTAAAGTGTGCTGTTATTTTCTTATAAATGCACAGCTAAAGTAGTTCCGGCAGGTTTTGAGAGCACGGCAGCTTCACATCACACTTAATCAACAATTAGTCAGTCCCTCCGTGATTTATTAGGAATATTTTCTTATATTTGCAGCCTAAAATGATTGATTGTGTGCTGTCTTTTCTCAAAATGTAGGCCATGATGTGCTGCGATTGTTGAGTTTTGCTGTGAAAACTCATTTTTAATCTGTTTTTAACCATTTTTATTCTTCATATCTTATTTCTTTAATTCAATTTCCTAAAATTTAGTCTTTATTTCAGAGGTCGACACAGCGGAATGAACCACCAACTATTCCAGCATTTGTTTTACAGAACGGATGCCCTTCCAGCTGCAACCCAGTACTGGGAAACACCCATAAACACTTATTCACACACACTCATACACTACGACCAATTTAGTTCATCCAATTCATCCTTCCCAGTACTGGGAAACACCCATACGCTCTCACATTCACACACACTCATACACTACGGCCGATTTAGTTTATTCAATTCACCTATAGCGCATGTGTTTGAACAGGAGCACCCAGAGGAAACCCACGCCAACACAGGGAGAACATGTAAACTCCACACAGAAATGCCAACTGACCCAGCTGGGGCTCAATAACTGTGCGAGCAGGCTCACTGGGGGAAAAAACGCGTATGCGCCTGGCCCAAGACCAGCTGTCAGGAAGGGAGCCCTCGGTCAGGAAAAAAACGCTGTCAATGGGCGCTCTCGGGGAAAGCAAACAGGACAACCTGGGCTTCCCCGAAGTGCGCCCATATCAGCTAAACAGATTTGGGGTGGAGTCTCCATTCTCCGGATGTGGAAGCTGCCGTGAGAGCGCATCGGCTGCACGGTTGAGCTTGCCCGGGATGTGAACAGCATGCGATTTCAGCCGCGTGTGACTCCAGAGGAGCATATGGCGAGCGAGCTGAGATATGCGGTGGGAGTGGATACCCCCCATGCGGATGATACACGCTACCGTCGCTGTGCTGTCCGTCCTGACCAGCACTGTTTCCAAAAAAACGGCGCAGAGCGAGATACACTGCCAACAGCTTCAGGTAACTGATATGCCAATGCAACCGGATTCCTTTCCACGGACCCGTAGCTGCATGCTCGCAACACATGGCCCCCCAGCCCATGCTGGAAGCATCCGTCGAGATGACGACATGCCTGGAACACTTGCCCTAGAGGCACTCCGGCCTCCACTGAGCCACCATGTCGACTTATTTCTATGAAGATTGTCAATAATTATTATTATTCTCTATATCTTCATGTTTCATGTGTTTATTCTTGTTTAGGTAGAGCACTTTGAATAACCAAGCGTGCAACATAAATAAACTTGCCTTGAAAATACACAAAAATCTTGTAAAATTTCTCAAGAGTCCTTGACCTCCCAAATCCTGGAGGGACTGATTAGACAACAGCCCATTTCACTCACTCAGTCACACACAGCTTAAGTAAAACTATTGATAAATCGCAATAAAGCGTTTGTTTGTGAACAGCCCCTTAAAAAAAAATTCAGTTTTTGAATCCACCACTAAAGTCGTTCCAATAATTTCCCAATGCAAAAGTCTATCTGTATGACCCATGAAATCATTTCAAGTGTGTTAATGCTCCCTTAGAAGGCAGCTCCCTACCTAGACAGCTCATCAGGGTTTTGCAACAGAGCCTTCATCTCAACCTGTCCTCTCGTTCTGCGTTTCAGTTTCAGTTGTCTCCGCTCTGTAGTGATGTTTTGCGTCTAGTTTGTGGCACTTGCTGGATCCGAATCGTCCTTCACGCTATCGGTGTCCGCTCCTCGACAACTAAACACAGCTGAATGCATATGTACAAAGAAGGCACATTCTCCAGGACCGCAATCTAGTCTGTTTAAAAAGTCTCAGCGTGGCCCGCCTTGAAAGAAAAAAAAAAAAAAAAAACGACATTTAATCCGCACCATCCGATTCGTTGACTGTCTTTGGTGAAGTAAACTTGAAAGTGCCGAGATTTGTTTGCCTGCTATAATAAACGAGCACTAAAATTCTACACGTTCACCTCTCCCCGCTGCTGAAAACTGTCACGGGAGATTCACGAATCTAACATTTTATATATATGTGTATGTGCGGCCACGCCCTCAATTAGCACCCCACCCCCTAATTAGCATACAAGTCAAAGCTCCTCCCACACAAGTTCATCTAAATCTAAACTACAACACCGATTCTTTTAAACGAAAACAAAAATAAAAGGCAATTATCAAAAATGTGATCGTTCAGCAGAATGTCTACCACATTCAAACAACCAAAGGATCGTCGCCTCTGATTATAAAAACATTAAATCCTATGAAAAACTCCATCATCAATGGTGTCACTCGAAACGGTTTGTACTCTAAAAAGATCCAAAAAAAAGCACGAGAAAAAAAAAAAACACACCGAAATCCAAGCACGGCGGCTAAATTTTGCTTTTGCGAGATGCTAGAAAAGCCCTATTCAGCTGATTTACAAGGCAGTAGTCTTCGGCTACTGTACGGGAAAGAGTTAAGGCAAATCGTATAAGACGGACAGATCGGTCAGACCGAAGATGAAGCACACAACAGAAAAAGAAAAAACACACACACACACCAACAACACTCACACCGCAAGCACAAATGCATCTTTCTCAGGTTGTCCGGCTGATAAATCTCTAAAAACAAACATCAGTTTCAGTACAAAAGAAGAGATGAGAGAGAGAGAGAGAGAGAGAGAGAGAGAGAGAGAGAGAGAGAGAGAGAGAGAGAGAGAGAGAGAGAAAACAAAAACACAAATCTGAAATCATAATAAAAATAAGATCTCCATGCACATTTGAGTCGCATGATGAAGCTCCTGCATCTATGTGACCATCCTTGGTAGAAAATAAGCGTTGTTTCCTTATTAAAATAAAACTTCTTGGTTTTTTTTTCTTCCCATTTCTCATTTGCTTTTTGTTTTCCTCTTTGTTAGCATCCTCTGATGAAATGAATCCTTGATTTGCACCTAATGGAACTTATACCAAAAATAGTCAAAGTAGTTTTGTTATAAAACCGAGGAACTCATCGTAGAACCTGTGCAAAATGTTGATTCGTCGGTAGAGCCGGTTCTTCAAAGGAAGCTGTTGTTGATTTAGCAGTGGTCTCCTTCTCTCTCAGTCACCAACGTGACCCTACAAACAAACAAACAATCAATCCTTTGTTATAATACACTACCTGACAACAAAAGTCGTCGATCCTAGATGTAAAAGCAAGACATAATAACTTGACTTCAAGTTGATTGTTTGGGAATTGGTAGATTCTTCAGATGAATCATCTGTTGAACTGCATCTCAATCATCACAAAAACTGCAGAAGACCTACTGGAACCCACATGGGCCCAAGATTCACACAGAAATCAGTCAAGTTTGGTGAAGGAAAAATCATGGTTTGGGGTTACATTCAGTATGGGGGTGTGTGAGAGATCTGCTGAGTGTACGGCAACATCAACAGCCTGAGGTATTGAGACATTTGTGCTGCTCATTACATTACAAACCACAGGAGAGGGCAAATTCTCCAGCAGGATAGCGCTCCTTCTCATACTTCAGCCTCCACATCAAAGATCCTGAAAGCAAAGACGGTCAAGGTGCTCCAGGATTGGCCAGCCCAGTCACCAGACATGAACATTATTGAGTATGTCTGGGGTAAGATGAAGGATTAGGCATTGAAGATTAATCCAAGGAATCTTGATGAGCTCTGGGAGTCCTGCAAGAACGCTTTCTTTGCCATTCCAGATGACTTTATTAAGTGATTTGAGTCATTGCAGAGATGTATGGATGCAGTCCTCCAAGCTCATGATGGAGTCAGACACAATATTCATTCTGTTTCCACTGCAGCATGACCACATATTCTATACTGGACATTATTTCTGTTAAGTGACAAGACTTTTGTCTAAGCAAAGTCTGACCTCACTGTCCCAATGAAATAATTAATAATCAAGGCATGATCATATGTTATTTTGGTAAAATAAGTGTAATCTAGAGGCCTTTGCCTTTCATATAAGCCACTTCTGATACCAAATGATCAACTAGAAGTCAAGTTATTATTTGGTGTTCCTAAAACTTGGATAGGCAAGGCAAGGCAAGTTTATTTATATAGCACATTTCATACACAGTGGCAATTCAAAGTGCTTTACATAAACAGGAATAAAAGAAACAAGTATAAGAGAAATAAAAACAAATAATAAAAATGGTAAAAATGAAAATAAAATAAAATAAAAGCTGATAAAATGTGTTATAAAAGAATTAAAAAGAAGAGAAAAACATAGTAGTTCGATCTGTCGGACGTAGCACAGTGCTCATTCAGTAAAGGCACAGCTAAACAGATGTGTTTTCAGTCTTGATTTGAACGTGGCTAATGTTGGAGCACATCTGATCATTTCTGGAAGCTGATTCCAGCAGCAAGGGGCGCTGTTAGTAGCTGAAAGCCAATTCACCCTGCTTTGACTGAACTCTTGGGATTTCTAGTTTATTTGATCCTAAAGATCTGAGTGATCTGTTAGGTTTGTATTCAGTAAACATATCTGTAATGTATTGAGGTCCTAGACCATTTAGTGATTTATAGACAAGTAATAATACTTTAAAATCTATTCTGAATGTAACTGGGAGCCAGTGTAAAGACCTGAGGACATGTGTGATGTGCTCTGATTTCCTGGTTCTGGTCAGAATTCTGGCCGCAGCGTTCTGGATGAGCTGCAACTGTCTGACTGTCTTTTTGGGAAGGCCAGTGAGGAGGCCATTACAGTAATCCACCCTGCTGCCGATAAAAGCATGAACAAGTTTCTCTAAGTCTTCACTGGAAACAAAGCATCTAATTCTTGCAATGTTTTTGAGATGATAGTATGCTGATTTACTAACTGCTTTGACATGACTATTGAAACTCATATCTGACTCCAGAGTCACACCAAGATTCTTGACCTTATTTTTTGTTGTTTGACCCTTAGAGCCAAGGTACGCATTCACCTTGAGAACCTCATCTCTGTTCCCAAACGCAATCACTTCAGTTTTCTCTTTGTTTAACTAAAGAAAGTTTTGGCCCATCCAATTGTTAATTTCATCAATGCATTGGCAGAGGGTGTCAATGGGGCTGTAGTCATTAGGCAGTAAGGCTAGGTAGATCTGAGTGTCATCAGCATAGCTGTGGTAGGAGATATGCGACAAGACTTTTGTCAGGTAGTGTATATTGTTTGAAAAGAATACTGTAGTTATAGTAAATACTATTGTGTTTTTGAACCACACTATAGAAAAGAATTTGAATCAACCTTTTGGGGAGACTCTATAGTTGCTATGGTAACACAACAAATTTAGTACGCAAGTACTTGAATTAATTTGTTGTGCTGATTCTGTAGTTGCTATGGCAACCAAACACCTATAGTAATATAAAAAAATGACTCAATGCTTAATAGCTATAGGGTGTATTATACCACGATACATCACAGTTTACTGTAGTAAGTATTCACCTTATTCTCCGCGTACGAGCGGGCGCAGCCATCGGAATCATTTTGGCTCGTGACTTCCGGTCTCATTCACTTCCATTAATTTTTAGACGTTAAAAACAGCTCGTTATGCTGCTTTGTGTTGCAAACTGATATTTTCTTATTATATTATTCTGCTTTGTCTGTATTGTCATGCAAACACTTGTTTGTAGAGTGAGTAGTGTGACCGTTTTCTGCCGTTTTCTGCAGCTGAATTGCAAGTTCTAAAACAATCGCAAAAAGGCGCCCACTTCCGCATTGAAGAATAAGGTCAATACTAAAGTATTTATTAAAGTTGATCAGTTCACTATAGCAATACTACAGTATGCTGAATAGCAAAAGAGTTGTGAATGCTATAATATATACAGTTTATCTGTTATATTTTCAATTAATATTTCTAATATATGAAATAAAACGTTAAATAATAATAATAATAATACTATTTTTATATCCCACAAGTGCTGTTTAACAAAAGGGAGGATTTTTACCAACCCATTTTTTAACAGTATTTTAATAACTCATCTCTAATAACTGATTTCTTTTATCTTTGTCATGATGACAGTAAATAATATTTGACTAGATATTCTTCAGTACTAGTATTCAGCTTAACGTGGCATTTAAAGGCTTAACTAGTTGTGTAACAGTGATTTGTTCTGTAGACATCAAAAAAATCTGAACAGGGCTAAAAATATTGAGTATAAAAAACTATTAAAAATAATAATTTAAACTGCTTTAATTCCAGCCAAGCTAAAAGAAATAAGACCTTCTTCAGAAAAAAAACATTATAGGAAATACTGTGAAAAAAACCCTCTGGTCTTTTATACATCACTGATGAAATATTTGAATAAATAAATCAAAATTCACGGGAGGGCTACTAACTCTGCATGTTTAGTGGCATGTATGTGAATGTTATGACTGTTATTATTGTTATAAGAGGTGAATGGATGGAGCGCTCCGGTTTCCCCCACAAGCCCAAAGACATGTGCTATGGGTGAATTGGGTAAGCTAAATTGTCCGCAGAGTATGTGTGTGAATGATGGGTGTATGGGTGTTTCCCAGTGATGGATTGCACCTGGAAGGGCATCCGCTGTGTAAAACATATGCTGAATAAGTTGGCGGTTCATTCCACCTGTGATCAATAAAGGCACTAAGCCGAAAAGAAAATGAATGAATGGATGGAGCGCCCTCTTGTGGTCCAGCTAGTGACCATAACACAGCTGTTTTATGACTGTGTTCGTGTACGTGCTTTTGTGACATCAGTACACAAATCTGTATAATGACACAGGTATGACACAGGAATTACAAGAAGGTGGTGAAATATGAGGACATCGCTGATGTCCTCATTTCTCAAAATGCTTATAAATCACACAGAATTAGTTTTTTTCATAAAGTAAAACTGTACAGTTTCCTGTGATGGTTGGGTTTAAGGGTAGGGTGGGGTTAGGTCAATAAAAAGTACAGTTTGTACAGTATAAAAATAATGGAAACCTATGTGATGTCCCCACATTTCACAAAAACAAACGTGTGTGTTTGTGTTTGCACCTGTTCATCACTTGGCCTGCTGATAGGTGTAAGGTGAATGATCACTGGACGATTCCACCTGAGGTTGTGGACTGTTCTCCTGCAACAAAAAATTAAATAATAATGATTAAATAAAAATTAACTAGACAACAAAAATGATAATACAAATAAAACAAA
>NC_079443.1:51125907-51133407 GCF_903798145.1 Danio aesculapii | reverse complement strand
AAATAATTAATAAAAAGTTATTAGAAAATTAAGCAAATAAATACTAATAAATCGCTATAAAAGATTATTACATATAAAGATGTATTGTTGCCTATATTAACTTGCTATTATTTGCTTCATGATAAATGAGTCCATTATATAAATTAACCTGTCCAATTTAAATCGTTCAGCAAGGCCAGTAAACGAGTATCTGCAATATTGACTCTGTCAGATAATAATGACTGATCATCTATGATGATTGATAGTGAACTCTTCAGTCTATTATATTGAATGGCGATCGGAACCAACGCTCTCCGTCTCAATCACAGTATTTGTGAAATAGTAAACACTACTGTTTATTGTGTAAAATATTTATAAACAATATATAAAATTGTATTGATGACGATGTCCGAGAACACGTTAATAACATTAACATCCGTCGTAACCATATATGGTGTGCCTAGATCGTGTGTGCTAGATTGTGTGTGCCTGAAACGTGTGTGGTTCTGCGGGCCTGCAGCTGGATATTATTGGAGAGCAAAAGCAAGAGCCTTTATTCTCTGTGCGTTCACCATGGTTGAATGAATGAATGAATGAATGAATGAATGGATGAATGGATGAATGGATGAATGAATGGATGAATGAATGAATGAATGAATAAATACTAGAAACTCATAGAGCGCAACAAAATACTGGAGGGAATGTGGAGACAACATAAAAAAATTAAATTTCTATTACTTTATTAGTTACATTTATGAATAGAAATGTTTTTTTTTTTTTAATTTAGACCTTTTCTGATTCAAAAAATAACCAAAAAAACTACACAGCAAAATCCCCAGAGTAAAATGTACTCAGTTCAGAGTGTGTTTGGTCCCTCCCTGAATTGATTTTGACCTATTAAGTTTAGATAATGTTTTATCACAGAAGTAGCACAGCATCAAGATTATGGAAGTCAGCTGTACTTTTATCAGATCATAAAACTCATTGAACATCTGAAACACTCAAAACACACAGACGTAAAGAATCAGCGTATGCTTCTCAACTATGGTGAGTTTTATTTTCCTACAGTGCATGCTGGGAACTATGGATGAATGTTGTATGATTCTCTTAGCATACACTGCAGCCAAAAATAAAAAATAAAATAAATAAACCTCTAACCGCTGTTGAGATTGATACGCTGATTATTGGTGTTTAGATGCTCAATGTGTTTTAAAAATAAATTAATAAAACCACAGCTGAAGTCTATTCTCTTGAAAAACACTGAATTTCGTCTCCTAAATGGTAAACCATCATTTAAACATTATTTGCAAACTCATAACTCTTATCAAGAGTAAGAATCAATACAGGATCAATCAACCTGATCATATTTGCTCTCTTTATACTTGTCATAGCAAGCAAAGAAAAATCAACAACAGAACTCGAGTCAAAGAGCCCAAGTAAATCAACCTCTTTCTCCATGATTGTGATGGGAGATTAATTTTCTTTTGTTGTTTTTTGGTAAAATGTAAATAACTAAAACAGTTAACTCTCAATAAATCTCATATGGACTTTTGCGAATATCTGATAGAAATAAAGTCAAACAAGTAAGCAATGAGCGAAGCTGCTGCTGCTTCTCTTCTGTTTCTGCTTATTAACAGCAGGTGTTCCTTATCAGTGCTCAATCATCACTTAATAGGGTAAATGTCAAAGCATGCTAATAGGACTTTTAATTTGCCAGTAACCTGGGTTAAGCTATGGTCACACTGGGCTTTGTGTGTGCGAAATTCTGTCGTGCGGCGCTGTGAAAAGGGGCGGGATTAAACAAGATGATTAGACATTTAAAAAAGCGAGCGATTGCTCCATGTTTTACATTTCTGCCCAGAGGGGTCGTGTTTTGATCCTCGATTGGTCTCATGCAGTCAAGTGATGCGGTTTAAAGTTCACCAAGCTTGAACTTTGCACCGCAGCAACATGCGAAACTTGACGCATAACCTTGTGTTTATGAATGGAAGTCTATGGGAGGAAAAGCCCAGTGTGACCGCAGCTTTAATCGTTTCTGGTGAAGTGTATGCCAATGCAAAAACAGCGCGCTTAAGGTCTGTTTTCTTTAAAAATCAGCGATCTCCACTGGCTGAGTGATATCTGATATAAAGTAGGTCTCAGAGTGCACCAGAAGCACTGCATTAAATTACATTTTCCCCTGCCATGTCTTTATAATATGAGCATTTATTTTACCCTAGTATAATCAATGGAGCTTCTGCTCTAGCCTGCTGATGCTGACAGGCTCGTGCGAGTAAACAGCTTTTTGTCTCGTTTTACGCTTGAGCAACTAAATGAATACCATAGTCTGTTTAACTGAATGTACTTTCATTACATTACAACATCGATGCTGTAAAAGGAACCGTATAAAATGAAAAAACCTTACAATAACAGGTCACCGGAAGATTATCAGTAGGGGAAAAACACTAGCTCGGCATATACCCTATCAACCCCTTCATTGTCTCATTAACTTTAACTCTACTGTTGAGTAAATTTGACTCAATTTAGAGAGGGACCAAATATTCTTTGAACTGAGTAAATTTGACTGAGCATTTTGCTGTGTAGTAGTTCTCATCTCGCGCACACGGACCTGCTTGGACAACACTGGAATACATCACATCCGGTCGGCAGGTTGCATACAGTCTAGTCGCACGAGTTCAAATATTTCAAGGGATCTGCAGCTCAATTCGGATCCGAATTTTCCACATATGGAGATGATCGGAACTTCACGCAGCTCCCGGACTGCTCTCCATTGGAAATGAATCACTTTCGGTCTGTCGCTTGTCATGTGCGGTGGAAAGGAGGCTTTAAGGTAATTAGGCAAGTCATTGTATAACAGTGGTTTGTTCTGTAGACCAGTGTTTCCCAACCCTGTTCCTGGAGGCACACCAACAGTACATATTTTGGATGTCTCCCTTTTCTTACCCATTAACTTCAGGTGTTGGAGTCTCTTCTGATGTTATGATAAGTTGATTCAGGTGTGTTTGATTAGGGAGAGGTTGAAAATGTGTACTGTTGGTGTGCCTTCAGGAACAGGGTTGGGAAACACTGCTGTAGACAATCGAAAACAAATATTGCTTAAGGGGGTGAATAATATTGACCTTTAAATGGTTAAAGAATATTGCCCGGCAACAATGTTCAAAATGTTGCCCTGTGTATGATCAGGATTAGGGTGTAGTAGCAGTGCTGTGAGTGCTAGTGCTCACCGTCCCGGCGCTGCTGAGCGAGAGTGTGCTCATCTGCTGAGTAAGGGGACTCATCATGGACGCTTGCTGAAGAGACATGGAGTGATCTATAGAGGGCGAAATCACTGCTCCCTACAACACCACAACACAGACAATCAATCAGCAACATACACAACACATACAACAAAAATATAGTAGTTATATATATATACATATAAACAAAGTAGATCAAATACATTTAAAAAGCCTTAAAAAAACAAGCAAATAAAAATATACACTAGTCTAGATCAGTGGTTCCTGAAGTGGGAGCTGGGAGCTATCAGTCTTTCAATTTTTTACCATTGGGTTGTGCCCCCTGGGGTTATTACAATAGATTAACGACACGGCAATAGCATTAGGCTCCATTTATACTAATACGTTTTACTTTTAAGATGACATTTTAGAATTAAAATGATCCGCGTCCACACTGGTGTTTCTGAACAGATCTCTTCGTCCACACTACACCACTGAAAATGCTCATCACGTGACCACACACACACTCTGGCATGCGCTGCAGCGTATGTGGAGATTTGAGCTCCAGGCAGTCAGTAGGTGCTTTGAGCACAGCTCCCCAGGTGAGAGCAGCACACGTCAGACAGTTCATCAAAGATCTTCCGCTGGATTTCATCTCACTATAGTTGTTAAACGTGATGTTTAATTAATCTGGTCTCTATCTAATGACTCTTCTGTCTTTTGAATCTATTACTTGTTCTCAGGTAACGTGTTTTGGCTGAGCACAAAGATAAGTGAATATATTATGTAACCGCGTACACTGATTCTGCACATTTGACTGATTGCTTGCCTTTATTGTATAAACTTATTGTACTTTATACTTCTATAATGGCCATTATTGATTATTAAAACTGATATTCAGCAAAAGAGAGGGGGTGTTTCATATTTTTAACTGAAAAGGAAAGGAGGCAGTGATGTTATCGGCTCCATTTTGTTATAAATATGCACACAGTGAAGATGACAGTCATATAAATATGTAGCTACAAGACGCCTCAACATTTTTAGTGTCTGTTAAGGTAATCAAAACACTAATAGGCAGCTCCTTATATCATGTTTTCATTTTATTGTTAAGGTCGTGAAACAATGTAGATAGGGTGATGTGAATGAGGTTATAAAGTAGCGTACACTGTTCCCTTTGAAGATTTACCCGACGTGTCCTCGGGAGTTTGTTTTCCATATCAAACTTGCGAAGTCTGAACTTAAGGAAAGAATGCAAAACTGAACCTTGTGCACTTAAAAAAAGCCCTAATCAGAGAGGTGAATGTCTGAATGATGAGGTGAATGTCTGCAGCCACACCTCTGTTTTCAGATGTCTCCGATTTCCCCATCCACACTAACCCGAAGCAGCAGCATTTCAAAATGGAAACAGCCTCTTCAGTGTTTCCAAAATGCTCCGTTTTCGGCTCTCGAAAACTCTAGGGTGGTGTGTGGACGGAAGGCGTAACCGTATCAAAACTTATGTGTTTTAAAACTAAAACGTATTAGTGTAAATGGGGCCTTAGTTGCAGCAGATTGATTATACAGCATAATGTTAAACATTACACCTTTACGGCACTTGCGTATATTAAAAATAAAGGCCACGACTGAACATAGAGGACAATCTCCAAGTGGTGGTCTCCAAAAATAAACAAATCTTGCACTGTAAACATTGCCCACCATTCTCATTAAGTGAGGTTTATATTAAATCATTAGAGGCTTATATTATATTATATTAAAAAATTATGTTGTTTGACTGTTGCATTTTTTGTGTTATAAATAAAGCTTGTGTTTATTTAGTTCCTATTGGTGTGTGTGCATTGATGTGTGCAATGTTTCTATGTGTATTACCACCTTCGAGAATAGTGGGGCTTGCAAGTCACTGGAATTGTTATTTTAGGGGTCGCGGGCTAAAAAGTTTGGTAACCCCTAGTCTAGATAATGTGTAATGTGTGTGTATTATATCTTTAACCCTTGATCTTTCCAGTAGAAACTCAAGAATCAAAACTTAAATCAAAAATGTCAATATTAGATCAAAAATACGTTTGTTTTATTTATCGAGTTTGAAAACCAATTTGAATAAAATGATAAACATTTTAATAAATATGAAATAAATAACGTAAAAGACAAAATATTTTAAAAATAAGTGTGCTATATATTTTTGAGCACTAAATAAATTTTTGTATAATTATTTTAAAGCGAAAAGTATTCAAAATTAGTAAACATTAACTTGGAAACCAGCTGACTATTGCTCGTTATATGTAGTTTTGAGCATAAAATAAAACGCAAGAATTTTATTATAGGAAAAAAGTACTCAAAATTAAAGAAATATTAACTTGAAAATAACAAAAAAATGATCTATTAAATACATGTACTTTTGAGCATAAAATTAACTAATAATCTTTTAAGAAAAAGTACTAAAAATTAAGAAATATTAACTAAAATATTTATTATTTAAATAAATAAATAAATAAACTATTTGGTCAATACATGTAGTTTTTGGAGAATAAAAATAATAATTACCTTATAGGAGAAAGTGCTCAAAATAAAAAATATTAACTTTTTATTAATTAAAATTAATGAATGAATGAATTAATTAATAAATAAACTATTTGCTTAATACATGTATTTTTGAGCATAAAATTAAATAATTATCTTACAGCAAAAGGTTCTCAAAAAGAAAAATAAATAAATAAATAAGAAATAAAACAGCAAACAAGGTGACGACTTCTTTGAATTATGTAATAAAAGTATAAATTTTAAAGGGTACAAGTAATTCTAATTTGGTTTGTATGAGCAATATTTTATACTGTTTCTCATTCCAAACCTTAGACTTAATTATCATTAGTTGTTTGTGATTGTTCATAAATCATAATTGTTCCATCATTTTCTCCCCCACAATGAAATAAAATGATGTGGCTTACAGATGATGGACAAAAAAATATATATAGATATGTTTTTTTAAATCTGAGAAACCACTGTACCAACTCAAAAGTTTATTGGATTGAAATTTAATTGACTAAAAATTAGATCAATAAAATGTATAACAATCAAAAGAACTGTATATTACAAATATTTGCATGTGCTATATAAAAGTAGTAATAATAATAATAATAACAATAATAATAATAATAATAATAATAATAATAATAATAACAACAATAATAATAATATAATAATACTAATAATAATAATACTAATAATAATATAATGATAATAATAATAATAATAATAATAATAATAATAATATAATACTACTACTACTACTACTACTAATAATAATATAATAATAATAATATAATAATACTAATAACAATGAAAATAATAATAATAATATAATAATATAATAATAATAATAATAATATACTACTACTACTACTACTACTACTAATAATAATAATATAATATAATAATAATAATAATAATAATAATAATAATATAATAATATAATAATAATAATAATATACTACTACTACTACTAATAATAATAATAATATAATATAATAATAATAATAATAATAATAATAATAATATAATATAATAATAATAATAATAATAATAATAATATTATAATACTACTACTACTAATAATAATAATATACTACTACTACTACTACTAATAATAATAATATAATAATAATAATAATAATATACTACTACTACTACTACTACTACTACTAATAATAATAATAATATAATATAATAATAATAATAATAATAATAATAATAATAATAATAATATAATAATATAATAATAATAATAATATAATACTATAATAATAATATTATAATATAATATTAATAATAACAATGAAAATAATAATAATAATATTATAATATAATAATAATAATAATAATATAATAATAATAATATAATATTAATAATAACAATGAAAATAATAATAATAATATTATAATATAATAATAATAATAATAATAATATAATAATAATAATAATAATAATAATAATAATAATAATGATATAATAATAATATAATAATAATAATATAATACTATAATAATAATATTATAATATAATATTAATAATAACAATGAAAATAATAATAATAATATTATAATATAATAATAATAATAATATAATATAATAATATAATAATAATAATATAATAATAATAATATAATATAATAATATAATAATAATAATATAATAATAATAATAATAATAATAATATAATAATAATAATATAATATAATAATAATAATAATAATAATAATAATAATAATAATAATAATAATAATAATAATAATAATAATATAATAATAATAATAA
>NC_079443.1:51093407-51120907 GCF_903798145.1 Danio aesculapii | reverse complement strand
CTTACAAATGAGGACAAGGAAGCAATTTACACAACTATAAGAGCAGCAGTGAACAAGTGCTATAGGCAAGTTTCAGGTGTGTAAAGTCTAAGAAGCAAAAGCATTAGTAATGTTTGTTTTTTTTGAGAGAGAGAGAGCATCATGTTACACTGAATCGAGCACGCATTGAGTGTAATGTAATGAGTGTAATGAGTTCTGTAATGTAAGTTGAAGTACAAAATTTCCTGAAATTAAAGCTGAAATAAAAATGAAGCCAAGCAAAATATATATATATAAAAATAAAAAAATAAACTGGCATAAAGCATTAAATGATCAAATAAAAAAAGACAAAAGCACAAAACAAAATTACTAAAACAAGCAAAAAAAAAGTATTTAACCCTAAAACCAGAGAAAACTAAAAATAGTAAAAAAAAGGGGAAATTAAATATAAAAATAATGTAAAAATATAAAAAAATATTGACAAAGCATGAAACATTGTGACATTAAAAACAGCCTTGAAAACAACCCAAATAAAGTAAACTTCCTGAAATTAAAGCTGAAATAAAAATGAAGCCAAGCAATATATATATATATATATATATATATATATATATATATATATATATATATATATATATATATATATATATATATATATATATATAAATAAACTGGCATAAAGTATTAAATGATAACTCAACTCAACTTATTTCTATAGCACTTTCAACAAACCACAATGGGTACCAAAGTGCTGTACAAAAAACACATAAAAAAATAAAAATTAAATAAATAAAAGATAAAATTTTTATTATTTTTTAATTTTTTTTATTTTAAATAAATAAAATAAAAAAAAGACAAAAGCACAAAACAAAATTACTAAAACAAGCAAAAAAAAATTTATTTAACCCTAAAACCAGAGAAAACAAAAAATAGTAAAAAAAAGGGGAAATTAAATATAAAAATAATGTAAAAATATAAAAAAATATTGACAAAGCATGAAACATTGTGACATTAAAAACTGCTTTGATAACAACCCAAATAAAGTAAACTTCCTGAAATTAAAGCTGAAATAAAAAATAATGATAATAATAAATGAACTGGCATAAAGCTTAAACTTATATAGATTGTTATAAAATGATAAAAGCACACAGCAAAATTACTAAAACAAGCAAAAAAAATTAAAACCTAAAAACAGAAAAATTGGAAAATAGAGAAAATTAAATATTAAAACTATTATAAAATATTTGAAATATTGACAAAAAGTTAGTGGTATAGCCAGAGAGGCAGTTACAGATTAGGAAGGAAAGTGGAGACTAAACAGTTGCGTTTTTAGTCGTTTCTTGAAGACAGCAAGTGACTCTGCTGTTCTGATGTAGTTAGGGAGTTCATTCCACCAACTGGGCAGATTGAATGTGAGAGTTCGGGAAAGTGATTTCTTCCCTCTTTGGGATGGAACAACGAGGCGACGTTCATTCACAGAACGCAAGTTTCTGGAGGGCACATATATCTGCAGAAGTGAGAGCAGATACGAATTAGCAAAGCCAGAGGTCGCTTTGTAAGCAAACATCAGAGCTTTGAATTTGATGCGAGCGGCAACTGGCAGCCAGTGCAAACGGGTGAGTAGCGGAGTGACATGTGCTCTTTTGGGTTCATCAAAATTGAATTGAACCGAATCAATGGCATGATAATCATAACTGAACCGTGAGACTAGTGTAAGTTCACACCAAAAAGTTGCATGCAAAACTGTTACAAACTATTTATTTGTGTTGAATTTAAACAAACAAATTAAATTTAATAATGTTCAACTTTGTTCATTTAAATTCAGCCCAAATAAATTGTTTACAACCATTTAATGTAAAAAAATTGAGTAAATCCAAGGAATCATCTTTTTTCAGTGTAGCGGAAACGGACATAAAAGCATACCGTACCATACCATACCGTACCGTACCGTACCATACCATACCATACCGTACCGTACCGTACCGTACCATACCGTACCATACCATACCATACCATACCACTAAGTGGAAACAGGCCATAAGGGTCCAGTTCAATAAACTAAACTAAACTAAAATTTGAGGAACCAGTTTAATTTCCTTTCAAGAGTTATCATATAGATATGCTTGGCGTATAAAGCAGGTTTGGCATGCTGTCCCGGGAGAGAACCCTGAGCTCGGAGATATTTGAGCCCAGGGCTCCCGCCCGGTCAATAAGCATATCAGGAGATCCGAGATCAGGTAGGTCTCGAGAGCTCCCCCTTTAGAAAAGGGAGGAAAAGGGGGAGATGGGGTGGAAGGGGGGATTCTTTCAATCGAAGATAGAGCAGTAGGGAGAAAATGATCCATTTATAGTAGACTAGGATCACTCTGATTGGATTATTACTGATTACAGATGAGCGGCCAGACGTGCTCAATCATATCACGTGCTCCTCTCCAAATTAGTTTAAGAAACTTCACTTATTAGCCACAAATATAATAACAAAGAAAACTAAACAATAAAAAAAGTTACAGATTAAAGAAGAAAAATGTGAATAATAAAACACACACAAACACACACACAGTCACAGGTCAGTTGAAGGACAGAGAGTAGAAGCGCTGCAGTCTCTCACCAGTCTGCTCTCTCCGTCTCGGCCCCAGCCTCGGCCGTTCGGCACATATTTATTTTGACTCTGCCGCTTCTTCTGGCCTCCGTCCGCAAACTTGCACAGCAAGGGCTCTGATGGGGCTGCAGAGAAACACACACACACTCTCAGCGGGACGCAGACTGCTCACTCCTGCTCAAACTCAGCCCTTTCATCAAAACTCTCGCACGCGGACTGTGCTAAACAGCCTAGGAGAGCTGCTGTGTGTCATTTATTACAATCAACATGATTAATAAACAACATCTGAAACGACATTCCTTTTTTGATGACATCACAAAGGCCTCATTATCTTTAGCCCCTCCCCCTCTGACCCCACGCACATAAACAGTGATGTAATTCCTACGTATTAGAAAAAAACATCAATAAAATAATGAAAAAAAAAAAAAAAGACATAAATGAAATATTAAATTATATATACAAATAATAGTAAGCATGTTGTATGAACAATATTTTATATTATTTTTCGGTTTAAATGTTAGACTTATTAATCATTGCTTGCTTTTGATTTTCTTATAAAGTGCTGTGTGTTATTAAATGCATCGAACATGAAGACAAACAACAGTGCATTTATCAGCATCTGAAACAACTTTCGTTTTGATGACATCACAAAGGCCTCGTTATCTTTAGCCCTTCCCCCTTTGACTATACATGAAGACGCTTGATACCTCAGCATCGTATCAGACATCAGGTATTGTTTGATTTAATTAGTTTCAGTCTATCTTAAATTTAAAATGACTTCACTTCAGTTAGTTGTTTTATTCTGATATGCCTGTATATCGCTGTATAAAATAATAATCAAAATCACAACTATGAGATTAAAGTGTTTTAATTATAGCAAAGATTCATTTTGAGTTTTTGTTACAAATAAGACATTATCTTAAGCACATCTCATAATATCTCATAATCACAACTATTTTTATGTCATTTTTGTCTTATAATTGTGATTTTGGGTAAATCTGGACTTTTTCCTAGTTATTAAGACTGTGTAGAGTTTACAGAAATAATTTATTTAAAAATGTAATATTATGTACGTAAAATAGGACACAAAATAAGTTTTTTTTCTGCTTTTGTTTGAGAACTTCTGAACTAAAACATAAAGGGGAACCATCAGCGATAAAATAAAAAATAGATAATTAAAGAATAAATAAATAAATAAATAAAAAAATAAAAAAATAATAATAATAAAAAAATAAAATAAAATAAAATAAATAAATAAAAAAATAAAAAATAAATAAAAATAAATAAATAAATAAATAAATAAAATAATAATAATAATAAATAAATAAATAAATAAATAAATAAATAAATAAATAAATAAAATAAAATAGAATAAAAAAAATAAAAAAATAAAAAAATAAAAAAATAAAACAAAACAAAACAAAACAAAACACAACAACAGAAGTTCTGCTTTTGTTTGAGAACTTCTGAACTAAAACATAGAGGGGAACCATCAGGAATAAAATAAAAAAAATGTAATTAAAGAATAAAAAATAAATAAATAAATAAATAAAATAAAATAAATAAATAAATTAATTAATTAATAAAAAATAAAATGAAAAATAAAATAAAATGAAATAAATAAATAAATAAATAAAAATAAAACAAAACAAAACACAACAACAGAAGTTCTGCTTTTGTTTGAGAACTTCTGAACTAAAACATAGAGGGGAACCATCAGGTTAAAAAAAATTAAATTAAAATTAAATTAAAAAAATTTAATTAAAGAATAAAAAAAAATAAAATAAATAAATAAATAAATTAATTAATTAATAAAAAATAAAATAAAAAATAAAACAAAACAAAACAAAACACAACAAAAAACTAAATAATATAATATAAAATAATATAATATAATATATATAAAAAAAAAAAATAGGACCCAAAAATAAGTACATTTTTCTGGCCAAAATTTATTTATTGGTTTTTGTTTGAGAATTTCAGAACTAAAACATAGAAATGAAACCATCAGACACAAAATAAAACAAAATTAAATAAAAAACTAAATAAAAAAAAGTTAAAATAAAACAAAAAACTAAATAAAACAAAATTAAAACATAATTTTAATGCCACAAACTCTCATGTTGCCTTGCAAGTTAACTTTAGTTATGCAACTTTAACCTCTGTTAATTTTTCACACGTCTACATAACAGTCATGCAAATCCATTTACCACAGCATAAATGGTAAATCAAAATCTCTCCCAGTTTACACCATCACATAAGCCTCCTGGCTCCATCCACAGTGACTTTCCCACAAACTGTCTCTAATTTGGAAGCTGTATAATCCCCTTCCTTCCTTTCGGACATGGTCAGTGGAGACTATTTCAGTCTAATAATCCAATTAAAATGCTTAGAAAGGCCACGCTAGCCCCGGATCCCACTCAAAGACTCACAGTACAGAAAAATGAGCACACATTTATTTGGTTTGAGCCACTGATCAATAATATCCATCACTGCTGCTTGTTAGGATCATTTTCTCAAATGGATGTGATACCACAATATGAACAATTGATTTATGTTATTTTTATTTTAGAAAAAATAGATATATTCTCCCACATTGGGAAAATAAACATCTTTTAAATATTGATTATTGGTTAAATTTGCTATTAAAGCATATATAGTGATGGAAAGGATGACTGCAAATGCATTAGTTCTTATAAGAAACCTTTTATAACTTTTGTTTTAGGTTTGACTGTCTGTCCTGTCTGCCTGTCATGTGTAATCTTATTTAGATATATTGAAAAACTGAAAGATATTGAAAGATATTTTGCTTTTGTATTTAGTTATATATTATTGAATATGTGAATTGTGAAACTGCCATTATTTATTGTTTTTACATTTTTAATTAAACATTAATTATTACATGTCTGTATGTTATTGTATGGTATTTCATGTGGTTTTAATGTGAATTAAATAAATAAATAAATTAAATAAAACCAAATAAATGATACAAAAATAAATACAAAAATAAATAAATAAATAAATAAATAAATAAATGGTATTTTATTTAGTTTCAATGTGAATTGTACTGCAATAAAAATAATATTACAAATAAATAATAAAAACTAATTACAAATAAATAAATGGTAGTTTATTTAGTTTTAATCTGAATTGTACAGCAATAAAAACAAACAAACAAAAGTAATTAAAACAAATAATAAAAAATAAAGACAATAAATAAACGAATACAAACGATTTTATTTAGTTTCAATGTGAATTGTACGGCAATAAAAATAATAATACAAATAAATAATAAAAACTAATTACAAATAAATAAATGGTAGTTTATTTAGTTTTAATGTAAATGGTACTGCAAGAAAAAATTGTAATAATAAAAAATAAAACAAAAAAATAAAAGGTATTTCATGTAGTTTAATCTGAATTGTACAGCAATAAAAACAAACAAACAAAAGTAATTAAAACAAATAATAAAAAATAAAGACACTAAATAAACGAATACATAAGATTTTATTTAGTTTCAATGTGAATTGTATGGCAATAAAAACAATAAATAAAACATGAATATAAATGGCATCTTACGTAGTTTTAATGCGAGTTTAACTGCAATAAAAATAATAATACAAAAAATAAATGGAATTTTATTTAGCTTTAATGTTAATTGTACTGCAATAAAGAATAAATAAATATAAAATACAAAAAATACATAAACAAATAAATGGTATTTCATGTAGTTTTAATGTGAGTTGTACTGCAATAAAAAAATAAAAAAATAAAAAAATAAAAAATAAAAACATTAAATAAATGAAAATATGGGATTTTATTTTGTTTTAATGTGAATTGTACTGCAATAAAATAATAATAATAAAAATAAACACAAAAAATAAATAAATTGTATTTTATGTAGTTTTAATTTGAATTGTACTACAATAAAAAAGTAAATAAAAAGAAAAACAAAATAAATAAACAAATAGTATTTTATTTTGTTTCAATGTGAATTTTTTGGATTAAAAAAATAAATAATACAAAACAATAAAAAATAAAAGGTAATTTATGTAGTTTTAATCTGAATTCTACAGCAATAAAAAATATAAATAAATAAATAATAAAAAATAAAGACAATAAATAAATGAATACATACGATTTTATTTAGTTTCAATGTGAATTGTATGGCAATAAAAACAATAAATAAAACATGAATATAAATGGCATCTTACATAGTTTTAATGTGAGTTTAACTGCAATAAAAAATAATAATACAAAAAATAAATGGAATTTTATTTAGCTTTAATGTTAATTGTACTGCAATAAAGAATAAATAAATACAAAATAATACAAAAATAAATAAACAAATAAATGGTATTTCATGTAGTTTTAATCTGAATTTTACTGCAATAAAAAAATAAATAAATAAAAAATAAAAGATAAAAACATTAAATAAATGAAAACATGGGATTTTATTTAGTTTCAATGTGAATTGTACTGCAATAAAATAATAATAATAAAAATAAACACAAAAAATAAATAAATGGTATTTTATGTAGTTTTAATTTGAATTGTACTACAATAAAAAAGTAAATAAAAATAAAACAAAATAAATACAATAAATAAATAAATAAATAGTATTTTATTTTGTTTCTATGTGAATTGTATTGGATTTAACAAATAAATGAATACAAAAAAAGGTATTTCATGTAGTTTTAATCTGAATTTTACTGCAATAAAAAATAAAACAAACAAAAATAAATAAATAATAAAAAATAAAGACAATAAATAAATGAAAACATGGGATTTTATTTAGTTTCAATGTGAATTGTACGGCAATAAAAACAATAAATAAAACATGAATATAAATGGCATCTTATGTTGTTTCAGTGTGAGTTGTACTGCAATAAAAAATGAATGAATGAATAGTCAAAAAGCCCTCACTGCTGCATTACTTCTATCAGACCCTGCAGCTTTGCATGAGTTCAGCGTTTCATGCAGCGAGTCTGAATCTACATTCGTGCGAGAGCTGTTTAGTACGGCTGAGCGGTTGCACCACATGCCCGAAAGCCTGTTTCCATTTACAGCCCATATGAGGAGAATCATTACCAGAGAAGAAATGAATGAATGAATGTGCTTTAACACAGCAGTGGAGTGTTTTATGCACACAAACTGAGTTCAAGCACACATTCACTGAGCAGCTCATCCCAAATTAACACTTCTGTCATCATTTACAGTGTTTGTACTATAAATATCCGTAACATTGACTCTCTCTTTGTTCAAAGCCGGACTTAAAAATACACACTCCTTAAAACTGCACCGCTCCATTGGGTTTTGCTGGTCTTTGTATTTTAAAAGCTACATTTCTCTATTTTATACTGTTGCTTTATTGTTTTTAAATTGTATATTGGTTGTACATTGAGTTTCATGAAAGGCTCTTTCAATAAAACATACTGGCCACTTTAATAGGTACACCTGTCCAACTGCTTGTTAACACAAATTTTTAATGAGCCAATCACATGGCAGCAACTCAATGCATTTAGGCATGTAGACATGGTCAAGACGACCTGCTGCAGTTCAAAGCAAGCATCAGAATGGAGAAGAAAGGGGATTTAAGTGCCAGATGGGCTGGTCAGAGTATTTCAGAAACTACTGATCTACTGGGATTTTCACGCACAACCATCTCTACGGTTTACAGAGAATGGTCTGAAAAAGAGAAAATATCCAGTGCCTTGTTGATGCCAGAGGTCAGAGGAGAATGGCCAGACTGGTTCCAGCCGACTAAAAGGCAACAGTAACTCAAATAAGCACTCGTTACAACCAAGGTCTGCAGAAGAGCATCTCTGAACACACAACATGTCCAACCTTGAGGCAGATGGGCTACAGCAGCAGAAGACCACACCGGGTGCCGCTCCTGTCAGCTAAGAACAGGAAACTGAGGCTACAATTCACACAGGCTCACCAAAACTGGACAATAGAAGATTGGAGAAACGTTGCCTGGTCTGATGAGTCTCCATTTCTGCTGCCACATTCGGATGGTCGGGTCAGAATTTGGCGTCAACAACATGAAAGCATGGATCCATCCTGCCTTGTATCAACAGTTCAGGCTGGTGTATTGTTGCTGACCATGTCCATCCCTTTATGACCACAGTGTACCCATCTTCTGATGGCTACTTCCAGCAGGACAACAAGCCATGTTATAAAGCGTGAATCATCTCAGACTGGTTTCTTGAACATGACAATGAGTTCACTGTACTCAAATGGCCTCCACAGTCACCATATCTCAATCCAATAGAGCACCTTTGGGATGTGGTGGAACGAGAGATTCACATCATGAATGTGCAGCCGACAAATTTGCAGCAACTGTGTGATGCTATCATGTCAATATGGAGCAAAATCTCTGAGGAATATTTCCAGTATCTTGTTGAATCTATGCCACGAACGATTAAGGCAGTTCTGAAGGCAAAAGTGGTCCAACCCGGTACTAGTAAGGTGTACCTAATAAAATGGCCAGTTAGTGTAGATATATCAGATGTAATTTTTTTTCTTCAATATTGTGCAGCCCTAATAGTCAGCGTCATAAGTTTGGAGCCAAAATGAGGGTGAAAACACAAATACTTTGCAAACGATTCTCTAAAAGTAGATGATGATTACACGCAGACATGAACTTACCCATAACTCCAGCTGGTGTTTTGAGGAACTTCCCATTGAAGTGAGAGATGACGGCTTCACATTTCTCTGTTGACTCCATCCTGCAGAAGTATATTATATCATATTATAGATATACACATTTCAGAGACGTCACTTTCTTCATTAGCATTAGATGAAGATAACTTTATTCTCTTTAGTCTCTTTTTATTCCTTCATTTTCCTTCAGCTTAGTCCCTGATTATCAGGAGTCACCACAGCGTAATATAAATCATCATCATCATCATCATCATCATCATCATCATCATCATAAGAAGAAGAAGAAGAAGAAGAAGAATATTTAATATAATAACATTCATTCATTCATTTTCCTTCAGCTTGGTCTCTTATTTATCGCCAAAAGCGGAATGAGCCGCAAACTTATCCAGCATTTGTTTTACGCAGTGGATGCCCTTCCAGCTGCAACCCAGTACTGGGAAACACCCACACACACTCATTCACACTCATACGCTACGGACAATTTAGCCTACCCAATTCCCCTATAGCGCATGTGTTTGGACTGTGGGGGAAACTGGAGCACCCAGAGCAAACCCACGCCAACACATGGAGAACATGCAAACTCCACACAGAAATGCCAACTGATCCAGCCGGGACTCGAACCAGTGACCTTCTCGCTGTGAGGCGACAGCCACCGTGTCGCCCAGTATAATACCAATATAATGTTAATAATAATTAACAATAAAAATATGTATATATAACATTTAATCGTATTAATAATAATAATAATAATACTATTTATAATATCTAGTATAGTCAAACTAGATATTAAAGTTTGAGGACAAACTTTATGGTGGCTTGAAAAGCCGAGTCTAAAAGTTTGAAGTCGTTTTAAAGTGTAAATAACTGAAGCAGTTTTTATGAAGTTTGAAACAGTCGGCATAGATAAGTACATATATGTTAACATGTTTCTAGTATAGATTGGCATGTTTCTTGGTAGGCGGTTGCTAGGTTGTTCTAAGTGCTTGCTAAGGTGTTGCTAGGCGGTTGCTAAGGTGTTGCTAGGTAGTTGCTAGGGTGTTCTGAGTGGTTGCTAGGTGGTTGCTAAGTTGTTGCTAGGCGGTTGCTATGGTATTCTAGGTCATTGCTAAGGTGTTACTACGTGGTTGCTAGGGTGTTATGAGTGGTTGCTAAGGTGTTGCTAGGTTGTTGCTAGGCAGTTGCTAAAGTATTCTGAGTGGTTGCTAGGCAGTTGCTAACATAAGTTAGCATGATTCTAGCATCAATGAGCATGTTTCTAGCATGAATTAGCATATTACTAGTATGATTCTAGCATGAATTTGCATGTTACTAGCATGTTTCCGGCATGAATTAGCATGTTGTTAGCATGTTTCTAGCATGAATTAGCATGTTACTAGCATGTTTCTAACATGAATTAGCATGTTGTTAGCATGATTCTAGCATGAATTAGCATGTAACTAGCATGATTCTAGCATGAATTAGCATGTTGTTAGCATGATTCTAGCATGAATTAGCATGTAACTAGCATGATTCTAGCATGAATTAGCATGTAACTAGCATGATTCTAGCATGAATAAGCATGTTACTAGCATTATTCTACCTGAATTAGCATATAACTAGCATGATTCTAGCATTAAATAGCATGTAACTAGCATGATATTAGCATAACACATTATTCAACGATTGTGTTATTATCAGTATTAAGTATTATTAGTATTTAAAAGATTGATCTAGGAATAAGCGCTTCTCAAAACACAGTTTTTTCTGAATAAATCAACCATTTCTAAATCATTTTTCCCTTAGAAATGTGCACGAGTAAACACTAAGTGCAATCAAGTCTTTACTTGTCGACGAGTTGAGAGAGTTCAGTGCTTTTCCATGCTGAAATGTCAGATACACAGCTATATTTTAAAGGATCATGGGAGGGTCTGAAGTGTTTGTTTTTTTGATGCGGTGGGCAGAAAGCCAGGGGTTTTCCAGCACTTCTGATGTCCTGCAGGCTGCAGTGCTGATCTGAGTACATTTACATGGACACCGATACTCTGATTTTATTACGATTAAGACAATATTTCATTTACGATTGTTGACTGTTGACCTTAATCCGGCTAAAGTCATAAGCGAACTAAACTGAAATCGTATTAAGACATGTGGAGTATTGCTATATTAGTGTCATTATTGAAGTGCAGGACAAACATCATAATCAAACTAGTACTGTTTTGAAGTACTTTCACCTCCATTTTATTGAGACAGGACGCACACACGGCAGATTTTCGGCATTTGACGACAAACAACTGAGAATGGCTTTAAGCAAGAGAGCCTATTTTTGATGCCATCAATCTAATTTTGGAAGAAACAGACATTATGAAGTGCTTGACTTGTAATTGACTTTGTCGTGGAGCATTAATGGCTCGTTTCCACTGACTGGTACGGTACGGTTCGGTTTGGTACGGGTCTCCTTTATCAGGCTTGCGTTTCCACTAACAAGGGTACCCTTTTGGTGGGCGTGGTGTATGACAGAAAGTTTCAGTCGACGTCATTCTCACTCGAGGAAATGTCTACAATAAAGCTGTATGGGTCGTTCACATATCATATGAGAAGCACTTCTCACAAAACAGATGCTTCATACACATAAATACTGGTGTATAATGTTTATTAGTAACTTTTCTATGAACATGAGTTGATTATAACTGCAGATCAATGACAGTGCGAAACAGCCTACTGTAACGTCTGTAATTATATTAAATAACTAAATAAATGAACATATATAAACACATACAGGCCCATACAGTCTCCGATATGTCACCAACTACAGAAGAACTACATATAGCAGACATTTCGTCAGTATTTAGGTTCAAATCAACACAAAATATAGCCTACAGTCAGTGAAAACCTCTCATCTGTGTCTGTAATCCTCAGCAGCACATGTAGCCTCTGTTAGAGAGTAATTCCGCATTCTCAGTTCATATGAGTTCAAAATGTGAAGATGATAAGTTAGTTAATCATGGCATTTTGTTCATGTTTGCTGAATAATGTGCTCCTTTTTTCCGGCTTCTCCTTTGTTTCTTCACGCTTCACTCTCGCGTTTATCAGTGTCTGACAGGATCGGGTTTCAAAAGCACGTCAATAATCAAGCGCAGGTTATTATCATCAGCTCAAGAAGTTTGTTATTTCAGATATAATGTTAGACGCATGCGAGCGCTAGCAAGAAAGCGAAACCGCTCGCGCCTCAGACTGGCTCGTAAAAAACTACGGGGCACAGGGTAAATCTGCTCTACTTCTTGGATTTGTGGCTGTTCATCAAGATGACGACAAGGTTTGTTTGAGCCCGGATCGACCATGGCTCGTTATTATATATATAAATAATTCCGCTATAATCTCTTGCTGTGTATTTTAAACATGGCGGTTTTTTTGTTTTCATTCTGGCTTGTTGCGTAAGCGAATGACGTATCTCTGTAAACCAATAGCGTTCAGCTGCGCGTGTGGCTCCGCCTTTTGGTACCCTTTCTCGTGTTTGGTACCCTTTCGAAAGGGTGCGGAAAAAGTGGTACGGTACGGTTCGGTACGTCTTTTGACAGTGGAAACGGCCATAAAAGCGTACCAAACCAAACCGAACCGTACCACTCAGTGGAAACGGGCCATAAGACAATACTCTGATTAAGAGTATATCATGCAAACAGTGATCTCTGATGACCTTAATCTGACTAAAGTCACAATTGAACTAAACAGAAATGAAAGAAAGACATGTGGAGTATTGCTATATTAGTGTCACTATTGAGGTGCAGTACAGACATGGACACCCCACAATCAAACTAGTACTGTTTTGAAGTACTTTCCCCTCCATTTTAATGCGACAGATCGCACGCGGCAGATTTTAGGCATTTGACGACAAACAACTGAGAATGGCTTTAAGCAAGAGAGCTTATTTTTGATGCAAGCGGGAAACTTTGAATCTAATTTTGGAAGAAATGGACATTATAAAGTGCTTGACTTGTAATTGACTTTGCCACGGTGCTTTAAGACAATACTCTGATTAAGAGTGTATCATGCAAACAGTGATCTCTGATGACCTTAATCTGACTAAAGTCACAATCGAACTAAACTGAAATCAGAATCAGAATCAGTTTTATTGCCAAATGTGCTTCACACACACAAGGAATTTGTTTTGGCTACAGAAGTTTCCAGTGTACATAAAGTGACAAGTGACAAAACAAATAAATTCATTCATTTATTTTCTTTTCGGCTTAGTCCCTTTATTAATCCGGGGTCGCCACAGCGGAATGAACTGCCAACTCATCCAGCATTTTTGTTTTACGCAGCGGATGCCCTTCCAGCCGCAACCCATCACTGGGAAACACATACACACATTCACACACACAAACTACGGACAATTTTAGCATACCCAATTCACCTGTACTGCATGTCTTTGGACTGTGGGGGAAACCGGAGCACCTGGAGGAAACCCAAGCGAACACAGGGAGAACATGCAAACTCCACACAGAAACGCCAACTGAGCCGAGGCTCAAACCAGCGGCCCAGCGACCTTCTTGCTGTGAGGCGACAGCACTACCTACTGCGCCACTGCTTCGCCCAAAACAAATAAATATGAAAAATAAAAAGTAAAAAAGACGATAAACATTAAACAGAGACGCAGTTAGTCAAAAAAATCTGGATGTTGAATTGTGTGTACAGATTTGTTATAAATATACAGGTTATAAGGAGGACATGGTTAAATGGAATAAAGACATGTGGAGTATGCCTATATTAGAGGCATTATTGAAGTGCACTGCAGACATGTAAACACCCTAATGAAACTGTTACCTTTTGTAGTACTTTTCGTTACACTGTACTGCGACAGGACGCAATGCTTAAGTTTCTCATTAAATCTTCTGACCAATCAAATGATCTAGTATCTGACATGCCCCGCCCCTTCAAGACGCTTCTAATTTGATTTTCATTTGATGCGCTTAAGCTCAACCACTCTCACTGGCAGAGCTGTGATAAACAAGAAACATCATTCATTCATTCATTTTCTTTTCGGCTTAGTCCCTTGATTAAACAGGGATCGGCACAGCGGAATGAACCGCCGACTTATCCAGCATATGTTTTACACAGCGCATGCCCTTGCAGCCGCAACCCATCACTGGGAAACATCCACACACACTCATTTACACATATGTACTATGGACAATTTAGCCTAGGGCTGTGCAATTAATCGAAAATCCGATTTCGATTTTGGCTTCTAACGATTATGAAAAAACATGAATCGAGATAAACGATTATTGCATCATATACCGCCCCTTTTCCAGTGGTACACATTTGTTGTTCTGCAAAGCTCAGTTCCACATGAACATTAATAAAAGCATGTACTGTAATGTAACGTTTGCAACACGGGATGCGCATCATTCATTGATGAACATTCGAATCATTCATGTTTAAAAACGCGAACGAGACCGCATGCATCTAACGCCATATTAATGCGAGCGCTTTAATGGTCAAATACATGCACATTTGTATCAGAGCGCGGTGTTCAGTAAATATTCATATTAACCCTCATTTGTGTAATAAACAAACGAGTTGAGAATCAAAAGACATGTAAAAGTGAAACCATATCAGAGCTGCACTATTATTAAAGTGACAGTGCGCAATAATCCAGCTGCCGCCTGTTTTTATCATTATTCAAACAACCAAAGGAGAAAATCACTCACTGCTCTTGACTGAAGGACTTTTGTAGCTATAATTAAAGTATTTTTTCTTACAGTAAAGATGCTTAAAGCACAGCTTGCTTCATATTTTTATTTTATTGTATTTATGTCCCTTTCCTTATTTACAGGAAGGAAAATAACTGCATATATACAGTTAAAGTCAGAATTATTAGCTCTCCTGAATTATTAGTGACCCTTTCCCCCAATTTCTGTTTAATGCAAAGATTTATTTTCAACCCATTTGTAAACATAATAGATTTAATAACAGATTTCTAATAACTGATTTATTTTATCTTTGCTATGATGTAAAGTACATTATATTTTACAAGATATTTTTCAAGATACTAGTATTCAGCTTAAACAGACATTCAAAAGCTTAAGGGTAATTAGGCAAGTTATTGTATAACAGTAGTTTCTTCTGCAGACAATCAAATATATATATAGCTTAAAGGGGCTAATAATATTGACCTTAAAATAGGTTTCAAAATATTTTAACCTGCTTTTATTCTAGCCGAAATAAAACAAATAAGCCTTTCTCCGGAAGAAAAAATATTATAGGAAATACTGTGAAAAATTCTTTGCTCTGTTAAACATCATTTGGGAAATATTCATATATATATATATATATATATATATATATATATATATATATATATATATATATATATATATATATATATATATATATATATAAAAAATAAATAAATAAAAATCACAGGAGGTCGAATAATTTTGCCTTCAACTGATAATCGTTTTGAATAATCATGATTACAATTATGACCAAAATAATCGTGATTAAGATTTTTCCCATAATCGATCAGCCCTAATTTAGCCTACCTAATTCACCTATAGCGCATGTGTTTGAATTTGTTGGGGAAACCGGAGCACCTGGAGGAAACCCACGACATGCAAACTCCACACAGTAATGCTAACTGACCCAGCCGATGCTTGAACTAAGACCTTCTTGCCATGAGGCAACATTGCTACCCACTGCACCACCGTGGTGACTAGAAACAACATTGGCTGGTTTTTTAAAAGGGGAGGAGCTACTCTATGTCCCACCCACTCTTCATTTTTAAGTTCAGATTACACCTATAATACAGCGATAACATTGAATAAAAAATTGCACATTTCAAAGCACTTCAAGGGACCTTTAATCTTATTCAGATGGCAAACAAATAGATTACAGCGGTCTTTCATTAATCGTGGGAGTTATGTCCTAAAAATAACCTGAAATAGGTGAAATCCACGAAGTACTCCACTTTTTTTTTACAATTATTCTAAAAAATGGTCTACAGCCAATCAGGACGCAGAACACAATGCGCTGTAAAAAAGCATGTCAAATTCGCGAAACGGTGAGATCGTGAAAGGTGAACCGCATTATAGCGAGGGACCACTTTACTGACGTCCATGTAAACATGTTCATTGAGGGGGAATTCAGTAAATATTGGTGAAATGTGGACCCTCACCTTGCGAATCCGACCCCTCGACTGGCCCCGTTGGTGTCTCGCAGGATTCGTGTGGAGACGACCTGACCGAAGGGCTTCAGCATGGCCTCCAACTCCTGCTCGTCCATGGTTAGCGGCAGGTTAGAGATGTACAGGTTAGTCGGGTCCTGCTCTTGTTGCTGTTAGAAGAGAGAGAGAAAACAGAGGGAAAAATCATGAATATTGTGCTATTTTATTATATTTACCTTATGAAATATAATAATAACCACTTATTCAGCATGCTAAAAATAATAACGGTATTATTCAGAGCATGGTAGCAAGTGATTCCTTAATGCTTGTTACATGCCCCTGTATTTATTATTTATTTATTTGTTACTTTGTCACCATCTAGTGTTTTGTTGCTGTTTTTCTGCGTTTGATTGAGTAGAGCTTCGCACCTTAGGATCATTGTCCACCGGCGTTTTAAGAGCTCGTGCTGCAGAATTTCAGAGACAGGGATTTGAGCGGCCGTTCAGACGCGGAGTTGTGCTCCTTTCATTTTCAGCCTTAGTTTATTGTGTTTTCTCCCCAAACTTTGTTTATGCTTGGTTATTCAGTTAATGAAACCCCTAGACCAGGGGTAATCAACTATATTTGTCAGAGGGCCAGGGTTTTACCAGACAGTCTCCTTGGGGGCCGGACCTCCAAGAAGAAAATCAAATAAAAATCAAATTCTGGCTTAACATTTAGTTAAGTTTCAAATTAGTATCAAGCATGTTGTTGAGACTTAAAAATAAAAAACTAATGTTAAGTAAGGGCATGAGGAAAAGTTAGGCGTTCGTTGTTTTTTTAAGCCTGTTTGAAACAAATGCTTAACACCGCATAGTCTGTCCTCATTTCGGAGTGTAGCCTAAATATAGTCATAAATGGTGGTTATTCTGACAAGAGACTCGGTTGTTGTTATTTTTAGTTGCTTTAATAGTGTGGACCACTATTTTCTTTTTGATCCTCACAATTTAGGAATCCAGTCGCGGGCCGGATTGAATGGCTCAGCGGGCCGGATTGATTGATGATCAGTGCCCTAGACCAATCCGTTTGTGTTTTTCCCTCATCTGATGTTGTGACCGTGGTCGTAACAATGCTCTAAAATAAAACTCAATAAAATAAAATAAAATAAAATTTAATAAAACAGAATAAAACAATAAATAAATAGAAATAAAAATAATTAAATGGCAGTTTAAGTTGCTGCTGTGAGAGATAAAAATGGACAAAAACTATTAAACTTGTGCTGTTTTATTAGGCTTAGAGTTGAACAAAGTCACATAATCAGAGTGCAAAAATAATAACTGAATAATATTTTTAATTAAATCAATGAATATATTGTTTGTTATATATAATATGTTAATTTTATATATTCATTATGATTAATATTGTATTATTATTATATTGAGGTGTCACTGTGGCGCAGTGGGTAGCACGATCGCCTCACAGCAAGAAGGTCGCTGGTTCGAGCCTCGGCTAGGTCAGTAGGCATTTCTGTGTGGAGTTTGCATTTTCTCTCAGTGTTCACGTGGGTTTCCTCCGGGTGCTCCGGTTTCCCCCACAAGACATGCGCTATAGGTGAATTGGGTAGGTTAAATTTTCCATAGCGTATGAGTGTGAGTGAGTGTGTATGGATGTTTCCCAGTGATGGTTAAGGTATGGTCTCAGGTATCAGAATTAACTCCTCTCCCTCAGTCATCTTTCCATCAAGCAAATTTCTCATGTTAGCCTAATTGGTTGGCAACATCACAGACGAGAGCGAGAGGTGGCAGTAACGCACCAGAAAGTTTGTTGTTGACCACCGTAAAACAGAAAGAAGAAGAAATCGTCATTCTCACCATCATATGGATTTACTTTCATCGGCTAGACACTGGCCTCACATATGCGTGAATGTCGGTGCAGTCACTCATTGATCCGCGATCGGTAAATGTAGCTTGTGTGGACGCTACTGCTACTTGACGCTACTCGACTAAAAAATAGCTTGGCTACTGAAAAGCTATTTGATTTAGAAAGTAGCGACGCTACCTCCACGCTACTGAGAAATATATGTAAACTAGTGGCATCACTGCTTAGCGACGCTACTGCCCAACACTGCTCATTTTTGAAGGAAATTTCAGATGGCATTTAGAGGTTTTTACATTTGAACTCTTCATATATAAATACAATCATTTCAATTGATACACTGAATCTAAAGTCCCCAAAAATAGCAGCACAGTACAATAAAATCTAATAGATTATACATTCTAATTACATTAATCCTAATCTTCATTACGTAATCTGCAATCAGTTTATGATTTACAATTCGTAAGTAACACATTTAGGATCGATCGAATTGCCTCAAAATGATTTCTGCATAATAACTTCAGTTATATTGTATTGAATATGCAAATAAAGTGTGTAAAGCAGAAGCAAACACTGTTTTTACAGCACCACAGGATGAAGGTTTAGCTTAAAAGTGTGTTAATGCTCACTTCTGAACACAGAACACACACACACACCTGTAAAAACACCTCAGTCCTACAGATCTTATCATTCACACACTTCCAGAGCGCCGTCACACTTTATACACACTTTATCAGTTAACGCACGAACACCTGCAGATCTGACAACAGAAATCACTGACCATACACACCTGCCCATCAGTGGGAACTTCTTACACAACCTAACAGATTCAAAGTGCATTACAAAAACACTTACACTTCGAGAGCTGAATATAAAAAAAATACATAAAATGCTTAATAAAGTGTGTGAGGAACAAGACTTTGGGCCAATGAGATCTTGAAGTCAGACATTAGAGAGTTCCTCTAGTAAAAAAAAAATAGCAATGCAATACAAACTCACACACTACACACAATTTAGCCTACCCACTTCACCTATAGCGCATGTCTTTGGACTTGTGGGGGAAACCGGAGCACCCGGAAACTCACGCCAACACAGGGAGAACATGCAAACTCCACACAGAAATGCCAACTGACCCAGCCGAGGCTCGAACCAGCGACCTTCTTGCTGTGAGGCGACAGTGCTAACCATGTTTTCCTTCTTTTCCTTCATATCGTTGGTAAACTTCTTCGCCACAATGAATTGTAAAAAAACATCACATTCACCTTTATTTCTGTAGTGCTTTTACAATGTAGATTGTGTTAAAGCAGCTAAACATAGATGAAGAATAGAGAATAAAGACCCACAACATAACAGAAGACATTAAGCCATAGAAAAAAACCCAGCAGTGCTTTATATTTATTCCTCCAAACCGAACCACTTACTAGATTATAGCAAAGCTAATATCTAAATACATGAGTACAGGTGAATTCAATTCATAAATGAGGTTAAAGTGAAAACACGTCTACCACTTTTGACTCCCAGGCCAATAAAGGGTGAGTATTAATATTGATGAGCAGCTAATTTGCATGCAGCTCTTGGCCGACGCCCCCAATCTATTCTGTGCAGTGAAACATTGACTGATCTCCTGCTGTAGTTTCCCTTTCATCAGCAGAAACAAAGAGAGAGAGAGGGAGAGAGGGAGAGAGAGAGAGAGAGAGAGAGAGAGAGAGAGAGAGAGAGAGAGAGAGAGAGAGAGAGAGACTTGACTTGACTTTTAAAAGGCAAATTATTTTACCACTAAAATCATTTAATTTACTTTTAATTTATATATATATATATATATATATATATATATATATATATATATATATATATATATATATATATATATATATATATATATATATATATATATATATATATATATATATATATACTTTATTTTTATACTTTATTATTTTATATATATATATATATATTTACTTTATTTTTATACTTTATTATTTTATATATATATATATATATTTACTTTATTTTTATACTTTATTATATATATATATATATATATATATATATATATATTTACTTTATTTTTATACTTTATTATTATATATTTATATATATTTACTTTATTTTTATACTTTATTATATATATATATATTTACTTTATTTTTATACTTTATTATATATATATATATTTACTTTATTTTTATACTTTATTATATATATATATTTACTTTATTTTTATACTTTATTATATATATATATATACTTTATTTTTATACTTTATTATTACTTTATTCATTACTTTATTTTTATACTTTATTATATATATATATTTACTTTATTTTTATACTTTATTATATATATATATTTACTTTATTTTTATACTTTATTATATATATATA
The DNA here is from genome assembly GCF_903798145.1 of Danio aesculapii. Taxonomy (NCBI): domain Eukaryota; kingdom Metazoa; phylum Chordata; class Actinopteri; order Cypriniformes; family Danionidae; genus Danio; species Danio aesculapii. The sequence continues at coordinate 51,100,281 of NC_079443.1, read as the reverse complement.
TATACTTTATTTTTATACTTTATTATTACTTTATTCATTACTTTATTTTTATACTTTATTATATATATATATATATATATATATATATATATATATATATATATATATATATATATATATATATATTTATATTTACATTGGTTAATCCACCATTTCTTCTCAAAACTCAATTCCTCATTATTAAAGGTGCAATAGGTGATCTGCCAAAATGCTAACCGTTAGCATAATATCTTTAAAATAGTAACACAGTTTTACTATTTTTACTTGACCAATCAAAATTTTTTTTAAATTGATGTTTTTGTTACGAGATTAGCGAGAATACTTATAGCCATAAACGAACATTGTTTTCGAGAAATTTAAACCCAACCTACTATAAATCCCTTTAAGCATACAGACGTTAACACTTCAATATGTTCCCTCTGCCGCCGTGCTTGCCAACGCCGTGGCAGTAGTAAATGCACCTGCGACTTTTGACCGCTGTGTGGCGCTTTAACCATAGACTTCATACACTTCATCAGCTAAAACATCTACATGCAATTTTCAGCTTTGCCTTTTGACAATACTAGATAGGACAGTACTGTATGTGTACCTTATGCAAAGGTACCGTATGTAACGTGATGCGTTTAATTAAACTAAAATTTTGTTGGGTTGTTTTGGTTTCCTTAGTATTAAACATGCTTTTACATGTATGGTTTTCGCTACATTCATTCTTCCATGGCGGGGCGCCACACCAAAATTCATCCCACCACAGCTACATTACAGCTTCTCATTCAAAACATTCAGTCGTTGTTTTTTGAAATAGCGGATTATAATTGCACCAAAACATATTAAAATGTAAGTGAATTATAACAGCGCAAACTTTTCTGTAAGTAGTAGTGCTGTGCATTATTTGTTAACCCTTTAAGGTGACATGCTGACTGACAGGTGTGTAGCTGTCCATTGGCACTTTTGTTGGTAGAGCAAGCAAGTTTTTTACGCGTAAAGTCAGAGTCCGTATGCAAAATAGATGCAAATAAAAACGTCTTTATTTTCCAATCAACAGAAATCCTTCATCAATTTTCTTTACTCTATAATGCACACTTCTCTGTTACCTTAAGCTGTTACGTTGAGTTACGGTCAAAAACAAGCTGCGTCCCAAATCGCATACTTATGCACTATTCTGCGCCATTTTGTAGTATAAAGAGTGTAAGCAGTGCGTTCACACTGAAAACTCAACAAATAATAAGTGCACTTTAATTACCCGGATGATGCACTCGTTCAGCCGGTAAAATGAAGTGTGTAATGATGGACACCTCACGCACTCAACGACCGCAGGTTTGCTCACGTAGCGAAAGTGGCGGAGCTATCGAGGATGCATGTTAGATTTATATTGTTTATTTATATTGGATTGTGAAAGCTAAATTCTCCTACGAGAGCGGTTATAGCGCCTCCCGATGGTGAATGCGGTTATACTCATGACAGGTATTATTTGATAGTTTGGTCATTTATTTCACTGATTTGGCAAACGTCATAAGGGAAATGGTTTGAATTTCTGCTTAGTAAAAAAACATTAGTGCTCCATTTGGGACGACACTACCTACATATACTATGCTGTTAAGTGTGTAAATGCATAAGTGCATAGTGTAAAGTGTGCCATTTGAGACAGTGCTACTGTGTGCTTCCTACCAACGCTCTCTTCCTCCATGCAGTGAAGCCACAGTTATATAGTCTGGTTCTGACACCTTGTGGCCAATCGCCAATTTACAATGTATGGCTTCAACAAGGTGCGTGATGCGTGTGGCCAACAGACATGACGCAGCTTTCAGTTATGATGAACAGAGTTTCTATAATTATATTTTATTTATAGACAAATGTCTGTGGTTCTGCATACAGTGACTTGATCTTGCTGGAGTTTATAGCTGTTTCACTTTACTTCAGGACACATTAATACCGCTCTGTAGGTCTGATGGAGACATTCATAAATATTCCTAGCAAATCTAATAAATGTTGGAGGCATAATCGTTACATTAACGCACTAAATCGCACTTCAGCAGCGTTTATTTGAGAGCGCACAAAAAAAAATCTGCACTTGAGCAGCGAATATTTGAGGCCGCGCAAGAAGTTGTGCACGAACAGAGGAAATCGGCGCTCGAGCACAGAGATTCACATGCTCGTCTTACATGAATGTGATCTCGACTTGTAATACTGCGCTCACGACGTTTGTCAATGAAATAACGCCACAGGTAGTTGGTAGATCTGTGTAAAAGGCCGCCACAGCTGGGAAAAATCCTAGAGGAAACACTGCTATACTGTTTGTTTTCGAAAAGATGTCTACAACACATGGTGAGAAGCATAGCCCTAGGCTGCAAATATTAAGCACATATAAGAATTCAGTTCTTTAGTCTTTATAGTGCCCTATTAAATTGCGTCGGGGTAAAAACAACGTTCGATTTCTAAACCCTTTAGTTTTATTAAGAATATGAACAAATCATGCAAATAAATAAAAATGCAAATAAATAAAAAAATCTAAATATGCAAATAAATAAATCAAACAAAGATTGCAATGGCATTTGTTAAAACAACACAGGACAAGACACATTTAATAGAAGCTAATCAAATGTCTCTCATTCTGAACGAATAAATGTTTTCATTATGGAAACTGGCTTTGTTCCTCACTCAGCATGCACGGTGTAACCGTTTTCAAAGTCTGTCTAATTTGTTTCACTGCAGGTTACAATGTGATATGCATTCAAGATTGACATTTAATACTGAAACAACTTCATCTGCATTTGACCATACAGAATATTTAAAAATAAATAAAATATTCCAATCGATTTAGACGAGAATAGCAACAATCCAAAAAACAACCCTGGAGTTTTCAAACTAGGCTAGATGCTGTAGGGCTGGAGTGCAAAACTACGTTAAGTTTTAATGTTGTCAATGTATCACTGTTTCCTGTAGAATCTGCAGTACACCAATAACTTACTGTAATCCAAATTACAGCAAAAATACAGTTTTTACATTTACAGGACCATTTATCTTGCAGTATTCGTATTTATATAAATACATACATAATTTTTATAGAATTGCATGTATATTTTTACTGTATAAATACAGCAATTTTCACAATGCAACTTTAAAATACAGTAACATACTGCATAACTGTCCTGTTACAGTTAAATACTGTGTAATTTACAAAAATCGTTAACAGTGTATAAAAAAGGGGAGTGAAACAGAGCTTACACGCACGCACGCACGCACAAAATTCTATATTGTGTCAGTGCAATAGCCTAGTAGTTAGCGCACTGACATATGGTGCAGTAGCACTTCAGGGCGTCCCGAGTTCGAATCCCGGCTCATCCTTACCCCCTCTCTCTCTCCCACATCACTTCCTGTCTGTAAAACTGTCCTATCCACTTAATAAAGGCAAAAAGGCCAAAAATAAATCTTTAAAAAAAAAAACAATTCTAAATTGTTATAAATGAATCCTAAAATGTTGATTGATAAAAACACTGTTTATTATTTATTTATTTATTATTATTGTTTTATCCTAAAATGTGTATTGTTAAATATGCTGTTAAATATTATTTTTATTTTTTACTCACTACAACAACACTTGTTTTCATATGTTTTATTTAATATAAACATCACAAATGCATTGTCAATACATACATGTAACATTCTGTTCACCAATAAAGCAAGTTTGAATTGAATTGATCACTGTTTTATATAAATATTTATGTATTTTGATGTTTTATAGTGTGTATAGTGTCTAAATATTTGTCTCTTTTTAACATTATTATTGTTATCATTATTATTATAATTATTGTTAGCATCATCACTCGTTAACTGCCTCATCCTATTCCTCCTTGTGACATAAGATTCGCTTGAACAACAATGAAATGAATCAGCTGCCAATTTACGCTTTGTTTCTGACAATATTTAATCCCTAAAATAAACACATCAGGAGTGAAATGTTCTTGAGAGAGAGAGATTTTTTTATATTGACTTTATTTTTTACCCTGCACTGTGCACTTTTAGCAACATATACCCATGTATGTCAGCCCATAAAGTGAATTGAGAGACAGAGAGAGAGAAGAGAGAGAGAGCGCGTGTGAGCGTGTGTCTCTCCCCGGGGACAAAAGGGCCGCTACATTAATATTCATTAACATCCTACAGCGCTCAATCTCCACCCCGAAGAGACGGAGGGAAAATGAGCAGAACAAAGAGAAGACAAGAGAGAGGCGGGACTGGATTACTAAAGTAATACGCTGACAGAAGAAATCAGCAGAGCACCATTAGGGAACAATGGCAGAGGGCTGAACCCAGAAAAACAAACCAAACAGTCCTCAAACACAATGTTTAAACATACAGATGGAGCTATCAGGAGTGGGGAAGTCCAAAACTGCAGCAACTACCTAAAGACAGGGTGCGAATTACGCTAAATAATGCTTGAGCACCCCTGAAGGACATCAAAACAACATGTGTGTGTGTTCATTTTTAACACTTTTAGAAGTGGTTTAAACACAGTTGTGTGGCAACAGTGTGTGAATATAACCAACCAGCATCTAATTAATTAATTATATTGTTTTATAATCACTTGATAAAAACAGTGTGTGGAAACATTTTGATTGACATTCTCCCTTTGTACATGTCATCAGAGGGGGGAAGCCCCGCCCACTAATGACCATCTCTCGCTCATTAGCATAAACAGCCCTGAGTGAGAAGCAGCCGTCCTCCAGTAGAGTTTTGAGCTGCTAAATATAATGTCAGCTCAGACTAAGAGGATTATAAACGTGGAGTTTTAGATGAAGCACCAATGAACAACGACAGGAGTCTCTATAGACTGACACATTCTCAGTTTTGGGTTATTATGGGTTTTTGAAAATGACCTTCCATGTAGTGTGTAACACAGCTCTAAGTGAAGTGAAATATCCAGCTAAGGCTATCTGAAAGTGGACAGTGTTTAAAACTATTGATTCATCTATAAAAGAGTCGACTCATAGTGCTTCAAATGAATCAAATGAAGATTCCAGGTGTCTGAATAACAGTTGAGAACCGGGTACTGTGTACTGGGATGATAGTAATTGAACTAATATGAAGCGTGTTTCAGGCGGCTGCTGCGATCAGATCTTATACCAATGTTGGCGACCCGGGGGGTTCACAGACCTTACCAAAACGATTGGAGGGGGGTTGAAATTTCAGGAGTTTTCCATAATCCGATTCATATGGGAGTCGCTGAGATAATTAGGTAAAAATAAATGCATATTAGGGTGACGCAGTGGTGCAGTAGGTAGTGCTGTCGCTTCACAGCAAGAAGGTCGCCGGTTCGAGCCTCGGCTGGGTCGGTTGGCGTTTCTGTGTGGAGTTAGCATGTTCTCTCTGCGTTTGTGTGGGTTTCCTCCGGGTGCTCCAGTTTCCCCCACAATCCAAAGATATGCAGTACATGTGAATTGGGTAGGCTAAATTGTCTGTAGTGTATGAGTGTGGGTGAGTGTGTATGGATATTTCCCAGAGATGGGTTGCGGCTGGGATGCTTAAAACATGTGCTGGATAAGTTAGCGGTTCATTCCGCCGTGGTGACCCCGGATTAATAAAGGGACTAAGCTGAAAAGAAAATGAATGAATGAATGATTAAATGCATAAGACAATGAAAGTGTTTTTTGACCTTGCATGCATATCTCCCTGTTGTTGGAGACCCTTAAAACCAAAATGTGACCCTTTTTAATGTATAATGGGGGCTCTTTAAAATAATATAAATGAAATTACACATTTGACCACCCCTATAATGGTTCATACCATTGTCAAAGCATAATCACACCAAGCAGTCTATGCAGGAAATTTCAGCGGTCATGAGTGCTGATATAAATCGTAAGTGTTAAAACAAGTGTCTAATTATAGCCTAAAAGTAAAGTCACATTAGATGCATATAGTTTGTATATTAATAGACTCCTAAGTGTGTGCTGGCATGTGGAAGTTAAACAGTAAAATACTGTTTTTCTTTCAAGGTCATCCTTTTATTGGTGCGAGAATGCAAACTTGTCACCGTTTGCTTTATTTCAAAAACAGGTCACACATCTGTTAAAACAGTCAATCAGAGGTCACTGTAGGTCAGTTATTAGACATTAGTTATTAAAGCTATTATGTTGAGAAATGTGTTGAAAAAACTCGTCTCTTCATTAATCAGAAATTGGGAAAAAAATTTAAAGAATTAAAATTGAACAAGAGGGCTAATAATTCTGACCCCAACTCTACACTACCGTCTTTTTACCTATCTAAGTTTTAGGAACAACAAATAATAACTCGACTTCTAGTTGATTATTTGGTATCAGAAGTGGCTTATATGAAAGGCAAAGACCTCTAGATTACACTTATTTTACCACAATAACATATGATCATGCCTTGATTATTAATTATCTCATTAGGACAGTAAGGTCTGACTTTGCTTAGACAAAAGTCTTGTCACTGAACAGAAATAATGTCCAGTATAGAATATGTGGTCATGCTGCAGTGGAAACAGAATGAATATTGTGTCTGACTCCATCATGAGCTTGGAGGACTGCATCCATACATCTCTGCAATGACTCAAATCACTGATTAATAAAGTCATCTGGAATGGCAAAGAAAGCGTTCCTGCAGGACTCCCAGAGTTCATCAAGATTCCTTGGATTCATCTTTAACGCCTCCATCTTACTCTAGACATGCTCAATAATGTTCATGTCTGGTGACTGGGTTGGCCAATCCTGGAGCACCTTGACCGTCTTTGCTTTCAGGAACTTTGATGTGGAGGCTGAAGCATGAGGAGGAGCGCTATCCTGCTGAAGCCTTGTCTTGTCTTGATACCTCAGGCTGTTGATGTTGCCGTCCACTCTGCAGATCTCTCGCACGCCCCCAT
>NC_079443.1:51088407-51090907 GCF_903798145.1 Danio aesculapii | reverse complement strand
TCAAAGATAGCCACCGAGTGAAATGACTTGCCTTGAAGAGGCTTTGTTCTCACTTAGATGGGCGGGGCTTTCCCCCACTGATGACATGTACAAAGGGAGAATGTCAATGAAAGTGTTTCTGCAGACTGTTTTTATCAAGTGTGATTATAAACACACATACATTTTGACCAATAAAAGCTGATTATATTCACACGCTGTTGACAAACAACTGTGTTTAAAACCCTTATAAAAGCGATTTTTGCTTAATAGGTGCCCTTTAAGAGTAATTGATGTTGTTGGTTTGCACTGAATCACAGTTCTGACTTTCATTTTCAAGTCGTTTGTTAGTTATTTTATTTTCAAGATCTGAGGTGAACTATCTGCTGCTGCTTTCAGTAGTTTGGCGATAAATGTCATGTATTTAAAACTCCCATCGGTAGAATTTAAAGGGCACCTATGGTAAAAAATCAACTTTTCAAGCTGTTTGGACAGACATATGTGCATGTATGGTGTATAGACTGTCATATTGGGGTGATATAAACACACCCAGTGCTTTTTTTTTCAATTTAACAACATAAAAAACGGTGGACCAATTGGAGCGGTTTTCAGATCGACCGCAACTTTACGTAGGAGAACGGTCCCCCCGCCCACCAATATTGATTGACAGGCGCGTCATCATATCCTCAGTTTGTTGATTCACGTCCGCCATTTTCAGCGTGAGTCGAAGCGATATCACTAAAGGAACATGCTAGCTCTATTTTTAGATGCAAGGCTCATTGGGCTCAACACAAGATCAATATTCTCCACATTATCGCTGTAATTGGAATTATTGGTTGTATCTTTAGGTAGGTTTGCAAACATGTGTACTTCACATTGAGTCTACCTTATACTTCAGCCGTTTGCATTTCTCGGGATCCCAGAAGCTCCCTGTGATCTTAACTAGCATGCGTTTTAGAATTCTAAACATCGGTTTCTATCAGGGTACACTCAAGTCGACGGCTGGGCGCCGCGGACCGCTGCAGAAACCTATGTTTAGAATTCAAAAATGCGTGGCGCGACGATTCGGGACACTTCATGTTTCTGCCACGCCACAGAGAGTGTCTGGTGTGCCGTGTCGCGGCTTCGAGCGGCGCATCCGGTGCCGCAGTCAAAGTTAATTCAGTGTGCGTGGTTATTAGTTTCTGTGTACAAGCTCGGCACTTGAAACTAGCACACAGTTGGCTGTAAAACTGTACAAAGACACAAATGATTTTGTACGCTCTGCTTGGTCTGTGTCCGAGTCGTACATGTACGACCGAATACTGATCCTCTCCTGCTCCTCTCAGTCTGCCTGTCTGTGTTGCAAACACAGAGCGGGTGAGCTCATGGCTCCGCCCCCTTGTTACGTTGGCGGGAAGCTGAAACTAGTCTACATGTGAAGCAACACACCCCTAAATCAGCGAGCTGTGGACACGCCCCCAACATGACACTTTTTAACACATTATAATAAAACAATCTGAACTGTGTTTTAACTGAACCTAAACTGACACACTCAGAAGAACCATAATATTAATATTAAATCATAAAAAAAGGTAAACTATGTGCCCTTTAACACTGAATAAAGCACATAATCTGTACCTGAGGTGATCATTGTGATTGTAGTTTATGCTGTTGTTCTGCCGGCTGCACAAATAGAAAGCATTTCTAAAATAGAAATTTCATCACTGATGGTTAGTAATGAAGTTTGCAGTTGATATTTTTTTTTGGTGCGTTAATCTTGTCAATAGTATTATTCAGAAGGTCATGATTCGCACTCAATAAATAATTACTTTCGTATAGCTTTTATTTCACATTCTTAGGTGATACAAAAACACACGTTTCAGCACAATGCCTTCCTCAGTGTGTGACACAATCCTCTCGCTCCACCCTTTTATCCCACAGTCAATCACATTACGTCATTAGTTAGACGGCTACTCAATAGTTCAAAACAATCTCATATTCATTTCAATAGACTGTAATTAACCACACATTAAATATTTACCTTCACCTTTGAAAACATTATCTCCATCAAACCGGAAAACAACATATCAATTATCATCATTCCCTTATTCATATCTACATCAATACAATGAAATACGACATTAAAAATACATGTTCATCTCATTATTTGTCTCATTACATACTCCTCATTTATTCCTCTTGGTGTAAGTGATTTTAATTAATGAATCCAGAACGCTTCTCTTTGTAATAATCTTTTATTCGGATTACCTCCTCTATGAGACTCAAATACTGTACTTATTCAATTCCTAGACATTCTTGTTGTTTAACGTCATGTCCAAAATCTATAGAAATGTCTTGCTACTGCCGAAGTCATATCTTGTCGTCGTATACTTGATTTATGTTCACCAATTCGCAACTTCAACTGATGTGATGACTTCCCTATAGACATATATCTTCTGGCACGGACATTTTACAATATAGAGTACATTACAAGTAAAGCAGGTAACACAGGTTTATATTTTAATATTTTTAGTTTAATATT
>NC_079443.1:51020907-51083407 GCF_903798145.1 Danio aesculapii | reverse complement strand
TATATTATATTATATTATATATGTTGTATTATATTATATTATATTATATTATATATGTTGTATTATATTATATTATATTATATTATATTATATTATATATGTTGTTATATTATATTATATTATATTATATTTTATTATATTATATTATATTATATTATATTATATTATATTATATATGTTGTATTATATTATATTATATTATATTATATATGTTGTATTATATTATATTATATTATATTATATTATATTATATTATATATGTTGTTATATTATATTATATTATATATGTTGTTATATTATATTATATTATATTATATATGTTGTTATATTATATTATATTATATTATATTATATTATATTATATTATATATGTTGTTATATTTATTATATTATATTTTATTATATTATATTATATTATATTATATTATATTATATTATATTATATTATATTATATTATATATGTTGTATTATATTATATTATATTATATTATATTATATTATATTATATTATATTATATATGTTGTTATATTATATTATATTATATTATATATGTTGTTATATTATATTATATATGTTGTTATATTATATTATATTATATTATATATGTTGTATTATATTATATTATATTATATTATATTATATTATATTATATTATATATGTTGTATTATATTATATTATATTATAATATATTATATTATATTATATTATATATGTTGTTATATTTATTATATTATATATATATTATATTATATTATATTATATTATATTATATAATCTATGTTGTTATATTATATTATATATGTTGTATTATATTATATATATTATATTATATTATATTATATTATATTATATAGGTTGTTATATTTTATTATATTATATATATTTATATTATATTATATATATTATATTATATTATATTATATTATATTATATTATATTATATATGTTGTTATATTATATTATATTATATATGTTGTTATATTATATTATATTATATTATATTATATTATATTATATTATATTATATTATATTATATTATATTATATATGTTGTTATATTATATTATATTATATATGTTGTTATATTATATTATATTATATATGTTGTTATATTATATTATATTATTATATATATTATATTATATTATATTATATTATATTATATTATATTATATATGTTGTATTATATTATATTATATTATATTATATTATATTATATTATATTATATATGTTGTATTATATTATATTATATTATATTATATTATATTATATTATATTATATTATATTATATTATATTATATTATATTATATATGTTGTATTATATTATATTATATTATATTATATTATATTATATATGTTGTATTATATTATATTATATTATATTATATATGTTGTATTATATTATATTATATTATATTATATATGTTGTATTATATTATATTATATTATATTATATTATATTATATTATATGTTGTTATATTATATTATATTATATTATATATGTTGTTATATTATATTATATTATATTATATTATATTATATTATATTATATTATATTATATTATATTATATTATATTATATTATATGTTGATTATATTTTATTATATTATATTTTATTATATTATATTATATTATATTATATTATATTATATTATTTATATTATATTATATTATATTATATATATTATATATATGGTTATTATATTATATTATATATATTATATATGTTGTATTATATTATATTATATTATATTATATTATATTATATTATATTATATTATATTATATTATATTATATAGTTGTATTATTTATATATTATAGTTATATTATATTATATATAATGTTGTTATATTATATTATATTATATTATATTATATTATATATGTTGTTATATTATAGTATAAGTTGTATTATATTATTATATTATATTATATTATATTATATTATATTATATATGTTTTATATTATATTATATTATATTCTATTATCTTATATTATCTTATTATTTATATTATCTATGTTGTTATATTATATTATATGTTGTAATTTATATTATATTATTTATATTATATCTTATTATATATGTTGTTATATTTTATTATATTATATTATATTATATTATATTATATTATATTATATTATATTATATTATATTATATTATATATGTTGTTATATTATATTATATTATATATGTTGTTATATTATATTATATTATATTATATTATATTATATTATATTATATTATATATGTTGTTATATTATATTATATTATATATGTTGTTATATTATATTATATTATATTATATTATATTATATTATATTATATTATATTATATTATATTATATATGTTGTTATATTATATTATATTATATTATATTATATTATATTATATATGTTGTTATATTATATTATATTATATATGTTGTTATATTATATTATATTATATTATATTATATTATATTATATATGTTGTTATATTATATTATATTATATTATATTATATTATATTATATTATATTATATTATATTATATTATATTATATATGTTGTTATTCATTCATTCATTCATTTTCTTTTCAGCTTAGTCCCTTTATTAATCCAGGGTCGCCACAGTGGAATGAACCTTATCCAGCATTTGTTTTACGCAGCGGATGCCCTTCCAGCCACAACCCATCTCTGGGAAACATCCATACACATTCACACTAGGGACAATTTAGTCTTCCCAATTCACCTGTACTGCAAGTCTTTGCACTGTGGGGGAAACCGGAGCACCCGGAGGAAACCCACACGAAGGCAGGGAGAACATGCAAACTCCACACAGAAATGCCAACTGACCCAGCCAAGGCTCGAACCAGCGACCTTCTTGCTTGGAGGCGACAGCACTACCTACTTCGCCACTGCCTTGCCCAATATGTTGTTATATTAAATTATATTTTATTATATTATATTATATTATATTATATTATATTATATGTTGTATTATATTATATTATATTATATTATATTATATTATATTATATTATATTATATGTTGTATTATATTATATATGTTGTATTATATTATATTATATTATATTATATTATATTATATTATATTATATTATATTATATTATATGTTGTATTATATTATATTATATTATATTATATTATATTATATTATATTATATTATATTATATGTTGTATTATATTATATATGTTGTATTATATTATATTATATTATATTATATTATATTATATTATATTATATGTTGTATTATATTATATTATATTATATTATATTATATTATATTATATTATATTATATTATATTATATTATATGTTGTATTATATTATATTATATTATATTATATTATATTATATTATATTATATATGTTGTATTATATTATATTATATTATATTATATGTTGTATTATATTATATTATATTATATTATATTATTAGTCTAAAATAAACTATTTATTTGTGTTGGTAAAGGAAACATAACCAACTCTGAAACCAGTTACTGTGATTGAAATTCAAACCTTATTATTACAGAAATTATTTATTTATTTATTTAATTAATTATTTATTAAATTCTGTATACGGTATCATCCAGCTTTAATGTGTAATGCTTTAGTGTAATGTGAAAGTGAAAGCTGCTCTTTTCTGGCTAGACTGAGGCTCGTGTCACTTGTTTGCTCAGATCATTTGCATTGGCGGGTCAACATTTTCCATCCGCGCCTCTTTAAAATGCATGCGCGGATCTGGACGGCAGGAAACAGAAATGTGAAGCCGGTCCATCAACACCGCGCTGGAGCCGCACAAATTACTCAGCACATAAATAATCCACAGCGCAGTGACTAAAGCCTGAAGCCCAGGAACACAGCCAGATCCTGGAGACAAACCCCACAGGAAAAACCTCAGCCCAGACACCGGCAGCACAGAGAGCATTCTGGGAGATCAGCGACAGACTGGCTGCGTTTCTGCTTCCTGATACACCCACACTAGCAGAACTGCACTGTGACGCAGACACACACACACACACACAGGACATATAAAGACAAACACACAGCTTAATAGGCACACACAGGACATAAAGACACACAAACAATGCTTAATAGACACACACAGGACATACAGACACGCACGCACACGCACACACACAACATACACACACACACACACACACACAACATATTAACACACACACACACACACAACATTTTATCACACACATCACACACAACAAATTATTATTACACACACACACACACACAGAGGACATAAATACACAGACATACATAGAGCGCCTAACAGACACACAGGACTTATAAACACAAACACACACACCGCTTAATAGACACACACAGGACATGTAGATACACACAAACATCGCTTAATAGACACACACACATACACACACACACAACGCTTAATAGACACACACAGAACATGTAGATACACACAACCATCGCTTAATAGACACACACACATACACAACGCTTAATAGACACACACAGGACATGTAGATACACAAAAACAACGCTTAATAGACACACACACATACACAACGCTTAATAGACACACACAGGACATGTAGATACACACAACCATCGCTTAATAGACACACACACATACACAACGCTTAATAGACACACACAGGACATGTAGATACACAAAAACAACGCTTAATAGACACACACATCCACACACACACACACACACACACAACGCTTAACAGACACACATAGAACATATAGAGACAGGCATGCATGCACGCACACACACAGAGGACAAAAATACAGACATTCATAGTGCCTTAAAGACACACACAGGACTTAAAGACACACACACACACAATGCTTAACAGACACACACAACACATATCGGCACAGACACACACGCAACGCATAACAGGCACCCACACATGACCTATAGACACAGACACATACACACAGGAGATATAGACAAAGACACACACACACACACACACACACACACACACACAGGGGTCGCCACAGAGGAATGAACCGCTAACTTATCCAGCATATGTTTTATGCAGCGGATGCCTTTCCAGCCGCAATCCAGTATTGGGAAACACCCATACACACTCATTCACACACACTCATACACTACTGCCAATTTAGTTTGTTCAATTCCCCTATAGCGCATGTGTTTGGACCGTGGGGGAAACCGGAGCACCCAGAGCAAACCCACACCAACACGGGGAGAACATGCAAACTCCACACAGAAATGCCAACTGACCCAGCCGGGGCTTAAACCAGTGACAGTCTTGCTGTGAGGCGACAGTGCTAACCACTGAGCCACCATGTTGCCCCCAAAACATGCCATATGCACTGTAAAAAATCTATTAAATCATATTTAAAAATCTAGCACTCAGGAATAATTTATTTTCTTAATAAGTTAGCATTTTAATATAATATTAATATTATTTAAGTACAAATAACTGCATTTTATTTTTAAATATTAAGGAAGAATCAAGCTAAAATGATTTATCTGTGGTTTCATGAAATGCAAATCACTGAAAACCCTCAAAGCTCAGGGTGGATCATCTAATAAGTTCTGCATGTTGGTTTTTTAAAGAGATAAATGTGATTTTTACACATTTTCCTCTGGTTAAAGGTGCAGTAGGTGATTGCCTTCAGAAGCATGTTTTGTTGTGCTGGTTAAAAGTCTCTTCACATTCCAATAGTAAGGATGGTTTCCTCTACATTCATTCTTCCATGGTGGGGCGCCATGCCAAAATTCATCCCGCCACGCCTACATTACAGCTTCTCATTCAAAACATTTTATATTTTTAATAGCGGGTGATAATCGCACCAAAACGTATTAAAGGGTAAGTGAATTATAAAAGCGTGAACTTTTCTGTAGCCGTAGTAGTGCTGTGCGTCATTTAACCCTTTAAGGTTACGTGCTGACTGACTGACAAGTGCGTGATGCGTGAGGCCAGCAAACACGACGTAAAGCTGTTTTACTTTACTTCAGGATGCATTAATGGCGCTCTGTAGGTCTATTGGAGACATTTATAAATATTCCTAGCAAATCTAATAAATGTTGGAGGCATAATCGTTACATAAACGCACTAAATCACACTTCAGCAGCGTTTATTTGAGAGCGCACAATCTGCGCTCAGTGTTGCCAGATCCTGCTGACTGTTTCTAGCCGAAAACCAAAAAGCGCTGCCCAACAATCAATAATCAATAGATCATAATAACCAAAAGTCTTGAGGCTGAGGACCGGGGGGGGGGTTGTGTCGTGTCGGGGGGGAAATCACAAGCATTTATACACTGTTCTAAGCATATGTACGCGAAGAACGGGGGCTATGGCATCTCTTTGGGAGATCAAAACAGGTTTATGAGGGCAGACCGGGGCTGGCGGGCACGCCGTTGCAAAACCGCCCAAATTTTCACTACCCGCCTATGTCATTTTTTAGCCGCAATAATAAATTCAAAACCGCCCAATTAGGCGGGAAACCACCCAATCTGGCAACACTGTCACTGTGCTTGAGCAGCGCGTATTTGAGGGCGCGCAAGAAGCTTTGTGCACGAGCAGAGGAAACCGGCGCACAAGCAAAGAGATTTGCATGCTGTAGGCTATTACATAAATCCGATCTCGACTTCTAATTTTTTAGATTAGATTAGATTAGATTCAACTTTATTGTCATTACACATGTACAAGTACAAGGCAACGAAATGCAGTTCAGGTCTAACCAGCAGTGCAATAGCAGCAAGTGCAGGACACAGGTATAAGTTATAAAGTGCAGTTATAGAAAAACTCTGGTAATATTTACAGATGGATGTACTATCAACATTATATACAGGTTGTATTAGCTATGAACAGATTTACAATAAATGAATATATGTACAGGATGCTATTAATTATCAGGAGTGGCAAATAGATAAACATAATTACAAATGTTCATGTGCAGTGGGTATGTTCTAATACTGCGCTGACGACATTTGTCATGGAAATAACGCCACAGGTAGTTTGTAGATCTTTGTAAAAAAAGGCCTGCAGCCACAGCTGGAAAAAATCTTAGAGGAAATACTGGTAATGATTAAAGTAAATGATCTAAATCTATTTATATGAGTTTTTATATTCTGGGTGAGGCATAAGACCAAAAAATGTTCATCCAATTAAATATTAACGGGCCGACAATTCACATAATGCTGATAAATAGCCCAAACTGTCTGTCAGCAAATGTGGATATGTACAACTGTGCACCCGTTCACGCAGACAGATCGGCATTTGCGCGTTCATGTGCACATGAGAGAGAGAGAGAGTGTGACAGCGGTAAAATCAAATGCTGAATCAAAACTTTTGAAAATCCTGAATCAATATTGGAGTTAGTTTTGCTCGCTGGAGGAAGGACGACACCATGGCTGAAGGATTTCTGTTAGACAGGTCATGTTCTGTGTTAAAACTCTGTTAGTCACACAAAGCTGATGTAGATTGTGTTGTTATGAATGGGTTATATGCACAGAAGTGTTGTTCAGCCACTGAAATCTCCTGGTGAAAGATTGATGTGACTATTTTCAGTTTCATAAGGACCTTTTACAGCATCCATAATGTCGATTTCTATTTAGTTTAACAACAAGACATCAGTAAACAGCGCTATTCCACCTAGCCTGCTTTACTGAGCTGAAGGTGCTTTTATATTCACATTGGGTCATTTCCACTCCCTATATTGTTCACCGCTACTCTGAATATTCACTCTGAAATAGCATGCAAGTATGGCTTAGTAATAACTTCAGGGGGCGTGACTTTGGATAATTTTTGAAGATTGTTTAAAGATATTATACTACCGGATAGCATTTTGGCAGATCACCTACTGCACCTTTAACCTTATTGCAAAAACAGTGGCGTTCATTCATTATCCCATATATAGAAAGCAATCTTAGAGATTTGTGTGAATTAAAAGTTGCTGCGCACATCAATAAGAGCAATGTGATAATTCTGACTATGCAACTTTCAGAGGAATATTACATACAAAACAAAAACTGCACAGATTATAAGCTACATGAATCAAAGAGCAAAGCATACATGTACATACCTTTACATTTGTTTGTGGTTTTGTCTAAGATGGCCTTGGTCGATACAATTTTTCCATACCTACAAACAGAAGAAACAGAGATGTGCTGAGAATTTTAAAACGGACACACACACACAAAATCTTCTCTGAATGCAGATTTATACAGTTAAAGGGGACCTATTATGCCAAAAATCACTTTCATAAAGGGGTTTAAACACAGTTGTGTGTCAACAATGTGTGAATATAACCAGCTTATAATGCTACAAATGTATTAATTTTATTTGTTATAGTCACACTTGATAAAAGCAGTCTGCAGAGACACTTTGATTGACATTCCCCCTTTGTACGTGTCATCAGAGGGGAAGCCCCGCCTACTAGTGACCATCTTTACCTCATTAGCATAGGACTTTTTTTTATAGGTTTTGTTTTTGAATCTGTTGCTATGCTGACACACAGGCATTCAGAGCTCCGCCCTCTTTTGAAAAGAGCACAATCTCATTTGAATTTAAAGCGACAGTCACTAAAAAGGCACAATTTGCATCAAAGCCTAAAAGGTTCAGTTTCAAGAGTTATACAACATTATTTGTGGGGTATTTTGAGCTGAAACTTTACACACAGTCTCTCTCTCTCTCTCTCTCTCTCTCTCTCTCTCTCTCTCTCTCTCTCTCTCTCTCTCTCTCTCTCTCTCTCTCTAGGGATATCAGAGATTATTTTACATCTTGACAATTTTAAAATGGACACACACACACAAAATATTCTCTGAATGCAGATTTATACAGTATTTATACACACAGGCATTCATAGCTCCTCCCTCTTTTGAAAAGAGCACAATCTCATTTAAATTTAAAGTGACAGTCACTAAAAAGGCACAATTTGGATCAAAGCCTAAAAGGGTCAGTTTCAAAGACTTCACACACACACACACACGCACACGCACACGCACACGCACACACACACACACACACACACACACACACACACACACACACTCTACGGAAATGAGAGATTATTTTACATCTTGTAAAAAGGGGCATAATAGGTCCCCTTTAAAACTGATCTTTTATCTTTAGCTAAAATTAAAGCTACAAATAAATATGCATGCGCGACTTAAAACTAGACTACAGTAGACTACAAAACAATAATATTGTTCAAAGTTAATAATTGTATTACTTAACAACAGAACATTGATGAACTGAGGTAACATAAACAAACAGTTAATAGCTGTATTTTATTAAGAAACACTCACAAAGATTATTAAATGGCATTTTAATTATAAACCTAAAACATTAGGTTGTATATAGACATATAAAAAGCAAGTAAACTATTAAAAAAAATCATAAAACAGTTATAACTCTAACATTTTCTAACAAACAATAATGCAATACTATGAAATAATAAACATGTTGGTCCCACTTTATTTTAAAGTATAATTAATAAAATGGTTTTTAGCTCAATAAACTTCTAATTTGCTGCTTATTAATAGTTATTAAGGTGGTAGTTGGTTTTAGGTAGCTAATGCACATCACAAACTCAGGCCCGTTTTACACGAATATGTTTTAGTTTTAAAACGACGCTTTAGAAGGAAACTGATCCACGTCCACACTGGCGTTTCTGAACAGATCTCTTCGTCCACACTACACCACTGAAAACGCACATCACATGACCACACACACACTCTGGCATGCGCTGCAGCGTATGTGGAGGTTTGAGCTCCAGGCAGTCAGTGGGTGCTTTGAGCACAGCTCCCCAGGTGAGAGCAGCGCATGTTGGACAGTTCATCAAGGATCTTCAGCTGGATCTCATCTCACTATAGTTGTTAAACATGATGTTTAATTAATCGTGTCTCTATCTAATGACTCTTCTGTCTTCTGAATCTCTTACTTGTTCTCCAGGTAACGTGTTTTAGCTGAGCACAAAGATATTGATAGTGAATATATTAATTTATGTAACCGCGTACACTGATTCTGCACATTTGACTGATTGCTTGCCTTTATTTCCTACATTGTATGAACTTCTTGTAGGTTATACTTCTATATTGGCCATTATTGATTATTAAAACTGATGTTTAGCAAAAGAGAGGGGGTGTTTCGTATTTTTTGAAGAAAATGAAAGGAGGCAGTGATGTGATAGGCTCTGTTTGGTTATAAATATGCACACAGTGAAGATGACGCTTATATAAATATGTAGCTACACGATGCCTCAACATTATTAGTGTCTTGTCACGGTTTATTCTTTATTTCTTCTTCTTCTTCATTATTATTATTATCATCGTCTTCGATGTTTATTGATTATTAATTGATGTTTCTTTCCTTTTGAGGGTAACTCCGCCTTGCATGAGCCCTAGGTCTAAAATCTATAGTAAAACACACCGATTTCTGCTAAATGCTTACATTAATCGAGTTTGTTTAATATATTTTCATTAAAGTGGAATCCAATGTACAAAATAAGGTTAACTTGACTGAGTGCTTCATTTCCCCTTTAAGTTACTGTGTGGTACACATTTGTACTCTTTAGGTATTAATAGGTACCTTTTAAGACCTGTTAGGAACAGAAATGTACCTTTTGAAAAGGTATTGCCCCAGAGACAGATTTTGTACCCTTATTTCTGAGAGTGTATATTCCTGAGGCAGAAATCAGCTCTGGCAGCACATTACCAGATTTTTGTACAGTAAACTTAAATATGTTAAGCTGACTTAATTGATTTGGACAACATGAATGAATTGTGTGGAGCCCTGCATTTTTTACAGTGCAATACCTAAACACAACTATTACCTTAATAGCTACTAATAAGTGAAGTTTCACAAACTAATTTCGAGAGGAGCACATGATATGATTGACACTACCTACATTCACTAGTTAGCCAATCAGATTAACCCCAACTCACTATAAGTAGCCTAGCTAGAACGACTCTCTTATCTTCGTTTTCCGAAGAAACCCCCCATCCACCCCTTCTCCTCCTTTCTTCCTTTACCACGGGGAGCTCTCGAGAACCACCGATCTCGTACTCCCCTCATATGCTCTATGGACCAGGCGGGAGCCCTGGGCTCAACTATCTCCGAGCTCAGGGTTCTCCCCCGGGACAGCATGCCAAACCTGCTAACAGTTGTCAAACAATATCTAAGTGTGAACTCTTGAAGCAGCAAAGTAGAACTCATAATTAATGGTTTATTAACTAAAATAAAAAAACTAAAATTTATTAAAGTTACCCTGAAAATAAAGTGTGACCGGAATGTATTACACTCCAGCAAAATCACATCAGAAAGACTGTGAACAGGTCAAATAACCCATTAGTTACAATGCATTTCTGCAGCACCAACTCATTTTTGGGTGAACTACTCATTAGGATATCCATCTGACAAACTCAAAACGTAAAAGAAGCGAAACACGGCTTGGTCTTATTACTCCGATATATTCCTGCGGCAGAAATCAGCTCTGCGCGAGGAGAACAGAGCGAGTCCTTGGGGGGAAACTGTGATTGATTTATGAGGAGGTTATAAAAGCTGCAGTGAAACGCTGTAAGGCACATGTGAGCGCAAACATGACCTTTGACCTCAGTGGCACCAGTACGACCTCGAGAGTTCCTTCGCTGACGAGAACAGGGGGGGAAAAGTAAGAGTCATTAAGCTGCTTCGATTAATAAGCAAATAGAAAAGCCTTCCAGAGATTTGAAATCCAATTACAGCAAATGAGTCCTAAAGCCTGTCGCCGTGACCTGCTGTTCTGCTTCTCATAGGGGGGGGGATGAAGGCTTTCTGCCAATTGACCTAAAATATTAATCAATTACGAGGATCTCGCCTCTTCCTCCTGTCTCCCGTCAGCCTCTTCCTGAGCGGATTAAGGAAGCGGTGCTATAAATTAAAGGTTTGGAGGTGTCGGGTGGCAGAAAATGAAAGCGTTTCAATGATTTAGGATGTGCATTGTAATTTGTGTACCGATTTATTCAGCTTTTTTTTTTTTTTTAATAAATATCTGTTTTGAAAAATCATTAATGTGATGAATATATGCACATTCATACACATACAGATGTCACTACTTCAATTTGTTCCTTTTATAGCGAGATATATCCAGCTGCAGAACCGCAGAACCACACACAATCTAGCACACACGATTTAGGCAAACCATATATGGTAACTTAACTCCTTAGCATTATAGCCACCTATTGAATTTCACAAATATGGTTTCCCATTTCAGTCATTATTATTAAATCGTGACGAATATTTCAACATCTCTGCAGTTTCTGAACCCAAATTATGTAAATAAAAATAATTGGTTAAAGACACTTATAACTTTATTCACGTGTCCACATACACAAAGAAAACCGCCAGACCGTCTAATTGTAGGATTAAGTGTAATAAACTAATTCTGGATCTTAATATCATCATACTTGGTTAAAATAAGTTTGTTGTAAAATATAAAAAGCAAACAATAATGTGTCACATTAAAATTAATTACTATAGTTAATCATAAACAATATATAATATAGTTATAAACTGATTCTCTTAACTGATTATAAACTAATATATTTTACTAAACTGTCACAGTTGTTATATGTGTGTTATATGTATTATATTGTATATGTGTGTGTATATATATATATATATATATATATATATACTTATTTTTTTTTTCATTAATTATTAATAGTTAATTTGTTTCTATTGCTACATTTTGGTTTAAAAACAATATGTTGCTTCCTATAAATTAAGCCTACTACAGTATTTAATGCGGGAACTCATTAATTAAAAAGTTATTAGAAAATTAAGCAAATACACACTATTAAATCGCTTGAGTAAAATATTAATATAGTGTTATACATTTATTACATGTAAAATGTATTATTGCCTATATTAACTTGCTATTATTTCCTTTATTATAAATGAATCCATTATAAAAATTAAACCTGTCCAATTTAGATCGTTCAGCAAGGCCAGCAAAAGAGTATCTGCGATATTGACTCTGTCAGATAATAATGACTGATCATCTATGATGACTGATAGAAAACTGTTCAGTCTATTATATTGAATGGCGATCGGAAACAACGCTCCCCATTCGCCCGTCTCGATCGCAATATTTGTGAAATAAATTAAACACTATTGTTTATTGTGTACAATATTTATTAACCACATATATCAAAATACATCGATGACGATGTCCAAGAAGACGTGAATAACATTAACATCCGTCGTAACCATACAGTATATGGTTTGCCTAGATCGTGTGTGCTAGATTGTGTGTGCCTAGAACGTGTGTGGTTCCGCGGGCCTGCAGCTGGATATTATTGGAGATATATCCATTGGAGGCGGCGGTAGTTGGTGCGCCAGCAGCTTTTGACCGCTGGGTGGCGCTTTAACCACAGATTTTCAGCTTTGCCTTCTCACAATACTAAATAGACGGTTCTGTATGTGATACCTTATGTGATGTGATGTGTTCGATTAAAATACCATATTATTTTTAGATAAATAATACTTTTGTTTTAGTTTTCTTAGTAATAAACATGCTTTTACACTATACTGTATGTTTTAGAAAAGATACAATACATGGTGAGAAGAATAGCCCTTATAGTGCCCTATAGCCCTTATAGTGCCCTATAGCCTTTATAGTGCCCTATTAAATTGCGTTGGGGTGAGAAGAATGTTTGGATTTCTTTGACCATCATGGCGACAGTATTACCTCAAATATTAAACATTTGCACTTATGAAAACCACAGCATATTAGAGCTGCACAATTAATCGAAAAAAGATCGCGATCTCGATTCGACCCCCTAGACGATCTTAATCCAGCATTTCTACGATTCTGCCAATCATATTTTCAAGTTCAGAAGAGAAGCAAAGGCGCCTGCACGAGTCTTTTCATTGTTTCACACAGATTGCTCAGCGACATGGACTCCTCCAAATGATGATGAAAGAGTCACATACTGTATTTATAAGGTATAATTCACCTAAAATGTCATTTTGTCTTCATATTATACTGTATTAGCGGAAATCACAAGCGACGTGAGCTGCTGACCGTGAGCTGTTATCACAGAGAGGGCGGGCGCACAACCTACTTAATGATAGACGTGCGCGCGTGTCTACTTTAGTGAACAGAACCTGCATAGGCTGTGAGTAACAGGTAATAACGTTGTAAATAATACTCAGTTTGTGGCACAGAGTGATTGTTTGAGAGACGAGCGTTAAGTATGAACAGCACTTAGCAGTGAAAATGAAACCGAAAGCATGCACATCATTTAAATGATCATATCGCATTGTAGAGTTATGATTGCGACAAGTGTTTGACATGTTTTTACTTTCATAGCGAACACACAGTTGTGCATGAAAATAAATGTTTACAGTGTCCGTATAACTACTCTAGCCTATATAATGTTGATTTTACCAGTGAATTAAATGGTCTAATAATGTTGTCAATGACAGATTGCAAGCATAAGCCTATATCTCAAACATAACTCAACATCAGAATTATTACAAGTAGAATAGAATTATTTATAGAAACCAGTAGACCTACACATAATATTATTATTGTTGTTTTACCATATGTTTAAGAAAAAACAATAATAATAGCCTACTCATATTAACCTTTATTTTACATCTACAGAATCGTGAGAAAATCCTGATCTTTATTTTAAGCAAAACAAATCGTGATTCTGATTTGATTTGATTTATTTGTTTTCGAACAAAGTATCATACATAAAATATCATTAACAAAAGAATACATTTCAACATGGTCGAAAATGGAGTGGGATGAAGCACAAGCTTATTATTTTCCCACCCCATTACCACATACATCATTCGTCTTTTACTTAAACTTATTTCTTCCTTTACTTATCTCTTCCTTTCACATGAACACATTCTATCCTTTTGGCATATCCGACAAACTATATGTTTGGTTCCATTTTGTACCCGTATACCTTGTAACATAAACCCAGAGAAAAAAACAAACAAAAAACCTAGTACTGCAAATAGCCCTCATTCTAAAATATTCTCATTTTAGCCAGAATCGTGCAGCTCTGCAGCACACACTACAAAATAATATTAAGATTATCGTGCCGGTGGAGCACATCACCAGATTGTTTTATAACTTACTTTATCAGTAGGCTATTTATTATTTATTACAGGCTATGTTACAAATATTTGACCAACTGCCACTTCATGTAAAACACTCTCATGCACCCAGAACTAGTGGCTGTTATGAATTAAATAACTGGGCATATCCGCACGCAAAGTAAGCCGCATATGACTTATCGTCTGTTAATTTTCTCTTTCACACGCATGCGGAGAAAGTAAAAAAAGCTGCTTGTTTAAAAAAAGTGCATTATGTCCACTAATGTATAATAATAATAATAATAATAATAATAATAATAATAACAATAATTAGCTAATAATATATCCATAATGCCGGGATGCGTGGTGCTTTGACTGCATATGTAGGTCAAAAGCAAAATTGTTGCCTGTTGCACGGCATAGGCTATAGCCTATAGTGTGGAAAGATATAATTCACCACCTGTGGTGTGTTTCCTAAAACCATCGTTAGCCAACTAAGGTCGCAGTTTCATCGTTACAAACAGTTCATTGATTTGCCGTTTCCCACAACCATCGTTTCAACGAACATTCGCAAACTGCGTCGCAAATTTGTGCACTTGCAACTACACCTCTGGAGCTGTAAAAAAACATAGTTCCTGGCTGTGTTCTATTCTCACTTATCCCCCCTATTCCCTATTAGTTTAGAACATTCTAACATTCAATTTGGAATGATTAAAGATAAAAAAGCATTACGGTCATCTCTCTTAGGTGTAATTTGCTTTCAAAGTATTTTTACAGTTCAGTTTTAGCGATCTTCATGTTTACGATTGCGCTCCCTTCGCAGTGCACTTTCAAATCATTAACGTCATTTGGAACACAGCCTCATGACGAAAGCTATAGGTGACTGTTATGTTTGATGTTTTCTTTGTCTATTTTTTTTTTTTTTTACCCTCCTCTCTGCTTGTTTAGTCTTTCGGTTTCTTATTGGTTTACCATTCTGTCCATCATCATTATGACTAAGTCGGTTTCACCAATCCCAGGACGAGCCACCAGGATTTAAAGCCCCCACAGACCAGTGTGTGGTGTGCGCTCTGCCTCGGCGTACCATTTGTGCTCGACACAATTTGATTGTGCTATGCTTCGGCTGTTTAGTGATTTATTATCTCAGTTTACTGTGGTAATTCGAGTTTGCTTGTTGAACTTCGTTGGCTTTAAGTAACATAATGTGATGGTTGTTGTGTGGTTCTAAACTTTGACTGATTTATCCGGTGTGTTTTAGTTTAGATTGATGTTTTGTTAGATTAGCTTGAGTGTTTTGCCAGTTGTGTATTTTGAGTTTTGTAGCTTTAATTAGTTTAGTTCGAGTGTCGTGTACACTGAAGATTTCGGTATTTATTTGTATTTATTTTTGACGCCTAGTTTAGACTTTAGTTTTAAGGATCGTTTTGTTTTGTTAATTTCTTTGATTTGGCTTACACTCGTTGTTTTTGTTTAAAGATAATTATAAATGTTTGTTTCTTTTTCCTCTCCAATTCCTGTTCAATTTTCAACTATTAAGTAAAAAGCTTAAATAGAGAATTGATTCCTGCCTCAACCCTGATCTGTCGCACACATTACACCTGTCTCACTTAAATGTTACAGCATCCCACTAAAACATCTTAAAAACGTAACAGTGACCTATTACCTAAAAGCGGAATTGATGTTACGTCTTCAAAGCTTGTGAAAACATAAAAACAGCATACGTTAATGATTTTAATTTATAGTAGGTTATTTATATAGTATCTGTACTGAATATGACATGGGCCTGTTGGTTTGAACATTTCTACAGTGATATGCATGTGTCAAATTGTAAAAGTAGACTTTTCAAAAAATAAAAAATAAATAAATAATCAATATCCTACTTAATAATAATAATAATAACAACAATCATCATCATCATCATTAATATTATTAATTTTATTATTATTATTATCCATTTTGCTGTGATGGCTGTGTTGTGTTTTATTGGCAATAGTTTTTAGATTACTATATGTTTAAATGCAAAATTGTTACATGTTGTACATATGAGTACAGTGTAGAAAAATATAATGAATGCACTGAATGCAAGTAACTGCGGTCTGCAGGTATCTTACTCGTTCTCAGTTACGTGATGGCCAGGGCTATTCAATTGGCGGCCCACAGGCCAAACCCGGCCTCCGAGGCTATTTGTTCCGGCCCTTCGAATAGTGTGACCAAGACATCAAAAATAAATTTAGTTCAGTAGAAAAACGGGTGCTATAGTTATAAAGTGACGTGTGTCTGTTCAATACAGCACGAGCTGCGCAGAGAGTTAGTCACCTAAGCGAGTGGTGCGAGCAGCCGAAAACATTTGGATGTGTTTGTAAGAAAAGGCCTTTTGTACAATGCACTGATATCGTTAATAGAGATGCAATGATCAGCCGATTTCACTATTAACCCCGCTTTTATTCATTAAATGCTTCTCAACGCTGCATTTCTGTTCCACGGAAAAAAGCTGCTGCAAATAAACAAAGTTATGCCAATACGCACGCACATGGTAGAGAACTCTGCTCATGATCTAAAATATTATAATAATCAAAACGACAGGCTGAAAGATCCGGCTAATTGAGCCCCTCTCTCATGCCAAATGTTGGACTCTTTATAGGTGCCACATAATGGGTCTCAGGTGAGATGACCCATTCTATAATCAGGAACCATGCAGTCTCTGTAAATTTCTAAACATAATAGTTTTAATAACTCATTTCTAATAACTGATTTCTTTTATCTTTGGCTTGATGACAGTACATTATATTTTACTAGATATTCTTCAACAGGCCCGTAGCCAAGGGGGGTTCGGGTAGACCCACCCCTATACTGACAAAGTTCAGAATTGTTGATTTGTCCCATTTTTGACAGTATGCCAAATCGTAAATTAATAACCAATAGAAGAAGGCTTTAAGACAGGGTGTCCAAACTCGGTCCTGGAGGTCCAGTGTCCTACAGATTTTAGCTCCAACCCCAATCAGACCCATCTGGGCTAGCTAATCAAGCTCTTACTAGGCTTTCTAGAAACATCCTTGCAGGTGTGTTGATGCAAGTTGGAGCTAAAATCTGGAGCTAAAATCTGCAGGACACCAGCCCTCCAGGACAGAGTTTGGACACCCCTGCTTTAAGACAAATAAAATGTTTAATTATTCAAATGGACAAATTCTGACTGAGGAAATGAGCTGACCAGTTTGTTATTTGCCTATAGGCTAAAGTTTTTAATTTAAAACTAGTTTTAACAAACTCCTAATAGTTTTTTTTTATGATACATAATACATTTTTTGTCATATTTCTTTGTTCAAAATGTTTAATTTAAAATTCTTATCTCATTACATTATTTATAAAACTAATAACTTGCACATTTGTAAATAAACAAATAGTATGGTAAGCACTTTGACAAAAATGTAGGAAATATTTTTGTTGCATCAAAAAGTATGATCACCATACGACAACCCAATCCAAAAAAAAAAAAAATAGTGCTTAAAATGTTACTAAAATGCAGTATTTGAACCTCGTAACTTAATAGAAAGTAAAGCAAATAAATGCAAAAATGTCCACTTTTGAGGAAAAAAAAGTAACCACTCCTTTCAAAAGGCTAGCTACGGGTCTGTTTAAGGCAGTGTTTCCCAACCCTGTTCCTGAAGGCACACCAACAGTCCACATTTTCAACCTCTCCCTAATCAAACACACCTGAATCAACTTATCATAACATCAGAAGAGACTCCAACACCTGAAGTTAATGGGTCAGATAATGGAGACATCCAAAATATGTACTGTTGGTGTGCCTCCAGGAACAGGGTTGGGAAACACTGGTCTAGACTAGTAGTTTTTTAAATGCATATAATGGTGATAACTGTAAAACCATGATTATTATTCATTCAGATTATAATCGTACAACCAATATCGATAATCATTGCATCCCTAATTGTTACGCAGTTTAAAGCAGAACATATTTTAGAAAAGGTAGTTAACATTTGCATAACCCATGGTTAATCTCATCCACCCATGACCCATCCATAAATATGCAGGCTATTTTTGATTCCCTGACCCGCAGATTAACGGCAGCACTTGTGGATTTAGCCTAACCGAGAAATGGGGTTTAAGTGAATATTCTGGTAGGCCTTTTGGGATGTTCATGTATAAAAATGCTTACCTGTACGCTTTCAAAATGAGCCTGGGTTGCACTATCAGTATGATCTTTCCATGAAACTTTATTATCTATTATCTATAGCATTTATAAAAAAATTAAATGTTATAAATATACTTCTCAAACTGTGCATTGGATTAAAAGTGATCTGACTAGTAGGAGGCAATGTGTATTTTTTAATGGAAGTTATTCAGAAGTGAAGGAGTTGCAATGTGGTGCGCCTCAAGGAAGTTGTTTGGGACCATTGTTACTTTCTATTTTTACCAATGATCTTCATTTAGTTTTAAAGCATGCAAGGGCAGTTATGCATGCAGATGATCCAACATTATATCTACCAGCGGCATCGGCATTATATCTACCAGTTTCTTCCCTCAGGCAATCCATCTCATGAACACTTGATGATAATTATTGTGGAACCAACATCACTACTTGCCATACACTTTTATACACATATACACTTATTTAACAACACACTTTACATGCCAATTTGCACATAACAGCTGCACATATAACGTTGTATATAGTAATATACCTGTACATACACTTGTCAATCTGTATATTTGCACTCACTACTTACTTCTATTTTTTTTAAATATATTTATTATCTGTTTTTTGTCCTGTAATGCTGTTGTACTGTAGAAGCTCTGTCACCAAAACAAATTCCTCGTATGTGTGAACATACCTGGCAATAAAGCCCTTTCTGATTCTGATTCTGATCAATTGAAAAATGATCTGCTGATTTAGATGAGGAGCTACCACTAGTGGTAAAGTGGGTACAGAATAATAAGATGGTTTTAAATCTGACAAAACCCAAAAGTAATGTGTTTGGATCAAACTTTCAATTGAAATGTAAACCACAGATAAATTTGTCCTTAATGAGTGTGCCTATTGAACAGGTAGAGGAAATTAGGCTTCTTGGAGTTCTTCTTGATAGAAGGTTAAAGTGGTCAAAACAGATTGATAAAATGGTAATAGGTATAGGAAGAGGTTTATCAATTATTAAGAGATGTGTAGAATTTTTACCAAAGTACTGTATCTCTTAAATTGTTCAGGCAAGTGTTCATATCTAGATTATTGTCCAGTGGTATGGTCGAGCGCATCAAGTAAAGACTTAGATAAATTATAGTTCCAGAATAGAGCTGCACGACTCATTTTACACTGCAATATAATATTAATGAATATTATTATAATAATATTCATGATAATATAATATTAATAATATTATGAAAATGCATAAAATATAGGTCGGTTATTGGTGAAGGATAGGGTAATTGTTTTTCTGCTGTGTTTCATAAGAAATATTTTATATTATATCTGTGTCAAGAGTTCAGAATCAGAATCAGAAAGAGCTTTATTGCCAGGTATGTTCACACATACTAGGAATTTGTTTTGGTGACAGAGCTTCTACAGTGCAACAGGAATACAGAGACAGGACAAAAAACAGATAATAAATATACTTAAAAAAATAGAAGTAGTGAGTGCAAATATACAGATTGACAAGTGTATGTACATGTTTATTACTATATACAACGTTATATGAGCAGCTGTTATGTGCAAATTGGCATGTAAAGTGTGTTGTTAAATAAGTGTATATGTGTATAAAAGTGTATAGCAAGTAGTGATGTTGGTTTCGCAATTATTCCAAGCAATTATTCCAAGTGTATTGTAATGTCAACATTTGTATAGTAATGCTAGTCATTATTTTAACACCAGGCATGCATCAAAAGGACATTTTTTGCTTCCCATTTCAAGAACTAATGCAAAGCAATGAACTGTAATGTGTAGAGGAATGAAAACATGGAATGAATTGCCATCAGACATTACATGCTTTACTACAAGTAAAATGAGGTTTAAAAAATCATTGAAGAAATAATATTAAGTAGATTGAATAATAAGAACAATATTAAGTAGATTGAATAATAAGAACAATATTAAGTAGATTGAATAATAAGAACAATATTAAGTAGATTGAATAATAAGAACAATATTAAGTAGATTGAATAATAAGAACAATATTAAGTAGATTGAATAATAAGAACAATATTAAGTAGATTGAATAATAAGAACAATATTAAGTAGATTGAATAATAAGAACAATATTAAGTAGATTGAATAATAAGAACAATATTAGGTAGATTGAATAATAAGAACAATATTAAGTAGATTGTTGATCTGGATGTTGTGTATGAATTTTGGTTTTTTATTGGTCGTTGTTGTTATGTATTAATGTAATTTTGTGTTATGTTCGATGGACCCCAGGAAGAATAGCCACTACCTTGGTAGTGGCTAATGGGGATCCTGATGAATAAATAAATAAATACATAAATAAATATTATGGCGACGCAGTGGCGCAGTAGGTAGTGCTGTCGCCTCACAGCAAGAAGGTCGCTGCTTCAAGCCTCGACTGCGTCGGTTGGCGTTTCTGTGTGGAGTTTGCATGTCCTCCCTGCGTTCGCGTGGGTTTCCTCCAGGTGCTCCGGTTTCGAGCTCAGTCCAAAGACATGTGGTTGTCCATAGTGTATGTGTGTGTGTGAATAAGTGTGTATGTGTGTTTCCCAGTGATGGGTTGCAGCTGGAAGGGCATCTGCTGCCTAAAATAAATGCTGGATAAGTTGGCGGTTCATTCCGCTGTGGCGACCCCAGATTAATAAAGGGACTAAGCCAAAAAGAAAATGAATGAATGAATGAAATAAATATTATTACACCCAAATACTTATATTTGTCTACCTGTTTGATGTTTACATTATGTATAACTAGAGTTTGTAGATACATCAGACGGTGTGGAGCTGAACACAATTTCCTCCGTTTTTTCTAGGTTAATCACAAGAGTATTTTTGTCACACTACTCCACAAGTTTCTTCACACTTGAGTAATCGGAGCGAAAAACATGTTATGAAAAGTTGACAAATGCCATTCATTAACCTGGGTGTCCACAGAGCCGGCACAACAGCGTTTATGAGTCTTTATGGGTCATTTTATGTGCTTCATCTTCTGGTTTACCGGAAAACGACGAAGCCATAAGGAGCAGAACCCGTCCTAATAGGCCGGCTCTCCATTAGCTTCCGCCGAAAATCTATTAGAATTGAATTTTAGCATGCAGACGGTGGAGGGGAGGCCGAGAGACGGATTGAATGTCGTTTCTGAGAGGAAAGCGGCCCAGAGAACAATGTGACTGCTGTTTCACCTGCCATTTCAACCCCAGTCTTGATCCCATTATAGAGGCTGACGGCAGCTCCAGTTTCCCTCCACCAGAAGCCTATTGATCTCCATAGCAAGAGCTGCTTCATAACTCAGCTTGAGCAAACATCACAGGCCTTTTCTGCTCTCTGCATTCAGTCTTCTGTATCGGTGATATATTATTATGACGGCATCAAATATTCTCGTTGCGATTAATTTCTGAAGCCTTTATATGATATAATCACAATATTGACTTAGGTGCAAAAAACATTGATTTAACAGGCAGAATAAAAAGAAAATACTGTATTTATTTAGATTAAAACTGAAGGTCAGTATTTAGTTTTTCATTCATTAATTTTCTTTTCGGCTTAGTCCCTTAATTAATCTGGGGTCACCACAGCGGAATGAACCGCCAACTTATCCAGCATTTGTTTTACGCAGAGGATGCCCTTCCAGCTGCAACCCATCTTTGGGAAACATCCATGCACTTTTATTCACACACATACACTATGGACAATTTTAGACCAATTCACCTGTACTGCAAGTCTTTGGACTGTAGGGGAAACCGGAGCACCCTGGAGGAAACCCACACGAACACAGAGAGAACATGCAAACTCCACACAGAAATGTCAACTGACTCAGCCGAGGCTCGAACCAGCGACCTTCTTGCTGTGAGGCGACAGCACTACCTACTGCGCCACTGCATCGCCACATAGTTTGTTTTTATTTTTCTGTATTTATTTATATTATTTTACATATAGTTTATATATGTATATTATCAAAATATGTTGCTTTAACAGGTGCAATAAAAAGAAAATACTGGACTAATTAAGATTAAAACTGAAGGTCAGTATTTTGTTTTTATATATTTATTATTTTTTCGTATTTATTTATTTTATTTATTATTTACTTACTGTATTTATTTATTATTGTTTTACTTTTTATAAGTATTGTTTGTATATTGAATCTTTTATTGTTAATTGTTGAGTAAACGTTTGTTGGGCCAAAGTTGTAAGTCATTGGCGCAAAACGGGAAAATTAAGGCTGCGCTGGTCTGAAAAAAGCAACAAGTCGGGGCAAACACGTCTTGCACCTTATTGGGCTGGGTGTATGATAGGGCCCATAGAGTTTTTGCTGACCAAATGACTATAGAGATTTACAATATAAATGTATTTTTAAGTTGTATGATTTGCATGAGCAGTGTGTAAGGATTTCTAACTTTGTATAATAAAAACGGCATCAAAATTAATGTGTTTACAAAATATAAATCCACAATTAATGCAGATTCAGATATGTGCAGTTTATGTGCACTCATATTAAATGTGTAATTGTGCCTCTATTGGGTGAAGAACCGTATATGGTAACTTCATTGACATTGATTACAATATAGTTTTTTTGAAGTCATAAAAGTTCAACAGTCTTGTAATAACCCTGAGCAACACTCCAGGGTTTTCCCAGCGATGGCACTATAAAGGGTTAGGGTTTTTTCCCCAAGTAGTTTTTATTCATTGGTACTGTACTGCACTTGACTCAATTTAAGTTGAGTTAACTAAAAAAGCTCTGCAGCAAGTTGCCTTATAATTTTGAGCCAACTCTTTATTAACAGTGTAGTGTGCATAAAGTTGGTTTTGCATTTGCAAATCATATTCTGTCCATATGATTGTTTAGTTTGATTTATAAATTGATTGCTCTTTTTAAAAAAAGATTGTTGTTTTTCTCAGAAAACATATTTCTAAAGGTGCCGTTGACGTGAATTGTTCCCCGGATGTTGATAGCAACCAAAGAAATTCATATATGCAAAGAAAACTAAACTGATTAGATTATTTATGAAGTTATGCATAATAAAATGAAATGAAGCAGGGGAAAAGTATTGAACATATGAAGAAAGGGAGGTGTAGTTCGGCAGGGAAAGCCCAGACAGCAGCAGAAATCTCTCAGTAGTTCTTCAGCAATGCTCTGCCCTTCCTCAGTGTAAATGAATATCAGCTGCTTCAGTCCAACATCTACATTAGCAGGAGGATGAAGATC
This sequence comes from Danio aesculapii, assembly GCF_903798145.1. Lineage (NCBI taxonomy): Eukaryota > Metazoa > Chordata > Actinopteri > Cypriniformes > Danionidae > Danio > Danio aesculapii. The sequence continues at coordinate 51,058,950 of NC_079443.1, read as the reverse complement.
AAACTAGAGTGGACATTTCAGCAAGATAATGATCCAAAACACAGCCAAGGAGACTCAAATGCTTTCAGAGAAAGAAAATCAAGCTGTAGAATGGCCCAGCCAATCACATTTATATGTAGCCTTTTATATAAAGTATTAAATACGTTTCAGTAGTTCAGCTCTTTCTCCATGTGTCATTTCATTCTTATTACACACAACTCCCAGTTCAAAACTAGATTAAAGACCTATCTGTTTAGTAAAGCATACACTTAGTGCACCACTTAGCGGGCTTCCACACAGGTTCTGCATCTTGTTGATATACACTGTGAACATCAGCTACGCTAATTATTTTCTTTATTCTCCATTTCCACCTGGGGATACTCTTCCCGAGGCCCTCAGACTATGCAGAGCCACTGATTCGATCCAAGACCAACGACGAGATGATCCCAAGGTTTCCATATCCTGGACCAGGCCGTATCCTGAGCAGCTACTGTGATAGTCATGGAAGAGTGGAGAACATGAGACTGACTCCTGTGACGCTCCAGAGACAGTCTTCAGTCTTCCAGTCTTCACTGAGGCCAGCTTCCAGCATCCGCCACTGAGACTGCAGCTCTGCACAAGACGTTTGGACAGCGGAGAAATTAAAATGGTCGTGCCCAACTGAGCCTGGTTTCTCTCAAGGTTTTTTTTCTTCACTTCCGCCATTAGTGAATTTTTTTTTCCGTCTCCGCTGTCGCCACTAGCTTGCATGGTTCAGGATCTGTAGAGCTGCGCATCGTTGGATTTGCTCTTCAGTGTTTGGACTCTCAGTAGTGATTATTAAACCACACTGAACTGAGCTAAACTGAACTGAACTTAAACACTACAAACTGAACTACACTGTTCCTATTTACTGTGACCTTTTATGTGAAGCTGCTTTGACACAATCTACATTGTATAAGCGCTATACAAATAAAGGTGAATTGAATTGAACTCATTTTCAGATTTATTTTGTGTTGTTTATTGTTTTTATGTTTGTATTGTTTGGGTTTTTACCAGGATCTGGTTCAATTCCATGTCAGCAGCTCCTTTAGACATATTATTCCCAGGAAAACACATGGTAATGTCTTCAATATTTATTTCCCCCGCTGTATATAATAAGTTCTTTTAAATCAATTTTATTATGTCCAAATTCAGTTAATTTTGTTTTCCAAAGTTAAATTTTTCACAAATTTCAACACGTTTTAGGATTTTTATTTACTTTTTAAAGTTTAAAAACACAACTAGCTCATTACATCTTGAAGACGGAGACAGAAAAAAAATCTGTCACGACTCACGAGAAATTTAACAACACCGTCTTCATTAATAACACTCTAAAGGCCACTTCAAAGTCACTACAAATGCACTAAAATCAAAAGTGTTAGAAGAAAGTGATGGTCCACATGAGCAAGCCCTGGGAAAATTAGGAAAGGCTGAAACACAAGCATCCTTCAAACAGACATTCAGAGAAGCGGATGCATTTGTGCTTCTATAAATCGTATTTTATTCCCGGCTTGATTTCAATCCGTCTTAATCCTCAGAAGGCATCTTAAACGTTACTTTCTATCAAACGCTCCATCTTTCTAAGCGTTCAAGTGCATAAACAGTGAAAACTGAGAAACTGGAAGCAACAACAATCCAACAAACACATTTTTAATCGGTTTAAAGTGATATATTGTCTGGGTTGGTGTTGTATATTACGCTATAAAAACCTTGTAATAAACTGCCAGTGCATATTCTGTTACTCCACAGACTTATTTCTCTATATGTCATTTCTTATATTATTTCAAACTACTAAAATGCCACTTTGTTAAACTGTAGAGTTGAATTTTCAACATCAAAAGTCGACTGAGCAGAGATTAACATCCCAATTCACAACCGTAAATAAACAGAAAACACTTGCGAATCACGAAATACAGACACTGTTCATTAACAGATATTTGTTACAGTGCGGTTTTGGTTCATTTCCAATGTTTCCCATACAGACTGGCTTCTAAATCTGCTCTAGTCCGGACACATGCAAAGGTGAAAGGGTCTTGAAAACCATATCCTTTGATTTGCATGAAAATACGACTAACAGACGCTTATGTTAAAAGGATTTCTTGGTGGAGTAAAATCCTCTCAGCGACAATTCACCAGCACAGTTATCATGCTTTTTTCTTTACATAGAGAGATAATAAAACGTACTGTCTGAATATACATCCAATAGGGTTTGAAGACCATCCCAGAGATTATCCCACACTGTAAAAACATGTCATGACAAAAAGTCAAGACAACAAATATTTTGATGTCGCTTTCATTTATTTTAATAAGTTAATTACACTGTAAAACCCAACAGTCAACTTTATCAAATGAAATGAGTGTAGTTAACTCAAAATTTACTGAAGGATAAGGGCGTGCTCATACTATGTACAGTTGCCTTGAACCGGGCTGAAGCACGCTTGTTCCCCCTACCATCTCCCCTGACGGCCCGCACTCATTCGAGTCTGAGCACGCTTACGTCATCGATGATGCGCTGTTCAGTTTAACAGAGGAGAAGCGCTCTCGCTCAGCACAGTCGAGATTTCTTTATATAGTTATATCGCTTTAGTCATTAGGGATGTAGTGACACGCAGTCAAGTATTTCGCTAAACAGATCAGCCACTTTTGATGCTCATAAACAATCATATTGCAGAAATTAGGAGGTCTGCTGAAGGTGCAGCAGTTGTGCAGTGAGGGGTTTGCGTCTTTAATAAACTACGACAGTTTGCGTTCATTGTAAGAATGATTAATGAATCCATATTAACACACCTGAAACTTGTCTATAGCACTTATTCACTGCTGCTCTTATAGTTGTGTAAATTGCTTCCTTGTCCTCATTTGTAAGTCGCTTTGGATAAAAGCGTCTGCTAAATGACTAAATGTAAATGTAAATGTATATGTATATAAAAACAGTCCCTTAAAAGTCACGTCTCGTCTTCAGTTTCGGGCTCAGGCACACTTTGCACTCACACTATAAGCGTACCACACCAATGCCCAAGTGAACCGCGCTCTGGCACACCTCTTCCAACTGGGCCCAGGCCAGCCAACTGAACCATGCCTGAGCCCGATTCAAAGCACTCACACTTCTCAAACGATCCGGGAAACAGGCCTGGGCACGGTTCGGATAGCATAGTGTGAGTGCACCCTAATTCTACTCATTTGAAAAGAGTTTTGAACTCAGTGTTGAAGGTAATAAGTTAATTAAATACCTCATTACTTCAACTTAAATGAAGTTCACAGTACTCATATAGATTAGTTTAACTCAAATGGTTTGTTGCAAACGGTTTCTTCAAATGGTTTGAGTTGCCTTAACTTATTGGGTTTTACATTACTCAGTTGGTTTGAGTTCTCTTCATTTATTGGGTTTTACTGGGCTCAAATTGCTTCGTTTACTCCAATGGATTAAGTTCACAGTACTCATTAGGATTCGTTTTCCTCAACATTAAAACAAGACATTTAAACATCTGAACATCACATTACGACACAACAACTCTAGGATAACATACAAAACTTAAAAATAATAGTAACAGGAAGAAATAAAAAATAAAAATAAATAAATAAGTAAATAAAACAATAATAATAAATAAATAAATAAATAAATAAAAATAAATATATGAGTAAATTAATATTAATAATAATAATAATAATAATAAACAAATAAAAATAAATAATGAGTAAATTAATAATAATAATAATAATAATAAACAAATAAAAATAAATAAATGAGTAAATAAAAATAAAAATAATAATAAATAAATAAAAATAAATAAATGAGTAAATAAAAAAAATAATAATAATAATAAATGAGTAAATAAAAAATAAAACAAAATAATAATAATAATAAATAAATAAAAATAAATAAATGAGTAAATTAAAAATAATAATAATAATAATAATAATAATAATAAATAAATGAGTAAATAAAAAATAAAATAAAATAAACAAAATAATAATAATAATAATAATAATAAATAAAAATAAATAAATGAGTAAATTAAAAATAATAATAATAATAATAATAATAATAATAAATAAATAAATGAGTAAATAAAAAATAAAATAAAATAAACAAAATAATTATAATAATAATAATAATAATAATAATAATAATAATAATAATAATAAATAAAAATAAATAAATGAGTTAATAAATAAAAATAATAATAATAATAAATAAAATAAATAAATAAATATATGAGTAAAAAACAAACAAACAAATAAATAATAATAATAATAATAATAATAATAATAATAATAAAATAAAATAAATAAATTAGTAAATAAAAAAAAAATAATAAATAAATAAAAATAAAAAGAGAGTTAATATAGAGTATAAATATTTACATACAATATTAAAAGTAATTCACTGTTTGACCTTGAAGTTTTATTTAAGTTCTATTCTAACCCTAACCCTAATCAGGTCCACTTGGTTGCAAAAGTGTAGAAAGGGGTTCCAAATGCTATAAAAGTCTTTTAACTTCCCTTTGACAATGTATGTTAGTTTTTCCAGAGCAAGATTACAGGACATTTCCTTGATCCATTGATTAGAAGAGGGCCTTTGAGTCTCTTTCCGTTTTAATGCAATAACGTGCTTGGCCTGCAGCAAACTAAAATCTATTAGTTTGCGCTTCTTTGCATGCACAACCAGAGTACTTGGGTACATATGAAATAAACACAATCTGGGGTCGAGAGGAACATTTTCCTCTGTTAATTGACAAATTAAACAAAGAGTCTCCTTCCAGAATTTCTGCAACTCTTGACAGGAGTAGTTTTTGAACTTAAATGGTTTGTTGCAATCGGTTTTCTCAAATGGTTTGAGTTAGCTTAACTTTTTGTGTTTTACAGTGTAGATTTCAACTAAAGCTTTTAAGATATACAAAATGAAACTTAATATTTTGGGTCAGTGATTTAAGTTGAGATGACTAGAAACGTTAATTTGAATCAACTAATAAAGTTAATTCAGCAAGAACTTCTTTACAGTGGAATAAACCCCAAGACAATACACAATATATCCCAAGGAAATCGGCAGCAACACAAAGCAAACTGGACCGGTTCCAGTAGCAGATCCATATTCACACTGTGTTTTTACGGAGCCAAATTTTTGGCTGCCAAACTATATATATTCTGCATATATACAAGAAGTAAAATGTGTTAGAAGATGCATTTTGGCAGCTTCTGCGGTGTTGAAACCAAGATTTAAATACGGGTCAGAGATGAAAATTGGTTTTAAAGCATTAAAAGATAAAAGTGTGATGCAGCTTTCACCCCTATATATAAGAAGTTTGTCCAAGCTAAAAAATATCACTACATTTTACAGTGATTTACAGAAGAACCAACAAAAATGTCATTAAAGGGGTAGTTCATTCATTCATTCATTTATTCATTCATTTTCCTTCGGCTTAGTCCCTTTATTCATCAGAGGTCACCACAGCGTAATGAACCGCCAACTTATCCAGCATGATAAGTTACACAGCCTACTTACACGGCAACTTACACTGTGGATGCTTATCCAACTGCAACCCAGTACTTGAAACCATTTATACACACTCCTTCACACTCACACACTACGGCCAATTTAGTTTATTCAATTCACCAATAGCGCATGTGTTTGGACTGTGGGGGAAACCGGAGTTAAAGGGATACAGTAGTTCATAAAATGTATATTTACACTATTAACTTTCCCTCCAGTGCTTGAATACAAAAGAAGATATTTTGAAGAATGTTGACTTCCATAGTAGGAAAAACAATTACTCTGGAAGTCAATGTTTACAAGATTTTCAGTCTGGGATTGGGAACTGTCCATTTAGGTGCAATAATAGTTCATTATTGATTCATTGATTTATTCGTTCATTATTCTTCGGCTTAGTCCCTTTATTCATCAGGGGTCGCCACAGCGGAATGAACCGCCAACTATTCCAGCTAATGTTTTACACAGTGGATGCCCTTCCAGCCACAACCCAGTATTGGGAAACACCCATACACACTCATTCACACACATACACTACGGCCAATTTAGTTTGTTCAATTCACCAATAGCGCATGTGTTTGGTCTGTGGGGGAAACCGGAGCACCCAGATGAAACCCACGCCAACATGGGGAGAACATGCAAACTCCACACAGAAATGCCAACTGACCCAGCCGGGACTCAAATAAGCGACCTTCTTGCTGTGAGGCGACTGAACCACTGCACCGTCATCTACTGTATGTTTGCTTATATTAATTTTTATACAACACAATGTTTTAACTTCAGGGAAGTTATGAAATCGATATCTGGTGAAATACTCTTATATTCGTCGGTGCCAGTGGTGTAGTGGTGAGTACGTCAACACATGCACTCCGGTGTTCACGGCGACCCGAGTTCGATTCCCGCCTCGCGGTCCTATGTCGATCCTTCCCCTCTCTCTGCTCCCCATGCTTTCCTGTCAATACTCTATGCTGTCCTATACAATAAAGGTGAAAACCCCTAAAAAATAATTATAAATTACTCTTATATTCAATCACAGCAAATAAAAAAACATTTGTTATTTTGATCTAGGACCCTTTTCTGTAAATAAAGACAATATTTTTTATTAGAAATTTGAAAGAAATTATATCAGAGCTAGAATAAAACAATTATTCTCATTTTACTCAAACCCACACCTAATAAATCCAGTAAATCAAGAGAAACAGAGCTTTAGAAATCGTCTCTTCATTTTGCTTTTGTTTCATAGCTGTTTATAATAAGCCGTTTCAGAGCAAACACATCAATACTGTGATATTCAATATCATAAAAGCACTGAAAAATATTGAGAAGAGTAATACTCCCAGCAGACCTAATCAAATCATATCAGAGCGTCCAATAACAGAGCATCAAAAATGGTCAGCATCAAAAGTTTAGTTGTTCATTGAATATTTAAGGCACATCTGTGCACATGTGTTTGTCAAATTGTTGATAAAAAAAAAAAACCTCTCTATTTTCTTCTCTAATTGCGGTTTACATGATTGGGAGTAGGGGTGGGCGATATGACCTAAAATTAATATCACGGTATTTTTCATCTTTTGAACGGTGACGGTATAATATCATGGTATTACTTTCAATAGCAAAATAATATACATCTCAAGGAAGAACGGACAAAAGATAGTCTCACTTCTATCACTCTTTAAAAGTTTCGGTTTGGGTCATTGTAAATGCTCAGTCTCGTTATGAGCTGATCTTCATTTCTCTGTGTTGGTGGAATAAAGCAGGCGAGTCAGCCGCACCAATTTATGAGCAGACAGAGCAGGATTCTCGCGATGACCACCAGCGCAATACCGCTCTTTGTTATGAGCTGTAGTTTCAGTGTAAACTTAGTAAAGGTGAGTTTCTTTGGCGATGATGTGTACAGTGTTAGATTTTATATTTAGCGGACATTTGCGCTGAACACGCGGTGAATGCAACGCATCGAGATTCAGGCACCTTCTCCGAAAACACTCGATTGATCTCAGCTGGCGGATCAACATTTACCTCATGTCATGATCGCTGTCATCTGCGCCATTATTATTATTATAACTTTAGGTGAGGTGTGCAAACCTGTGCACTTTTCACTCTTCAGCCGTTTGCATTTCCTGCAGTAACAAAAGCTCCCTGTTATCTGACAGCGGGAAGCGTTGAGTGACTGACAGCTATGAAATAATACAGCGGCAGGGTGGAGCGATTCAGCAAGTTTTTAGAGAAAATCAAATCTGATTGCACTACAACCATTATATTCAGTCGCACAAATGCTCCCAAATATATTATGAGGGCGCATAGATTAAATTTTGGGCGCTCATGCGACCAAAATGGTTGCAATTTTGAGCCCTGTAGTATAAGGACATGTATTCAGACCACAACTGAACGTTTGAAGAAAATTGAATGCCTTATTATTTAGAATTAGCTATTATTGATGTAAATGCAGCCGTTCAAGGCGCATAATTGATTTATTACGGTATTGACGGTATTAGAAAATCCATGTCGTGGCGCAATGTCACACCGGTGATGACTATGACACCGGTGTACCGCCCACCCCTAATTGGGAGTGGGATCAATCAAATAGTATCCACCAATCGCAAACCATATTGAACAGCCCTAATCAAATCCGAATGTTCACCAGATAGCAGAGCATTACTAAATCAAACTTTACATTTTTTATTAAATATACTGCAAATATTTATGATAAACAATTCACCTGCGCACATTAAGCTGTTAAATTGTGTAAAATAATCATTAAAGGTGCAGCAGGTGATGGTCTTCAGAAACATGTTTTGTTGTGCTGGTTGAAAGTCTCTTCACATTCCAGTAGTAATGATTAAAGTAAATGATCTAAATGTGTTTATGTGTGTTTTTATATTCTGGGTGAGGCATAAAACTAAAAAATGTTCATCCAATTAAAATATTGTCGGGCTGATAATTCCCATAATTCTGATAAGTAGCTCAAACTGTCTGGCAACAAATGTACACTGTAAAAATAGCCGTGATTTCAACGGTAAAAAACTGTAAAAATGCTACAGTACAAATCCGTAACCTGGTTAACAGTGTGTTTCCTTAATATATACGGTGAATAACCGTAAATTGACTCCCAGAATTCCCTGCATCACTTTTTATGCTTTTTGTTGACATCACTATGGATCTCGAGTTGTTTCCCCATCAGTTATGTACATTAGAGGTTTATGTTACATCTATTGTTGATAAACAATGTTTATTTCATGACTTTAATTTTATGCGTGTTACTATACTGGTGTTTAGTAGCTGTGTGAATGACACTGAGCACCGTCTATACACTGATACACTTTTCTGCTTGAGGGAAAAGTTGATTGTGATGACCATTGGTTTATTATGTAACTTACTCATCACCATCTGCATATGGGTGTGCTTACATGTCTAACTGTGTAACAAACGATGTGTAGATGTTGGTAATTCAAAATACAGACATATTACATCTATAAATTAATGAAATACAATAGTTTACTGTAAAAACGAGAAATTACTTTTATGATTTGTACTGCATTTGTAACGATAAAGTACTGGCAACCACAGCTGCCGTTTTTTTACCGTAAATTTTACGGATTTATTTTTGAACATCTGCACACCCGTTCACGCAGACAGATCCGGCATTTGTGTGTGCACACAAGAGAGAGTGTGACAGCGGTAAAATCAAATGCTGAATCAAAACTTTTGAAAATCCTGAATCATTATTGGAGTTAGTTTTGTTCGCTGGAGGAAGGACGACACCATGGCTGAAGTATTTCTGTTAGACAGGTCATGTTCTGTGTTAAAACTCTTTTAGTCACTCAAAGCTGATGTAGATTGTGTTGTTATGAATGGGTTATATGCACAGAAGTGTTGTTCAGCCACTGAAATCTCCTGGTGAAAGATTGATGTGACTATTTTCAGTTTCATAAGGATCTTTTACAGCATCGATAATGTTGATTTCTATTTAGTTTAACAACAAGACATCAGTAAACAGCGCTATTCCACCTAGCCTGCTTTACTGAGCTGAAGGTGCTTTTATATTCACATTGGGTCATTTCTGAACAGTGACAGTCTGTGACGCGCTCTCTATAATGTTTACCGCTACTCTGAATATTCGCTCTGAAATAGAAAGTAAGTATGGCTTGGTAATAAGTGTAAATCCTGCATGCCGCCGGCCAACCACTAAGCATACAGCAGTTGCTTTAAGCCAAAGTGCGTGACAGAGTGAGACCAGCGATCCTTGCATGCATGAAATATTGCACATTATGACAAGCTTTGCTGCTTCACAACTGAAACGTGCTAGATACAATACAGATTCTCATTGGGAATTGTAGCATTATAAAGCACTATTAAGTTTTCTAACTGGTGAATGACATGATCTAGAGGGTTGTCTACTGTCATCTTTAATGTGCGCGTTCGTGATTTCAGGAGGCGTGACTTTGAAACACAGTCCCTCCCCTGCTGTCCAAAGATATTATGCTAACAGATAGCATTTTGACAGATCACCCATACACCTTTAAGTCTAAAATAACCTCTCCTCCCTCATTCTTTTGTTCTCCGATTGGTGTTTACATGGATCAATCCAATAATATCTACCAATAGCAAACCATTTTGACACGTGGGGGAATCAAATAATCACCAAATACCAACAGATTGATCTGATATTTAATGTTCCACCAATATTATTTGAGATAAGACTTTACTCATTGTTTGTTCATGTTAGTAAATACATTTACTATTGGACAATTATTTTAATCCATTTATTATGGTATTAATTCATCTTTGTTAACATTAGTTAACATAAGTTAAATATTCATGTTCATGTTAACTCACAGTGCATTAACTAATGTTAACAAGCACAACTTTAATTTTAATTATGCATTAGTTAATGTTAAACTATGATTAATAAATCCACTACAAGGTTATTTATACTTAGTTGGTGCTAGTAAATACATTAACTAATGGACCACTATTATAAAATGTTACCCTATTTGATTCCCAATATAGGCTTGTATTAGAACACAGACACCTCTGACCTCAGATCGTTCCCTAGGAAGTGTCCTGGAAAAGGTTACATCTGAAAGGCCAAAGGACAAATGGCTTTATCCATCAGGATGAGATTAGGCTAAATAGAGCGGCGGGTTATAGACGATCACACCACTGACCTCCAGTGAAAAGCCCACACTAATCCAGAGCCACAGATCAACTGTTCACTTTACACCACAGCCTGTGTCTATTTTTACAGACAAACCTGTGAACGTCACAAGGCACACACTCGGGGTTTGGAAACGTTATTTGCCGTGATGCAAATTTCAGAAGCTGGTTTCTTAAATGAACAATGCATCTAAATATAATTGCATCTCCAGAAATAATTGCAGGAGAATAAAATTAAAATTAAATTTAAGGGTACAGTTCAATAAAAAAACAATTAAATCATCATTAAGGGACTTTTTCAATAAAATAAAATAAAAAATAAAAATAAATGTAAAACAAAATAAAATAAATGCAAAACAAAAAATAAAATAAACAAAATACCTAAATAAATAAATAAATAAATAAAATAAATTAAAAAAATATATAAATAAAAAATAAAATAAATAAATAAATAAATAAAAAAATACATGTAAAATAAAACAAAATAAAATAAAATATTTAAGGCTACAGTTTAATAAAATAATCATTAAGGGACCTGTTCAATAAAATAAAATAAAAAATAAAAATAAATATAAAACAAAATAAAATAAATGCAAAACAAAAAATAAAATAAAATAAACAAAATACCAAAATTAATTAATAAATAAAATAAATTTAAAAAAAATCTATAAATGAAAAATAAAATAAATAATAAAATAAATGTCAAACAAATTAAAAAATAAATGTAAAAAATAAATAAACTAAATAAATGTAAAATAAAGCTAAATAAAATAAAATATTTAAGGGTGCAGTTTAATAAAATAATAATTAAGGGACCTGTTCAATAAAATAAAATACAATTAATTAAGTAAATTAAAATGAAATTAAAATAAACAAAAATAAAATTCAATTAAAAAAGTAATGTCAAGATTACGATATTGTCTAAAGCAAACAAATAAATTCATGTGTATCAGCCTAAACCACACAACCAGTCTTATGTTGCACGGTTATATCTATGGCAATAGTAAATGCATTTTATAGGTAAAATTATTGATTTTTCTTTTATGCTAAAAACCATTGGAATTTAAAGTAAAAATCATGCTCTATACCATATAAAATCATGCTACATCTAATATAAAAACATATCTTTTATGAGTACAGGCATCAATGGAAATGGTATTTATTCAGCTTTCAGAAATGCAACATTGGAAATGATTGTACATAAACGCATCTGGGATTGCCACAGCAGAATGAATCGCCAACTTATCCAGCATATGTTTTACGCAGCAGATGCCCTTCCAGCCACAACCCAACACTGGGAAACACCCATACACACTCATTTACACTCATTCACTATGGACAATTTAGCTTACCCGATTCACCAATAGCACGTCTTTGGACTTGTAAGGGAAACTGGAGCTCCAGGAGGAAACCCACGCCAACACGGGGAGAACATGCAAACTCCACACAGAAATGCCAACTGACCCAGCTAGGGCTTGAACCAGCGACCTTCTTGCTGTGAGGCGATCGTGCTACCCACTGCACCACCATGACACAAAATAACAATAATAATAATAATAATAATAATAATAATAATAATAATAATAATAATAATAAATAGCTTGGCAGCATATAATGGCAATAAAAAACAAGTCTAACTTCTCTCCTGATCTGATGCTTGAGTTAAGAAACATAAACGGCCACATCTTTCTAATGCTTGAGAGACTGAACGCTCCAAAAGTCAACGTTTGCAGACAAGTGTGTGTGTATGTGTGTTTGTGTGTGTGTGATCAGAGTGGGTGGAAGTTTGATGAAGGGCTTGGAGGAGGAAAAAATGAGACTTCAAAGTCCCATCAGCGGTCTTTCATCCAGCCAGTCTCCATCCGTGATTCACTAACAGGATCATTCTGTGCTTCTGCTGCAGTCATGCGCCAAAACAAACACTGCAAACTAGCCTTTCTGAACATCTGACGCTTACACTCCGAGCTGGATGCTGAAACCCTCGCTCAATACAAACAAACACACATGTATGTTCTGCATCCTTTATATCACAATAGAAATAAAGAGAAAAAAAAATGATGCACCTCAGAGAACTACGTGTCCATGATAAAATGTAGATGTTCAAGTCTGCAACGATGGCAGATTAATATAGAACTACAGTCCTTTATAATGACTGAACATGCTGATCACTAATTCACAATCTAATTTTGATTTAATATTGATTTGACTGATTTAAGCATGGGCGGCAGTGTGGCTCAGTGGTTAGCACTGTGGCCTCACAGCAAGAAGGTCGCTGGTTTGAGCCCCAGATGGGTCAGTTGGCATCTCTGTGTGAAGTTTGCATGTTCTCCCTATGTTGGTGTGGGTTTCCTCTGGTTGCTCCGGTTTCCCCCACAGTCCAAACACATGCGCTATAGATGAATTGGATAAACTAAATTGGCCGCAGTGTGTGTCTGTGAATGAGTGTGTATGGGTGTTTCCCAGTACTGGGTTACAGCTGGAAGGGCATCCGCTGCCTAAAACATATGCTGGAATAGTTGGCGGTTCATTTCGCTGTGGCGACCCCTGAAAATAGAAAGTAAGCCCGAAGCAAAATGAATGAATGAATGCATTATGTTTATTACAGAATTAAAATGTAGTTATTTTACTGCATATTTACTGTATATTTACTGTACACAGTAGTAGAAATTCAACGATTAAATTATTTTCACTATTAACCTCGCTTTAAATTCGTCACCATTAATTAATCGTAAAGGCTTCAACACTGAGTTTCTGCATGGAACAAAACTGCGGCACCTAAACAAAGTTACGCCAATTGTGCGCTAGTTCAAAAGTTCCGAGCTTGTAACCGAGGCTAAAACCAACGCACACTGAATTAACTATGGCTGAGGCTATTAACGAAGGGCCATCCACATATTGCGTCTTTAGCGTGCACAAGTTTGTTTTTTTCAATGTAGGCGAAGTGACGCACTCACACTTACCAGGCGCACCTTTAAAACATGCCGTGAGCGCACTGCGAGTTACGTGACGAATACTAACCAATCAGCTTCATACTTTGCATGGTTTATACACATTTCTACTCCAAAGAATAAAAAAAAATACAAAATGAAAAATTCCAAAGGGCGTCACGATGGCGCAGCGGGTAGCATGATCGCCTCATAGCAAGAAGGTCGCTGGTTTGAGCCTCGGCTGGGTCAGTTGGCATTTCTGTGTGGAGTTTGCATGTTCTGCCCCTGCGTTCGCGTGGGTTTCCTCCGGGTGCTCTGGTTTCCCCCACAGTCCAAAGACATGTGCTATGGGTGAACAGGGTAAGCTAAATAGCCCGTAGTCTATGTATGTGAATGAGAGTGTATGGGTGTTTCCCAGTGATGGGTTGCAGCTGGCAAGGGCATCCGCTGCGCAAAACATATGCTGGATAAGTTGGCGGTTCATTCCGCTGTGGCAATCCCTGATTACTAAAGGGACTAAGCCTAAAAGTAAAAGAATGAATGAAAAACACCAAACAGTTTTGTAATATAGTTGATCAGAAGTGCCTATCAGACCGAGGTTCAGCAGTCTTTGACTTATTTGTTCTCTTTAGAAGGGAAATACTTAGCTAATATGTAGCTTAGATTTATAGTAGACAAATACTACTTTATTCATATTTTGAATTATTTATTCATTAATAAATTAACAAACACGGTGGCTCAGTGGTTAGCATTGTCGCCTCACAGCAAGAAGGTCCCTGGCTCGAGTCCTGGCAGGGTCAGTAGGCGTCTCTGTAAATAAACTAAATTGGCCGTAGTGTATGTATGTGCACTTGAGTGTGTGTGGGTGTTTCCCAGTACTGGAAGGGCATTCGCTGTGTAAAACATATGCTGGATAAGTTGGCGGTTCATTAGCTGTGGCGACCCCAGATTAATAAAGGGAAATGAACTAAGCCGAAGGAAAATGAATGTTCTGTCATTTATTTTCAGTGTAAAATTATTACTCATGTTTAAATGCCAAAAACTTTTTTTTTTTACTTATTTTTAAGTCCAAAGAGAACCGAACTTTTGTTTGTTATTTATTATTTTATGCTGTATTATTTACTTACTGAGCAGCAGTAAATAACATCTTAAAATATGAGGCGTTTTCATGTGATTCTCTAAACTAGTAGTGTTTTGAGGGAGAATGCTAAGAACTTCCGGTCGGCAGCTGTTGCGTATAAACAGTCACATTTTGACAGCTTAGAAACGATCGTTTTATTCCATTTGACCTGCTTTTATCATCTTTGAACTAATCCTGCTGTCGATCAGCGCCACCTACGGGATTTTCCCCTTGTCGGCATCTTGTGCCGTTTAAATAAAGCCTCGTCATCGATAAAGTCAACATTTTCTCTTTCTTTCAAACATGTAACCAACCCAAACAAATGTAATTCACCATAATATTTGACAAACACACACGTAGCCTACTGTACTGTCCCACTAACACAGTTATTTATTACGTGTCACAAAGTGAAGATAAAGTGACATTTTGAAATGACAGAAAAACACAAGCCGTGGTAAATACAACACACTAAACGAAACATAAACGGCTCACGATTAGAATGACCAGCAACTCAGCAAGGAGAGTATCAGTAACAGACTTTTATTGGTCTTTTTTGTAAACTGCATGAGCTCCATATCTGTTAAGTTTCATGCCAATAACCTGGTTGGCTCTATAATGCAGTAAAAAGTATTGCTTGTGTGCGTGTGTGTGTGTGTGTGTGTGTGTGTGTGTGTGTGTGTGTGTGTGTGCGTATGAAGAGCCACTGAGCTAACAGCTGACAGGCCGAGAAAACACACACACTGTATATTTGACGGCAGACACGTGAAGGAGAACGTTTTTTCTCTCGCGCATGAACCACATTTGACAGATTATAACGGCTTTAACACACACCTTTTAAAGTTGTGTGTCACAAAAACACTCTGTAATCCACTCAAAACGCTACTGAAACCCATTTTCGGACCGCAAATTTCCAGTTGTAAAGCTGTAGACATTGGCCGTTATGGCGCCCTCCATGCAGCAGCCAAGAAAAAGGTCTACAGCAAAGGAATTTACACTTACAATTGCTACTTTTAAAGTAAACTACTGTCAACATTTTTACAATATATCGGTTTTAATTAACAGAAGCGTTCTGTAAACAAACAGCAGTTCTCAACTATAACATGGATAGATTATCAAAAAGTATTCTGTAAAGCATTGCACATTGTAACCTTATATTTTACGGTAAACTTCTGGCAACCACAGCTGCCGGTATTTTACCGTATATTACACCCATTATTTTTTACAGTGGGGGATGTTTACTTTTACATTGATTATTTGAGTTCTCTTTGCTTATTTCTTTTATTTTCAGCGATTATTTGAGTTCTCTTTGCTTATTTCTTTCATTTTCAGCTAGAAATGACTAGCTCTACAGTTCAATTACTCGATCAAACCACCCACCCAAACCTTTCTAGTCTCCCCGACTGCATGTTCGTTCTCACATTGGATTGCTTTGCTCCTGAGTGTCATTTGTGTCTGCGGCAATGCATTGTGGGTCTGTTTGTCTGTCAATCTCCCTCCTCCAAGGACCGGCTCCTGTGACTCTGCTCTAAAATCACTTCAAAATCATCCAATAGACTTGAAGCGACACAGCATATGCCTCATCTTTTATTGATGGCGCTGGTCCCGGAGCTCTTAGAGGGGGAAAGTCACCCTGCAGCCCTTGACACCGAGTGACCGAAATATGAGAGTTCATTGAGCCGCAGTGCCGGGCTGAGGGAGATTACAATACAAGAGCAAACAGCAGCCAATGGCGCTTTTCTTTATCCCACACCGTCCCACATATATACGCTCGTCTTTCAGCTTCAAGTCAAGTGGAGTTTGAAGCATTTGTGGTCTGATTTGTTAATGCAGACCACAGACCAAAAAGTCTCGTCGTCGCTTCCACTTGTAAGAGCAACAAATAATAACTCGACTTCTAGTTGATCATTTGGAAAAGTGGCAGAAGGTAGATTTTTCTGATGAATCCTCTCAATCATCACAAATACTGTACCTACTGGAACCCGCAAGGACTCAAGATTCTCACAGAAATCAGTCAAGTTTGGTGAAGGAAAAATCATGGTTTGGGGTTACATTCAGTATGGGGGCGTGCGAGAGATCTGCAGAGTGGATGGCAACATCAACAGCCTGAGGTATCAAGTCATTTGTGCTGCCCATTACATTACAAACCACAGGAGAGGGCAAATTCTCCAGCAAGATAGCGCTCCTTCTCATACTTCAGCCTCCACATCAAAGTTCCTGAAAGCAAAGAAGGTCAAGGTGCTCCAGGATTGGCCAGCCCAGTCACCAGACATGAACATTATTGAGCATGTCTGGGGTAAGATGAAGGAGGAGGCATTGAAGATGAATCCAAGGAATCTTGATGAACTCTGGGAGTCCTGCAAGAGTGCATCTTTACCATTCCAGATGACTTTATTATCAGTAATTTGAGTCATTGCAGAGATGTATGGATGCAGTCCTCCAAGCTCATGATGGAGTCAGACACAATATTCATTCTGTTTCCACTGCAGCATGACCACATATTCTATACTGGACATTATTTCTGTTCAGTGACGAGACTTTTGTCTAAGCAAAGTCAGACCTTACTGTCCTAATTAAATAATTAAAAATCAAGGCATGATCATATTTTATTGTGGTAAAATAAGAGTAATCTAGAGGCCTTTGCCTTTCATATAAACCACTTCTGATACCAAATGATCAACTAGAAGTCGAGTTATTATTTGGTGTTTTTAAAACTTAGATAGGTGTCAAGACTTTTGTCAGGTTGTGTGTATCATTCTGGTCACACTTTAAAATAAGGTAAAAAATATCTGTTAATTACCCGGAATCAACAATACAATTAAACATCAATGGTTTCTTTAGCTTTGATTCTAAATGTTCCAATCAAACAAAATCAGTTTTTTCAGGTTGCCTAAGATAATGTGCATGCTAGGGCTACAAAAAAAAAGATTGTGATCTTGATTCAACCTCCCACGCAATCTTAATCCAGCATCTCTACAAATCAGCCATTTATGTTTTCAAGTTCAGGAGCGAAGCATAAAGGCGGTCGCACAAGTCTTCACATTGTTTTATATACGTTGCTCAGCAACGTAGACACCTCCAAATGGTGCTGAGAGAGCCAGCATACTGTATTGATCAGGTATAGTTCACCCAAAAATTTATTTTCTGCCTTCATGTAATGACGTTTTTGCAGCCGCGAAAATCACACGTGAGCTGACCACAGAGAGAGAGTGCGCGCCTGTTAATGAAGACTACTTTAGCGAACAGAGCCTGCATAGGCTGCCAATAAAAGGTAATAAAGTTGTAATTATGTATGCTTTATATGTATGCATGTATGTTTTTTTACTCAGAGTGACGGCAGCCATGACATGAGCCGCACTCGGCAGTGAAAGTAAAATCAAAACCACACACACACATGCTTTAAATAAACATATCGCATTTAGGAGCTATAATTACCACAAGCATTTGACATGCTTGTTTCTTTCAAAGCGAACCCTGAGTGTTGCATGAGTGTGCATGAGAATAAATGTTTAATAGTGTCAGTATAACTACTCTAGCCTATATAACATTGAATATAATGCAAGAGGGAATCTGATAATGACAAATGTCTCATTTTACCAGAAAAAAATGGTCTAATAATGTTGTCAATGACAGAATGTAAGCATATGTCTCAAACATAATAATTCAACACCAGAATTATGAATAGTTGGATTCTGATGGATGGATGGATGGATGGATGGATGGATGGATGGATGGATGGATGGATGGATGGATGGATGGATGGATGGATGGATGGATGGATGGATGGATGGATGGATGGATGGATGGATGGATGGATGGATGGATGGATGGATGGATGGATGGATGGATGGATGGATGGATGGATGGATAGATAAGGAGGTAGGTAGATAGATAGATAGATAGATAGATAGATAGATAGATAGATAGATAGATAGATAGATAGATAGATAGATAGATAGATAGATAGATAGATAGATAGATAGATAGATAGATGAGAAACAATAATAATAGCCTACTTATATTAACCTTTATTTTATTATTATTTATTATTTTATTATTCTACAGAATCATGTGAAAATTGTGATCCTTATTTTAAGCAAAAAAAAACATGATGATTCTCATTTTAGCCAGATTCATGCAGCCCTAGTGCATACAAGATCACGACACCAACCTCATTTATGGCTGTTTATGTTTATGTACACAACATCATCCTCTGAATAATCCCTCGTCCAATCACTCTTGTCTCCTGAAGTAATTCCCAACTTGGTCTTGATGGCAAATCTCCTCCCAAAATGAAAGCAAACTCTTTGTTTTTCAAGTTTATGGGTGTTTGTATAGTTTCTATCATGTGATATGCCTTTGACGGGACAGACAGTACCTTGAGTTTGTTTCATTCAAATGACAAAACCAGAGAATGTTTGTTTTTAAGTGCAGTGCTTCATTTAAAAGTAGAGATTTCAAGCTTTACGTGGACATATCTCTCATGTGTGTGAAGCAAGAAATCGCTGAGATTTCAGTCTGTTTGCTGATACGAGAGCATTCAAAATGAAGCTGCAGAAACTGTCTTAAAAGCACACGTCTGCTCCGAGCCCCTCCCCCGGAGAATCCTCAGTCTACAGCGATAAATGATTGGCTCCTGTACTAGAAGGCGGGGCTTCATTTGCCATATCGACTGTTACACTTTTGCCCATTCAAAACTGTACGAGGGGCACGTCTTAAGTATTCTATAGTGTTTGTCTAGACGTATGAGGGTTGTCACGATACTGGAATTCGGCACCAATCGATATTGAAATTTTAACATCTGAGTGCTGTTGAGCACGTTCTTAAACACTCTCAAAGATGATAGAATACATACATAAATACATACATACATATAAATGTTCATACGTTAAAAAAAATCAAAATATTAAAAACTTACAAGGATTTAAGATTATGATGACCGTTAAAACATCATAACAGAAATGTTGACATCATGCCAAAGTCTGACTTGCTCCGAGGGTAAAAAAAAGTCCTCAGGTCTCAGTCAGAGCAATTACACTATATACGCCTCTCAATAATCTTGCTCC
Source organism: Danio aesculapii (assembly GCF_903798145.1). NCBI lineage: Eukaryota > Metazoa > Chordata > Actinopteri > Cypriniformes > Danionidae > Danio > Danio aesculapii. The sequence continues at coordinate 51,039,201 of NC_079443.1, read as the reverse complement.
ATTTCTAGCGCACACTCTCTGATCAATAGACTGACCTCCGAGCCATTCGACCACATGTTCAAACATTCATCAAGCAATAACTGCACATTGTTTCAGAATGAGCATCGAATACAACAGTGACCCTGCGAGCAGCGAATGGATCATTAAATCGCCGGCCACAGTAATCGATCTCCATTTGGAGGAGCTGTGAAACCAGGACTAATGAGACACATCCTGACAAACCGAAGCACTGGAGGCCAAGCTCTTCATCTTATCTCATACTACAGCAAATAAAACACCTGTCAAAGACGAGTTTTCTAATGCATCAAGTCCCTCTGTGATGCAAAGACTCTATTATGTAGAGCAGGAGGCAAGGCAAGTTCATTTATAAAGCAGATTTCTTACACAATGGTAATTCAAAGTGCTTTACATAAACAAGAATCAAGAATCTGTGCTTTACAGAAACAAGAAAATAAAAATTAGAGTTAAAAATAATTTAAAATGATTAAAAACAGATAAAAAAATGTGTTAAAACAGGTTATAAAACAATAAAAAAAGAAAAGACAGTCATAATAGTGCGATTTGTCGGACGTAGCACAGAGCTCAGTCAGTAAAGGAACCGCTAAACAGATGTATTCAGTCTTGGGGCCGATTCACCCTGCTTTGACTGAACTCTTGGAATTTCCAGTTTATATGATCCTAAAGATCTGACTGATCTATTAGGTTTGTATTCAATAAACATATCTGTAATGTATCGAGGTCCTAGGCCATTTAGTGATTTATAGACCAGTAATAATACTTTAAAATCTATTCTGAATGTAACTGGGAGCCAGTGTAGAGACCTGAGGACAGGTGTGATGTGCTCTGATTTCCTGGTTCTGGTCAGAATCCTGGCAGCAACGTTCTGGATGAGCTGCAACTGTCTGACTGCCTTTTTGGGAAGGTCAGCGAGGAGGAGAGGAGGCCATTACAGTAATCCACCCTGCTGCTGATAAAAGCATGAACAAGTCCTCACTGGAAACAAATCATCTAATTCTTGCAATGTTTTTGAGATGATAGTTTGCTGATTTAGTTACTGCTTTGACATGGCTACTGATGGCGCATTTCCGCTGACTGGTACAGTACAGTATGGTACGGGTCACCTTTATCAGGCTTGCGTTTCCACTGCTTAAAGGGTACCAATGGTAAATACAGAACCCTTACAGCAGGGGTCACCAAACTTGTTCCTGAAGGGCCGGTGTCCTGCAGATTTTAGCTCCAACTCTAATCTAACACACCTGAACAAACTAATCAAGGTCTTACTAGGTATACTTGAAACACCCAGGCAGGTGTTTTGAGGCAAGTTGGAGCTAAACCCTGGAGGGACACGGGCCCTCCAGGACCGAGATTGGTGACCCCTGCCTTACAGTCTCCGATATGTTACCAATTACAGAAAAACTACACACAGCCTACATTTAGTCCTTATTTGGGTTCAAAAACAACACGCATGATATAGCCCACAGTCAGTGCAATCCTCTAATCTGCATCTTTAATCTTTACCAGCACATGTATCCTCTGTTAGAGAGTAACTCCATCATTCCAAGTTCATAATAGTCCAAAAGGTGCTGATAATAGTTAAACATGGCAGTTTGTTCATGGTTTAGGTTGCTGAAAGAATCATTTGCTCCTTTGATTTTTCTGGCTTCTCCTTTGTTTTTTCACGATTCACTCTGGTGTTTGTCCGTTTCTGAAAGGATCGGATGTCAGAAGCGCTTCAATAATCACGCACATGTTATTATCATCAGCTCAAAAAGTTTGTTATTTCAAATATAGACGCGCACACAAGCAATCGCGAGCTCCCAAGAGAAAGTGAAACTGCTTGCCCTTTTGGACGGCCTCGTGTTCTTCTTGTCTTTGTGGCTGTTTATCAAGATGACAACAAGATTTGTTTGAGCTTGGGTCGACCATGGAGCTTGGGTCGATCATGGCTCGTTATTATATGTATATAGTATTACGGTGTATTGTCTCGGCTGCGTATTTAAATATGGCGGTTCCTTTGTTTTCATTCTCCTGCTTGTGTATGCGCTGGTGACATTTCTCTATAAACCAATAGCGTTCAGCTGCGTGTCTAGCTTCACCTATTGGTACCCTTTTGTCGTGCCAGGTGGTACGGTATGGTTCGCTTTTAGATACCTTTTTGAAACGTATCATACCACTCAGTGAAAACGGGCCATGGAACTCATATCTGACTCCAGAATCATACCAAGATTCTTGACCTTTTTTGTTGTTGTTTGACCCTCAGAGCCAAGGTACGCATTCACTTTGAGGACTTCATCTCTGTTCCCAAACGCAATAACTTCAGTTTTCTCTTTGTTTAACTGAAGAAAGTTTTGGCACATCCAACTGTTAATTTCATCAATGCATTGGCGGAGTCCTCAAATCACTGGGTCGTGGCCTAGTATTGGATTGTGAAAGAGTTTCTAACGGGCCACAAAAATGCAAAGTTACTCTATATGAAATCACATTCACACACATACACTACAGCCAATTTAGTTCATCTAATTCACCTATAGCGCATGTCTTTGGACTGTGGGGGAAACCAGAGCACTCTGAAAAAATCCAGAGAGAACATGCAAACTCCACACAGAAATGCCAACTGGCCCTGCCGGAACTTGAACCAGCAACCTTCTTGCTGTGAGACGACAGTGCGTACCACTGAGCCACCATGCCACCCTTGCTTAAATTCATTGTTCATTATTCAACATTATTGTCTGAAGGTGACTCCGTATGTCTAGTAGTAAAGGTGAAGATGTTTTACTCACGGCTGGCAGAGTTTGACCAGGTCGTGGTCTGTGGTGGATGGTGGTAACCCGCGGATGTACAGGTTGGTTTTACTGAGCTGCTCCCAGCCGGCTGTGCTGCTGCTGCTGCTGCTGCTGTGATTGGTGCTGCTGTTGGTTCCTGGACTGGGTGGAGCCATCGGGTGGGAGGCAGGGCCAACAGGGGGCTGGGGGGAAGGGCATAAAACATGCTGAAGTCACTTAAAGTACACAATCAAAACTAACCATAATGATTTTGCTAGCTCACATTGCTAGTTTTGTGGTGAATTATTAATCTGTGCATGTCATTAAGGAAATAGTTTGCCTTTGTAATCTTTAATTGAAATCTAAAAATGCACTTCCTGTTTATTTTCAGCTAAATTCTCAAATCCGCATGTCTACAAACCGAAATGGTGAGCAGGAGGAGTCTGTTAGGTTGTATAACCTCTCCCCAAACCCTTTCCCCCATCTTTCTGAATGAAATGCTTACTTTACGACATCCAATCAGCTAGCAGAAGAAAAAAAAAAGCCACGCCCACTGTTTTCTCATTTAATATTCTGGATCTCTACAAACTGGTCCCAATATGTAAAAAAAAACAAACAAAAAAAAACAAACAAACAAACAAACAAACAAACAAACACGGTTGCAGCTTCTGGTTCGTGCAGACTTTAGAAATCAGCTAAGATGTGAAAGCAAAGGAAACGTTAGAAAACTCACTAGAGGACTGACAATTCAGCGAGATGTACTGTGGTAAAGTGTGTAAAATAGCTGATTATTTTCTGAAACGTGTAGAAAAAAGTATCTAATAGCTGAAATTCATTTGATGTTAAACTTAGTGCTTTTAAATGATTAATCGTGACTAATCACATACAAAATAAAAGTTTGGTTTAAATATTTCAATGCGTACTGTCTATTTATTACGTACACTGTATGCACACACATGAACAGAAAATGTTTATTTATATTAAAATATTATAGTTGGCGCCAACAGCCTAGTGGTTAAGTGCGCCAACATATAGCACCATGGTGCTCACGGCGACCCGAGTTCGATTCCCGACTCGAGGTCCTTTGCCGGCCCTTTCCCTCTCTCTGCTCCCAACTACTTCCTGTCAAATTCTCTGCACTATTCTATCCATTAAAGGTAAAAAAAAAAACTAAAGAGCTATATTAAAATATTATATATTTGTTATATTTCAAATATTTATGTTTAACAAAACTGCATACACAGTAGATATTAATATATGTAAACATTTTAAAGTATATGCACGTATGTGTGTGTTATATTTGCATAATAACTATATGCAGAACACACACACATATACTATTTAAATACATAAATACTAATGAATACTTTATTTAATTTAGTCATGATTATTCATTAAACAGCACTAATTAAATGCATCCTAGGTAGTTTTATATTACAGTAAAAGTTAATGCCAAATCAGAAAATGTAAATAAAGTTAATTAACCAATAAAAATATAGATATTTTATAATGCATTTTGAATGGAATGAAAAAAATATCTTCATTTTCTAAACATTTCCTAAAATTAATTTTTATTTAAAATGCCAATAAAAAAGCATACATTTTGAATAGTTTATCAAAAAACAAACATGCCTCATTTGATTAAACATTTCCCCAATTTATTATAAATTTATATTGCATTCATTAACAGGCTGAAATGTGTAAATATTAAATTAAACCACTTCCTCAGCTTTTCTTACTGATACGACAGGGACTCCACAGAAACTATTTCAATCCAGTGAAGTCAACTGATAAACCAGGGACACATTTGTGAATAGTTGGGAGTTTGGGACACACCTTGTGAAACTGGGCTTGTCCCAGTGAACAATAAAGCCTGAATCACCCAATTAAGACAAAATAGGTTGAATTATGAGATTAACAAAAGTGTCAAAAAGCCAACAAAACTGACACTGCAGCGTTCATTAAACAGATTATGAAGGAAAATAAACAGCCTACAATTTAGGTTTGTTTATATAATGCTTTAGATAAATACTTAATCCTAAAATTATAATTACTTCATTATTTACTCATCCTCTTGTGGTTTCAAATCTGCATGCTGGTAAATGTATGTTTTATTTTATTTTTATTTTTAAGACTAAAGGTTGGGCTATTACCACATTTTACCATGTTTAAATCTTTCTCCACCTGAAAATATTGGACAGAAACAGCCTAAATAAATAAATAAATAATAAATTGACCAAGTTTAATTACCAAAAGCGTTTTTATTCTGTCATAAATATGTAATTGATCATTTGCAAATCATTTTTAAATAAATTTGTAATGATTTTTAGAAAAATTCTATTTAATCTTTAAAATTATTTGTTTATTTTCAATAAATATTTATATATTATTATATTTATTTATATTTTTGCAAAAATATTGATTTTAGTATTACTATAGGTTGGGCTATTTAGACATTTTGCCATGTTTAAATCATTTGCCACCTGAAAATATTGGAAAGAAACAGCTAAATAAAAGCCAAATGACCAACTTTGATTACCAAAAGTTTTTTTTATTTTTTATAAATGTAATCAATATGTAATTAATAATTTGATATTAATTTTTTAAATAAATTGGTTATTTTTAAAATAATAATTATATATAAATAAATTAATACAAATTTCTTTTTATTCATTTATTTATTTTTTGCTAAAATGTTAGATTTTGGTGTTAAAATTATATGCGCATCACAGCAAATTGTTGCTGCAAAAGAAAATAAAAGTGTTTATAGATTAGATTAGATTCAACTTTATTGTCATTACACATGTACAAGTACAAGGCAACCAAATGCAGTTTCGCTCTAACCAGCAGTGCAATAGCAGCAAGTGCAGGATACAGGTATAAGTTATAAAGTGCAGTTATAGAAAAACTATGGTAATATTTACAGATGGATGTACTATCAACATTATATATAGGTTGTATTAGCTATGAACAGATTTGCAATAAATGAATATATGTACAGGATGCTATTAATAATCAGGAGTGGCAGATAGATAAACAATTACATCTTAAAGTCATCTTACTTTTACAACATCTCCTTTAAAGACAAGCTCAACCTTTAAACTGTAAGAACAAACTGCAAACATCAGCTTTTACCAGACAGAAAACTGAATTAAAAAAAGCAAAACAGGAAAGCAAATGTCAAAGCGGTGATGAATCTGGACATAAAGGAAGTGTTTTCACAGTGGTGTGGGGAAATTTTAGAAGAAAGCATTTGAATCAGGACTATTTTTAAGACAGTTAAAAGTTTTACCGACAGTGTGTGTGTGCAAATCTTTGGCAAACCAAGGGGGCTCGTGAAGACATGGTGTAAAAGAAGAAAAAAGACAGAAAGACAAACATCAAATAATCCCCTTTTTCGTCTGGCATATGCTTTTCAATCGACATAATTATTTAACAATTAATCCATGAATAAACCCCTTAAAATTTAGATCATGAAAATAATAACTACTCAAATTCAATTCTAGAAACTTCATATTTAGTTTTTATTATTTTTCACCAAAATTTAGTTCTGGTAAAAATGTAAATGATTTTAACGGATAAAAACAAGAAGTATTACAATACTACAAACATAAATAGGTCTGATTACACTAATAAACATGAAGAATTTATCTAAGAACTAATAATAAAAAAATACAATAACAAATACAATACAGGAAGGCAAGGTCACAATGTACCGGAAGGGCCGGAAATGTTGAAGCCTCTCACAATAGGATTTAAAAATAAGACAAAAGGGTGATCTGAATGTAATAATCATTCATTCAGTCATTTTCCTTTGGCTTAGTCCCTTATTTATCAGGGGTCGCCACAGTGGAATGAACCACCAACTATTCCAGGATGAGTTTTACGCAGCGAATGCCCTTGCAGCCGCAACCCAGTACTGGGAAACACCCATACACTCTCACATTCACACGCACACACCTATAGCACATGTGTTTGGACTGTGAGGGAAACTGGAACACCCGGAGGAAACCCACGACAACATGCAAACTCCACACAGAAATGCCAACTAGCTCAGCCGGGACTCAAACCAGCGACCTTCTCGCTGTGAGGCGACCGTGCTAACCACTGAGCCACCGAAGTAATAAATAATCATGTGAAACAAATATTTTTTTCACAATTAGATCTTTACAATTCATCTATTTCTATTGCACTATTTACAATGTAGATTGTGTTTTCAGCATGAGTGCAGGTATTTGACAAGTAATAAGGTGGTTTGTACTTTACGGTAAATATTTTAAGTATAAAACACTAGGGATGCCGCAGTACTCGCAATACTGTATAATAATGAACTATTCAGTACGACCGCCACTGTTCAATACACATATGAATCTTGCAGTTTTCCGGTTTTGCATTAAAATATGGTATTTTGCATGTTCTCCATTCCTTTAAATACTCTCTGAACTGGAACTAACGTAAATAGGTTTTCTTTTCATAACACACACCCCTTCACCAGTGGTGTAAAGTAACAAATGACAAATACTCAAATGACTGTAATTGAGTAGCTTTTATCAGGAATTGTAATTTACTAAGTAGTTTTATAAATGTGTACTTTTATTTACCCTTGAATACATTTTAGTGCTGTATCGGTACTTTTACTCCACTACTTTCCTTCAATCTGCAGTCACTACTTTATTTTTTCATGTCTTTGGTGATTAGAAAAAACAGTCCTGCGATTCCTGTCCAAAGGTAAATCACATCATAATGAACTACTTCAAGTCATGGACAATTTATAATTGCAGTAAACTGTTTGGAAGCACTAAAAGTGTCCAAGAAGACGTCCAAAATCTTTACACGCATTGACCCAGAGGCTGTTTAGATGCATGTCACTGATGAGAAGATGACGGATGTTTAATGTATGATGACTGAAATGGCCTTACACACCCAGCAGGCACAAGACGTCCTCATGACGTCAGATTTACGTTGTACCCCAATGTCGTGGAGATGTTGCATTTTGTTTGGAAATGAAAATCAGGTTGACATCAGAAATCATCGTCAGGAGGACGTCAATGTCCAACCTAAAAGTCAACCAAATATCAACGTCTAATGATGTTACAGCTTGATGTTGTGTCGAAGTTACCACTATGACGTCTATCAGATGTTAGATTTTGGTTGCCATACCTGACGAATAAATGTCAATATCTGACATCAATATGACATTGGTTTAAGATGGTTGGCTCAATGTTGGATTTTGTTACTTTCTAACACAACCTAAAATCAACCAAATATCAACGTCACTTGATGTCGTGATTTTACAGACATCTAAATAACATTGTCCTTAGACGCTGGCTAGACTTATATTTTCGTCACCTGCCATCACAACCTAAATCTAACCTAATATTAACGTTGTGTGCCTGCTGGGCAATAACTGAATGCACTACAGAATGTTACGTTTACACACAAATTACATGTAAATGGATCAGCTTTTCACAGAGTAATACTCGCTACTCTTGAGTACTTTTAAAAGGTCTACTTTTTACCCATACTTTGAGTAATATTTACAACAAATACTTTTACTCTACTTGCACTACATTTTTGGGCAAGTAATGGTGCTTTTACTTGAGTATGATTTTTCAGTACTCTTTCCACCACTGCCCCTTATGTACAGTTGAAGTCAAAATTATTTGGCTAGAATAAAAGCAGTTTTTAATTTTTTAAACCATTTTAAGAGCAATATTATTAGCCCCCTTAAAGCAATATTTTATTTTCGATTGTCTAGAGAAGCACAATTATTATAAATGTAGGACGCTGGACAACGGAGTTGAGGATCCACATGCAGTACGATATTCAACAGAGAATGGCCAGGCAGGTAATAGTCAACACAGGAGCAAAGCAGGAACATGCAGGTTATCCAAAAGAGTAGTTGGGGTCACAGGAAATAAGATCAGTTCAGGTGGCAAACAACATAAAACAATAAACAAGGCAAGGATCGGAAAACAGGACAAGGCAAGACAATGAAACGCTTCGAAATACAGGGTATAAACTAAACAAGACTCAGCAATGTGTGTGGAAATGCGAGGTGTTTTTATAGTCCAGGTATTGAGTCAATGATGAGCTTCAGCTGTGTGTCTGTGTGTATGTGTCATCAGGGAAACCTGGAACAGCTGTGTGTGAGGTGCATGACAGGATTTGTAGTCCATTTGGCAGCAGGTTTGTAGTTCTCCAGCGACCTGCAGCTAGATCGCTAGTGACTAACAGTTATACAGGGATTTTCCTAATTACCCTAACTTGCTTAATTAACCTAATTAAGCATTTAAATGTCCCTTTAAGCTGAATAATAGTATCTTGAAATATATCTAGTCAAATATGATGTACTGTCATCATGACAAAGATAAATCAATTATTAGAAATTGGCTATTAAAATGTTTAGAAATGTGTTGGAAACATTCCCTCTGTAAAACAGACATAAGGGAAATATTATAAAAGAATTTCAATTTAACAGCAGGGCTAATAATTCAACATCAACTGTGCATCATATACAAGCCTTCAACTTTTTTGGTGGATCGTTCAATAATTATTTGAGAACTGGAGCCAAATCAATGCCAAGTCTTGTGTGTACAGGATCTGTTGGCCTGAATCTCATGTTTGTCAGCGCTGGGATGAGTGTCTGGCAGTGCTGTGATCCATATCTGCAGTGCAGTCTCTTCTTCTTCTTCAGAAAGACGCTGTCAGCATAAAGTGGGTCCTCAGGGGCCGAAAGCTCTGACCTCGGAGCCCAGCTGATGTAGTCGACGCTCCCAGCATCTCAAGAAGCCCAATGCGGCACCAGAGGCCGAAGGGTGAGCGCTCAACATTTCTGTGTGCTCAAACCTAGTGTAAAAGCTCTGTTTGTAGACGAGCTCAATGCGCAACGGACCCAAAACACCAGATATAAGAGCCCTTTCATATGGGATATTCCATGCATTGACCGTCTGCAGTGAATCTGCGATATGGAGTCATATTTGTGACAAAATAATAAATAAATTGTTTCCATATTTTATGATTCACAAGTGTTTTCTGTTCATTTACGTTTGTGAATTGCATTATGGGATGTTGATCTCTGCTCTGTTGACTTTTGATGCTGAAAATTCAACTCTACAGTTTAACAAAGTGACTTTTATTGACATCTTAGTTGTTTGAAGTACTATAATGCCTAAAAAAATTATATATAGAAGAAATAAGTCTGTAAAAAAACAGAAAATGTACTGGCAGTTTATTACAAGGCTTTGCAGCGTGATATACAACACCAACCCAGACAATATATCACTTTAAACTATTAGAAATGTTAATAATTAGATTAAAAGTTTTGGGAAGAAAAAAAGACCCATAACGCAATTTAAAAGCATAAATAAAGGGGGAGAAATAAAAACATTTACAGTAAAAATTAATTTACGGTTATTTTTTACAGTGCACATGAATCATGCATTGAGCATCTACAGTAGATCTGTGATATGGAGTTATATTTGTGACAAAATAACTGAACTTATCTTATATCTAATATCAATCAGGGGTGCCCAAGCGTTTTTTTTTTCACGTATGGCCAAAAACCAAATTTGATTGAGGCTAGTGGGCCGAAGGTAAATAGTTGTAAAAAGTAGGTAAATAGGTAAAAAGTTGCCATGGCCAATTTCCTGAATTTATTTAATAATGTTTAAAAATGACTACAAAATAGAGCTGCACAATTCTGGCTAAAATATGAATCCCTCTTTTTTTTGCGTAAAATGAAGATCATGATTTTCTCACGATTCTGTAGATGTAAAATAAAGCTTAATATGAGTAGGCTGTTATTGTTATTTCTAAAACATGTGGTAAAACAACAATATTAGGCCTATGTGTAGCTCTACTGTTGGTCAAAATGCTAAATTTTGTCTAGACTTGGAACGGTGGACTTGAACAGACTTTAAAGATGTCCTGTTTGAGACAACATTATTAGACCATGTTTACTGTTAAAATGAATCATCTGTCATTATCAGATTCCCTCTTGCATTATATTCAGCATTATATAGGCTAGAGTAGTTATACTGATCAAGTTAACATTAATCTTTGTGTTCACTATAGAGCAACATATCAAGCTCTTGTCATAATCATAACTCTAAAATGCGATATGATCATTTAAAACTTTATTTTATAATTATATTTTTTTAATGAGGTTTCATTTATAGACTTTAGTATATAATGGTGTTCACATTGTGAAGGTCACGTAACTTGCACACATTAGCTCACATGATATTCTTTCACACGTCACATGAACTGCTCACCATCAAAACCGAAGAGCGCTTTAATGAGGAACTAATTTCAATGTCACAAACAATCATTTATAGGACAGTTTAACCGCAGGAAAAAAAGCATTCACAAAAACATAAGCAGTTTTCTCTACATGCACGAGAACATTTGAACATGAATGCAAGTGCAAATAAATTTAATGTTACAAAAAAAAAAATCAGGTTTTAAAGCAAAAGACATTCTTTTTCAAAATAATGTCAAGACATCAACTTAATTTCGATATAAACATATGGAAAACATGAATAGATCTGTTGATATTTCATGCATATTGATGTTAATACATCAATGCAACTAAAACTGCAACATTAAATGTCATTTTAAAAGATTATAATCCAATAAGAGTTGCAAAGAGCTGTATACCATAGCATTTGGGATTTTGATTTCCACAGGGCTGCAAAGAGATGCCATTCTTTTGATTTTGCCATTTTTAGGGGGTATGTCAATAATAGTGTTATATAGACTATTTATAAAATAGCACTAGTGCACAGTAAAAATATGCTCATTTGACTTTAGTGGTTGAAATAGGTATTGCACTCGTGGTTCAAAACACGCAAGCTTAAGTTGCCAGATTGAGGACACCAACAGGAGCGTGCCTGACTATCGAGCCTAAAGGCTGATTTAAATCATGTTTCAGATAAAAGCAATAGCAGGAATATTTTACATATTAAAAGGAGTTTTTGTCCTAAACAACACCTGAAATTTATATTTTAGAAATGGTTTTAATTTCTTGCTGAACAACAGAAAACTGACAATGATCACCTTAGGCACACTTACGTGCTTTATTCAGTGTTAAATGCTAATAATGTGAGTTTGAATGCCTTTTTACATCACATTTATTGTCATATACTGAAAGCAGCAGCAGATAGTTCACCTCAGAGCTTCAAAATAAAATAAACTGTCTGAAACTGAACTTTAGAAATGAGAAACTCAGTGCAAACCAACACACATCAGTGATTCAGCATCTACATTTAATAATGTTAAAGAGGTTTATTATGTATTAATTAGATTATAAACCTTACCATTTCGTTAGTGAGGGAATATTCTGCGCTTCTGAATGGCTGTATTTCAATTTCAGTTGTGTTTTGTCTGGGATATATATAATTGGCTAAACTGGCATTGGGCAGGTTTAAGAGACCAAAACAAAGACACCGATCTGGCACGTAACGCACATTTTCAAAGCAGAATATCTGACTGCAGCATTGTGTTTCAGATAAACAAGAATGTTCACTTAGCATGTTTCTGAAATATCTGCAAACATATTATAGTATTTTTATGCTTTAGAAGAGTCGAAAACTTACATACAACACCTTTAAAATTAAGTAAATAAACTATGTGCATAATTTAGAAAAAATTAAGTTAAAGGTGCAGTATGTAAGTTTGACACCCAGCGGTTGAACTAGGTATTGCACTCCTGGATTAAAACAAACACAAGCATAGGTTGCCAGAGTGAGGACAGGAGCGAGTGATTTAAAGCGTGTTCTAAATAAAAGCAACGGCACCCGACTAAAGGAATATTTTACATATTAAAAAGAGTTTTTGTCCTAACAAACACCTCGAATTGATATATTAGAAATGGCTTCTATTTCTCACAGGTGAATATAAAACTATGACAATGATCACCTCAGATAAACCTCATGTGCTTTATTCAGTGTTAAATGCTAAAAATATGAGTTTGAATGCCATTTTACATCACATTTATTGCCATATACTGAAAGCAGCTGCAGATAGTTCACCTCAGATCTTCAAAATGAAATACTGTCTGAAATTGAACTTTAGAACTAAACACATATCAGTGATTCAGTATCTACATTTGATAATGTTAAAGAGGGTTAATATGTATTAAGCAGATTATAAACCTTACCATTTTGTTCAGTAAGCGTGTTTTTAGGACACGTGGTTACAATGTAACCTGCTAACCTAATGTTTACGCTTGTAATATTTATATAATTTGCTAATTAATAACCTCATGTGGAACTGAATCTGCTACTGTCCACCGGAGGTCGCATTTCGGTCACGGACGCATGCGTTCAGAGCCTATCTGAATGAATAAATACACTGTTTTCCACCAAGGCAACTCGGGGTGCTGAAATATAACTGGCTAAACTGGCATTGGTCAGGTTAAAATGACCAAAAACAAAGACAGCGTACCAGCACGGAAAAAAAACACATTTTCAAAGCAGAATATCTGACTTCAGCATTGCGTTTCAGATAAACAAGAATGTTCACTTGGCATGTTTCTGAAATATCTGCAAACATATTAAAGTATTTTTATGCTTTAGAAGAGTCAAAAACTTACATACAGCACCTTTAAGTGATCTGAACAGCTAAGATACTAAGATAACTGAGTTAACTAAGATAATCCTAACTAAGATACAACAGGTTTAGTCACTCTTTTACTTTAAGCCAACTTGTCGCTTTTAAAGCAACAGGTTGTGACGAGCTGAAAGTGGTCACTTACTCCATTGCCTTTAAACATTTCACAGTCTAGGATGCTTTATAATTTTTGGGAGTTGATTTCTACAAATGCAATAAAGATATTTTGAATCTACTGAAATGCATATATTGAGATTTCACAGATTAAAGAGATTTCACAGATTTCACAGCAATTAAATCTCAAAACTCTTAAGGCAACTTAAGAAACTGATGCTTCTATTGCCACATATAATTTTGGGTTCTCACGGACGCAATAAAGATATATTTGGTCATAATAACAGTGATCAAAGTGTTGTGGTAAATCGTGCATGTTTTGTACACATGCTAAAACCGGCAATTTCCCCAGGGCGAAAGGGAAGAAACGAAAACAAACTCTCAAAACCCTCAAGGTGTTAAAACATCCTTAAAAACTGGAACTTAGTATTGATTTCTCCAATAGACAAACACAAATGCCAAACCTTCATACCTCAATATCCACTATCAACGAGTTAAAGTCACGATGAGCTGTATGAAATTATGATTCAATCAGAACAGCTTCAACCCAAAGGCATTGCAAATCAGGAATGTCTGAATGGGATTTTCTGAGGTCAACGCTTTGCTGCCTTCATTCTCTGCACTATAAAAGCGTTCTTGTATGGTAAAGACATCACTTCCGTCCTGTTTGTAAGGACACAGATGTTCAGATCTGTGGAGGTCTTCCTGCTCAAGTGGCCTCGCAGTTAAACTGTGATTATCCCGCTCGCTCTTTTGTGGAAGTAACAAGGAGGAGGAAGTGTTGGGAATCTCTGGTATGCAGCAGCGACACAGTTGACTGAATGAACTCCAGCCAGCGGAAAACTGTCCTCCAGTGTTCCCATCCTGTATTTAGGCAACTTCTGCTTCTGCTCCACCAAAGGACTAACAGAAAGTTCATTGTGAGGACGCATTCTAGGGCTGGGCCAATAAATCGATGCACTGGGAATCAAGAAAGGATTCTCTCTTGAATGGATTTGAGCGCGCTGCACAATATTGGAAAAATCTAACATTGCAATATACATATATATATATATATATATATATATATATATATATATATATATATATATATATATATATATATATATATATATATATATATATATATATATATGAATAAAATTTCACCAGATGACTTTATAATTATAATAAACTATTTTTACACAATCAAGAAAATTATATAAATGAAATAAAGCTTTTCATTGTTTTCTGAGTCTAACGGTATTCAGTGCACAGTAACTGAATGATAAAAATATTAAATATTTCAATAGAAAGAATCGTTGTTAAAGTCACAACTGGTACAATTCCTCATGCCTGAATGCTGTTATAATTATTATACAAATCACAGGCATCAACATGCAAATGATAGATTAGGGCTAGGCGATTTGGCCTAAAATCAAATTAATTAATTGAATATTTAAACTCGATTACGATTAAAAAACAATTATTTTATGTATTTATTTATTTTTTGCTGACAAATTTTGTACAGTTAATGTACATTTTTTTTGGTACAAGCTGCTCTTGTTGCTCGTTGTCTCAGTGTTTAAGTTGTCCATGCTCAACATGGCGGAATAATGGCCCTTTTCCACTGAGTGGTACAGTATGGTACGGTACAATATGGTACAGGTCGCCTTTATCAGGCTCGTGTTTCAACTGCCAAAAGGGTACCAATGGTTACTAACCTTTCTATGAACATGATTTGATTATGACGGCACATCAATGATCTGCGAAATAGCCTTTTGTAACGTCTGTGATTATGTAAAATAAATAAATAAATGCAACATATATGAACACATACAGACTCTTACAGTCTCTGATATGTTACCAACTACACACAGCATACATTTAGTCCTTATTTGGGTTCAAAAACAGCATACAACATATAGCCCACAGTCAGTGTAAACCTCTCATCTGTATCTTTAATCTTCATCAGCACATGTATCCTCTGTTAGAGAGTAACTCCGTAATTTCCAGTTCATAATAGTCCAAACGGTGATGTTAATAATTAAACATGGCAGTTTGTTCATGGTTTAGGTTGCTGAAAAAATCATTTGATCCTCTGTTTTGTCGGGCTTCTGCTTCTGAAAGGATTGGATGTCAGAAGCGCTTCAATAATCACGCGCACACTATTAATATGAGCTCAAAAAGTTCGTCATTTCAAATAGAGACGTGCGACGAGCTCTTTTAGACGGCGCCTTTAGACTACGGTGCACAGGGTGGATTCTGCTCTTATTTTTGGCTTTGTGACTGTTTATCAAGATGACGACAAGGTTTGTTTGAGATGGGGTCGACCATGGCTCGTTATTATATGTATATATTATTTCGGTGTAATGTTTCGTCTGTGTATTTAAAAATGGCAGTTCCTTTGTCTTCATTCTCCTGCTTGTGTAGGTGCTGGTGACGTTTCTCTATAAACCAATAGCTTTCAGCTCTGTCAATTGGTACCCTTTTATCATGCTAGGTACTCTTCCGAAAGGGTACCCAAAAAGTGTTGACTCGCTTTTAGGTGCCTTTTGACAGTAGAAACGGCCATAAAAGCGTAGCGAACTGTATTGTACCTACTACTCAGTGGAAACGGGCCATTACGTTACGTTATGGGGTCACGTGACTTCAGGCGTGGTAGGCAAAGTAATCAGGAAAAGATAAAAATCCACCAGGAAAAATGATCGATTTTAGGTTCTGAATGACGATTTCGATTAATTTTCAATGAATCGCCCAGCCCTATGATTAATTATAATACAAATTCAACATTGCATAATCCTGCGATGTGACTATTGCGAATGATCACATTGCGACATTAATGCTGAAACGACATATATTGTGCAGCACTAAATTCTGAGCTCAGTGTCTAGGTTGCAACCTTTATAAACAGCCAAACTCTGCCAATCCTTACCAGCGATGGGATGGTTCATAAACATGGGTACTTAAGTGTTACTATAGGGAATTTATTTAACAATGTAAACTGAATCAAACCAAAAACCATGATCAAAGAACTGTGATTTAGAAGGCCGTCTGCTGTTAAACTAGCCTAGAGCGCCATCTGGTGTTAAAAACTAGTGTCGAGCACAGTCTGCGGTTTAAAACTAGCCTGGAGCACCGTCTGGTGTTAAAAACTAGCGTAGAGCACCGTCTGGTGTTAAAAACTAGTGTAGAGCACCGTCTGCTGTTTAAAACTAGCCTAGAGCACCGTCTGGTGTTAAAAACTAGTGTAGAGCACCGTCTGCTGTTTAAAACTAGCCTAGAGCACCGTCTGGTGTTAAAAACTAGCCTAGAGCACCGTCTGGTGTTAAAAACTAGCGTAGAGCACCGTCTGGTGTTAAAAACTAGTGTAGAGCACCGTCTGCTGTTTAAAACTAGCCTAGAGCACCGTCTGGTGTTAAAAACTAGTGTAAAGCACCGTCTGCTGTTTAAAACTAGCCTGGAGCACCGTCTGGTGGTAAAAACTAGCCTAGAGCACCGTCTGGTGTTAAAAAACTAGTGTAGAGCACCGTTTGCTGTTTAAAACTAGCCTAGAGCACCGTCTGGTGTTAAAAACTAGCCTAGAGCACTGTCTGCTGTTTAAAAACTAGCGTAGAGCACCGTCTCGTGTGAAAAACTAGCGTAGAGCACCGTCTAGTGTTAAAACTAGCCTAGAGCACCGTCTAGTGTTAAAAACTAGCCTAGAGCACCGTCTGGTGTTAAAAACTAGCCTAGAGCACCGTCTGCTGTTTACAACTAGCCTAGAGCACCGTCTGGTGTTAAAAACTAGTGTAGAGCACCGTCTGCTGTTTAAAACTAGCCTGGAGCACCGTCTGGTGTTAAAAACTAGCCTAGAGCACCGTCTGGTGTTAAAAACTAGTGTAGAGCACCGTCTGCTGTTTAAAACTAGTGTAGAGCACCGTCTGCTGTTTAAAACTAGCCTAGAGCACCGTCTGGTGTTAAAAACTAGTGTAGAGCACCGTCTGCTGTTTAAAACTAGCCTAGAGCACCGTCTGGTGTTAAAAACTAGTGTAGAGCACCGTCTAGTGTTAAAAACTAGCCTAGAGCACCGTCTGCTGTTTAAAACTAGTGTAGAGCACCGTCTGCTGTTTAAAACTAGCCTAGAGCACCGTCTGGTGTTAAAAACTAGTGTAGAGCACCGTCTGCTGTTTAAAACTAGCCTAGAGCACCGTCTGGTGTTAAAAACTAGTGTAGAGCACCGTCTGCTGTTTAAAACTAGCCTAGAGCACCGTCTGGTGTTAAAAACTAGCCTAGAGCACCGTCTGGTGTTAAAAACTAGCGTAGAGCACCGTCTGGTGTTAAAAACTAGTGTAGAGCACCGTCTGCTGTTTAAAACTAGCCTAGAGCACCGTCTGGTGTTAAAAACTAGTGTAAAGCACCGTCTGCTGTTTAAAACTAGCCTGGAGCACCGTCTGGTGGTAAAAACTAGCCTAGAGCACCGTCTGGTGTTAAAAACTAGTGTAGAGCACCGTTTGCTGTTTAAAACTAGCCTAGAGCACCGTCTGGTGTTAAAAACTAGCCTAGAGCACTGTCTGCTGTTTAAAACTAGCGTAGAGCACCGTCTCGTGTGAAAAACTAGCGTAGAGCACCGTCTAGTGTTTAAAACTAGCCTAGAGCACCGTCTAGTGTTAAAAACTAGCCTAGAGCACCGTCTGGTGTTAAAAACTAGCCTAGAGCACCGTCTGCTGTTTACAACTAGCCTAGAGCACCGTCTGGTGTTAAAAACTAGTGTAGAGCACCGTCTGCTGTTTAAAACTAGCCTGGAGCACCGTCTGGTGTTAAAAACTAGCCTAGAGCACCGTCT
>NC_079443.1:50900907-51015907 GCF_903798145.1 Danio aesculapii | reverse complement strand
CTGGATAAATAAGACAAGCTTGAGATTAAAAAAAAAAAAGAGCTAGCGGATTATTAAAGGTCATCAGCAAAGGTAAATCTGCCGGGTAATGATTACTGGTACTGAACATTTAACAGGGAGCAAATTAGAGTTTATTTGTGCGGTTTTAGTCTAAATTAGAAGCATGGTTTAATGTTCATACAGCCAACAAGCAAGCAATAATGTGATATTTTAAAAGTTTAATTAAGCTATTTCAAAGTAGGAGTGTGTAATATTGATTCACTGCCTTGCAATTGTCATTTCACTACAATTACACTATGCAAAATAATGAAACAAGAAAGAAAATAGAAAGTCTTGAGTCCAAAATACAAAACATAAGTGCATTAACATGATCCCAAATGTGATACTGATTGTGTGCCACACTCTAAAATAAAGTAGGATGTCATTATTACCCAATATCGAGTCAAACATGGACAAAACCAGGCGTTCAATAGGACTGTCTTGATAAAGAATTTTTGTTGAGATGTATAGTCCCAGAAATTGTTGCGGTGAGCAATATTATTGTTTTGCGATCATTTTATGCTACTGATTATATAATGATTATACAACAGCGTTTATGCAAATAGCCATAAATTATTTCAAGGGACTAAAGCTTTTCATTTTTAAGGTTATTTAGATTGTTGATGTCAAAAATGATGTAAATGGTCGGCGCCAATGGCCTTGTGGTTAAGTGCGCCGACATATAGCACCATGGTACTCGCGGCGACCCAAGTTCGATTCCTGGCTCGAGGTCTTTTGCTGACCCTTCCCCTCTCTCTGCTCCTAATAATTTCCTGTCTGTAACCTCCACTAACCTATCCAAATTAAAGGTGAAAAACCCCTAAAAATAATTATTTAAAAAAAAGATGTAAATGGCCTATTGTGTATTCTATTAAATATACTTTAAAGTAAATGTCCAATTAACTTTAACATCAGTGAGGTAAAATGTCAATGTAAAATGGCTTTAACGTTATTTGTGAATTTGTAAATATATGTCGCAACCAAAAATGATTGAGGTCATGGACAAATATGGCACGTTAAGTCGATATATTAATTATTGTGACAAGCATAACATTCAATCAAATGTACTACATTTTTAAACCCAAAGGTTGGGTTTTGTCCATAATTAACCCAACGGTGGGTTACAACAACCCAGTTTGTTTTGAGAGTGAACTGTAAAAAGTGAATTACTTTACTTTTAAGTAAACCCATTGCCTTAAAATCAACAAGTTGCCTTTATTAAAAAAGTGAGTCAACCCATTGTAACTTGGAAGTGTTAAGTTGATTTAACTAAATTTTTAGAATTACTTACATAGTTAGCATTAACTCAAAAAGAAATTAAGGCAAAGGGTTTACTCACTAATTTTAAGTAAAGCAAAGTCCCTTTAAGACGAGTTATTAAATTTGGCAGCTGTCTTTGAAACGCCTCCCGTGCGGTATGCTCGAGCATTCTGTCTGAATGGGGAAACATCAAAATCTCCAAAACTGTTTGCCAAGCTTCCGATTACATTACATATTTGGAATCACCAATAAAATTAAGCAACAACCGTCTTGAAGTTTCGTTTCTAAACATTTGAATTAAACTAAATTGGCATATTTTCAGGTTGCCCGAGCTAATGCGCATGTGCACTCGAAATGAACGAGATCACGACACCAACCTTATTTATGGGCGTTCTACACATGATCATCCTCTGGATAATGCTTCATCAGATTGAACTGTGTTCTGAAGTAATTCACAATTGGTCACGATGGCAAATCTCCTCCAGAAATGACAGCGACTCTCTGTTTACAAGTTTGTGGGTGTTGATGTGGGTGAAGATACTGACTGTACCTTACGTTTGTTTCATACAGATTACAAAACCAAAAAATCTTTGTTTTCAAGTGCAGTTGCTTCATTTAAAGGTACAGATTTCAAGCTTTATGTGGATATATTTCTTATGTCTACGAAGCAAGTATTAGCTGAGATTCCAGTGTGTTTGTTGATCACATAAACGATCGTAAAAGCACATGTCTGGTCCCTCAGAGAAACGTCAGTCTATATCGACCGATGATTAGCTCCTGTTCTGGTAGGCGGAGCTTCATTCGCTATTTTGATGATTACACTTTTCCTCATTCAAAACTATACGAGTGACACGTCTTGTGTATTCTAGTCTCTGATTAAAGTCAACAACTCATTTTTCACAGTGTGCAGTTTAACAAACAAAACGTTTACACTGATTTGACTACATTTTAGACACAAAGTACAATCTTATTTTATATGTCTAAAAATGCTTTGTTTTCTCTCTTTGCAACCTCATGTTTATATTTAATTCATCTTTATTTCTATAGCGCTTTTACAATGTAGATTATGTCAAAGCAGCTTAACATAGACATTCTAGTAAATCAAAACTGTGTCAGTCCAGTTTTCAGAGTTGAAGTTCAGTTTAGTTCAGTTCAGTGTGGTTTAATATTCCCTGCTGAAAGTCCAAACACTGAAGAGCAAGTCCATCGATGCGCAGCTCCACAAGTCCCTAACCAAGCAAGCCAGTATATTCATAAGTGCTAGGTAAATATAAACATTAATGTGTTAATATAATGAGGTGTGTACTGATTATAGTTGGTTTTTAAGTGTTATTTGTACTTAATATTAGCATATAACGACCCCTTTGAAAAGTTTACCTCGAAGGGTTGTATGCCAAAGGATAAAATTTGTTGCGATATTGTTTTGTTTTTCAAAGAAAATAATTCCAAACAAAGCCAAAGTAGAAGATCTGTGCATCTCAGAGTAACACTTGCACGGTCTTTCTATTCCCCATTTCAAAGCTAATCGAGTTTCTTCACAGTTTTAAGCATTTCCTGCATTGCTTCAACAAAATTAACTACTGTAATGCAGTAAAAAGCCTGTATTTCTCCATTCTTGCCATGTTTTTGGAGCTTAATGAGAATATAATGAGCTAAAGTATGGCAAAAGGGACACTTTATTCACTGAAAACTGTTATTTCCTAGGATATTACATAACGCTTTCTCATGCATTTTTTGTTTGCAGTTGTTTTCTGAGAAGGCCTTTCCTCTCTGGCCTCAGAGAAAACGCCCCTGGTTTCTATTTTAGATGAAAATAAACTCGTCATCCTGTAATGCACAAGGACTTTATGCTATTAGTCAAGTGTTCTGAGAGGATACACCGGAAAACGGCACAGTTAGTCACGTTGCCGGTCAAGCGGGAAGTCCTTGAAGCGTGCTAATCTCTTTAAACGCTCACAGGATGAATAGTTGAACAGCGTCACGTTTTGACATCCGAAATTGCTGTACAAGCAAAAAAAAAATGCATCTCAAAACACAGTTGAAGCCAAAATTATTAGCACTCCTGTGAAATTTGTATCAAAGAGCAATTTTCACAATATTTCTATTATATATATTTTTTAAAGTCTTACTTCTTTTAGTTTGGACGGAATGAAAGCAGTTTTACTTTTTTAAAACCAATTTTAAGGTCAATATTATTAGCCCGCTTAATTAAGTAACATACACTAACCGGCCACTTTATTAGGTACACCAAACGCGAATTTCTCATCAGCCAAACACATGGCATCAACTCAATGCATTTAGGCACGCAGTTCAAACCAAGCATCAGAATGGAGAAGAAAGGTGATTTAAATGCTTTTGGTACATGGCATGGTTGTTGGTGTAAGACGGGCTGGTCTGAGTATTTCAGAAACTGCTGATCTACTGGAATTTTCACAACCATCTCTAGGGTTTACAGAGAATGGTCCCAAAAAGAGAAAATATCCAGTGAGCGACAGTTCTGTGGGCGCAAATGCCTTGTTGATGCCAAGGGTCAGAGGAGATTGGCCAGACTGGATCCAGCTGATAAAAAAATGCAACAGTAACTCAAATAACCACTCGTTACAATAATCCACTAGAGCACCTTTGGAAAGTGGTGGAATGTGACATTCGCTCCCCTGCGTGATGCTATCATGTCAATGTGGGCCAAAATCTCTGAGGAATACTTCCAGTATCTTGTTAAATCTATACCACGAAGGATTAAAGCAGTTTTTAAGGCAAAAGGGGGTCCAACCCCGTACTAATAAGGTGTACCTAATAAAGTGGCCGGTGAGTGTATATTGATTTAATAAAAAAAGAGAGATTACACAGAACAAACCAATAACTTGCCATTTAACCTAACTTGCCTAGTTAACCTAATTACCATAGTTAAGCCTTTATATTGCACTTCAAGCTGAATACAAGCATCCTGCAAAATAACTAAATATGTACTGTCCTAATATAGATATATCATACATGCAAATTACATACTGTACATGACAGACAAGTTCATATCTGCTATTTTACATATATAAGATGTCATATATGCAACATACAGTTTTTTTTTTCTTTCCTACCATTGGCATTACAAATATGTACATAAACAGTGCTTCCTCTCGGATTTTTTCCAGCTATGGTGGCAGGCCTTTTACACAGATCTTCCAACTACCTATGGTGTTATTTCAATGACAAATGTCGTGAGCGCAATATTAAGTCGAGATCACATAAAACTTCTTGCACGCCCTCAAATATACGCTGCTCAATTTTCTTGTGCGCTCTCAAATAAACACAGCTGAAGTGCGACTTACTGTGTTTATGTAAGAAGTATGTCTCCAATTTTTATTAGATTTGCTAGGAATATTTATGAATGTTTCCAATAGACCTGCAGAGCGGCATTGATGCATCCTGAAGAAACGTGAAATGACCATAAACTCCAGCAAGATGGTCATTGTATGCAGAACCACAGACCTTTATCTATAAATAAACTATAGTTATGAAATTGGTGTTCATCATAACTGAAAGCTGCGTCAAGTTTGCTGGCCTCTCACATCACGCAGTCCTGTCAGTCAGTCAGGCTGTAAACAAATAACGCACAGCACTACTACAATTAAAGAAAGGTTCGCACTGTTATAATTCACTTATATTTTAATATAATATGAATTTTAGTGTGTTGCCCCGCCATGGAAGAATGAATGTAGCGGAAACCATGCATATATGTTCAAATAAATCAGATATAATAACATACATATGTCATATGTTCATATATAGCCCTTTATGAACACATATAAAACTCTAGCTAACATATGTTCAAATAAATTAGATATAATGACATATATATACACAAATATATACATATATATACACACATATACATATATATCTATATATATATATATATATATATATATACACATACATACATACATACATACATACATACATATATACATATATATATATATATATATATATATATATATATATATATATATATATATATATATATATATATATATATATATATATATCATATACATATGTCATATGTCATATGTTCTTTCCCAGAGATGGGTTGCGGCTGGAAGGGCATTTGCTGGACAAAAACATGTGCTGGATAAGTTGGCAGTTCATTCCGCTGTGGCGACCACGGATTAATAAAGGGACTAAGCCGAAAAGAAAATGAATAAATGAATGTCATATGTTTATATATAGCCCTTTATGAACACATATAAAACTCTAGCTAACATATCTGAACATTTATGAACATATTTGTAATCCCAATAGTTGATAAAAAAATATAAATATATAAACACCCTTTTTTGCAATATTTTGAAATGCATGTTTCTTAGATAGCATATTTTGTTTATATGAAATCCAAATGTGAACTTGTAATTTGCTTGTATTGCTTTGCCATATAGCAGATTCTGTGTGGGTCATCAATAGTGGAACTTTGTCTCAGGGAGCATCAGAGAAATAACCTCTTACAATCTGTTCAAAAAACATTTAAAAATTTGGTTATTATTATTATTATTACTACTACTACTATTATTATTATTATTATTACTAGCTTGTACCTACCTATCATGTTACCACTCGTGCCTGCCATGGTAATGATTAGACATTTAAATATGTTTTATCTCTATAACAAAATATTGGTGTTTTTAGTTTATTTTGTTAATATACATTTTATTTATTTAGATCTAATTAACAGTGGCGTCACGGTGGTGCAGTGGGTAGCACAATCGCCTCACAGCAAGAAGGTCACTGGTTCAAGTCTCGGCTGTTGGCATTTCTGTGTGGAGTTTCTCCCCGTGTTTTCTCCTCCGGTTTCCCCCACAAGTAGAAAGAGATAAGCTATTGGTGAATTGGGTAAGCAAATTGGCCGTAGTGTATGTGTGTGTATGAGTGTGTATGGAGCTTTCCCAGTGATGGGTTGCGGCTTGAAGGGTATCCGCTGTGTAAAACATATGCTGGATAAGTTGGCGGTTCATTCCGCTGTGGCGACACCAGATTAATAAAGGGACTAAGCTGAAAATAAAATTAATGAATGAATGATCTACTTCACTATGTCTATTTTAGTGCTTCTTAATTATGCTTGATAGAGTGTATCATTTTTGTATTGTTTTTAGGGTGACAATTTTAACCTCTGTCAAGGGGCAACTGATAAAAAATAATTTTGGTGCAGTTGCAGCAATGATAATTAATGTACACTGTCCCTGCTAAATAAATAAATAAAAATCAATAAAGATATCAAGAAAATGCGTACATTTACATTTAAAAATGCATTCATCTACGTGTTAAATAGCACTTGGGAAATTGTTTAAATAATTAAAGTTCAAAAGAAGGGGAATAACTTTGACTTCAACTCTACGTCAGACAGTGAGACATTTCTATTTATTTCAATCAAATAAACATGGATTCACTGGATTTACAGTATTTTATTTTAATTTATATGGGCTGAATTTAAACACAAAGTTGAACTAAATTGAATGTGTTTGTTTAAATTCAGTCCATATAAATTGTTTGTAACCACTTACCTTAAAATAAAAAGAGTAAACCCAATGAATATTTTTTTTTCAGTGTGCACTTTCCAAGAAAACAGTTGGTTTTCCTTGCTGTGACTTGGGGACAGACCTCAAAAACAAAACAAGGCCACTCATCTAACCCTTGCATTGGAGAAACGGCCGTGCAAACAGGAAATGAGGCACAAACAGGGCCTACAAATGTGCACAAAGAGCATCTTTGAGGACGCCAAGCCAGTGTTTCCCCTGGCCTGACTGAAACCCACACACTCCCAGAGTGGAACGGCCTTTTCTTAGGAACTCAAAGCCTGTTTGTATCTCGCATCTGTTTGACTATTCAGCTCTGCGGAGAGAGACTGGCTTCTTATCAGACCAGCACAGACCCAGTCAGCCCATCATATCCGTGCTGGAAATACGCTGAACTTCCAGTAACCGCCCTGAGCCTGCGAAACATCCCGCTCGCCTGCTAAACATAAACGGGGGCTATGAATATATGCATAATCCTCTTGAGTGACTAGCAAGGCCTTTCTTCTTTTATCAAGAGGTCAATCTCTTAAGGCTGATTCATGCTTTGCTCTGGGTCCGCAGCGCGAGTCTCCTCTGACTGTCCGTGCACAGCTGAGAACTGTGAAGGCTTTTTTACTTGACGCACTCACCGTTGCATTATCATTTCTAACAACAGGGGGCGACTCTATATATCAAATGAATAGGTTTTGGACACTTACGAAAGTGTTTGCTTTTAATACAGTTGTTTAAATGAGTAACTTTGGCTACGTTTTATACATCCAAGCTAACTGTATAATGCAAGAAACCTTTATACAATAAAAATAAAAAATAACTTACTGGAAAAGCATTGGACAACCTGTACACAAAATACATGCATTGATTTTCCTCAAACGCTTCAGAAGAAAGCAGTTGTTTTGGGTTTCTAAAGGTGTTGCACGTGTAAATTATTGTAGCTCAGCCAGACTCGGCTTCAAATCGTTCATGTTCTGATGTAGAGCCGCTAACAAAGTTACAAAAAAAAGCTGTGCGCTCCACCAGCCGAAATTGTCACACGTAAACAAAGTAAACCGCGATGACGTCACATTCTTTGCGGACACTCAATCAAGCTAACGGACGCGTTGCGCATAAACCAGGACTTAGGGTGCTTTCACACCAAGACGTTGTTTGGGAACCTGGCACGTTTGCACCTTTAAGACTGTTTGTAAATGTTGTTACATTTTTTGAGGTCATCGGCGTCAGCCACGGCGAGGGCTATGCGACCGCGCGAAGGTTGCAAAGCTAGACGCAGAAGTATAAATCAGCCTTTAGCTTGGTTGGTTTGGGTATAAATGAAACCCACAAATCACCCTCTGATCCGTGCCAAAGCAATCTGTCCAAGAACACCCGAACTCTAACGCGGTTATGAATTACACATACGACCCCTGATTAATAAAGGGACTAAGCCAAAAACAAATTGAATGAATGAATGAATGAATATATCTATCTATCTATCTATCTATCTATCTATCTATCTATACACACATATATCTCTATATATATTTCTCTCTCTCTCTCTCTCTCTCATATATATATATATATATATATATATATATATATATATATATATATATATATATAATCATTCATTTTCTTTTTGGCTTAGTCCCTTTATTAATCAGGGGTCGGCACAGTAAACTTATCAATCATATGTTTTATGCCGTGGATGCCCTGGGAGACACCCAAACACTCCTGCGTTCAGACACATAAACGAGGGCCAATTTTGCTTATTCAATTTCTCTATAGCGCATGTTTTTTGGACTGTGGGGGAAACCGGAGCACCCGGAGGAAACCCACGCCAACACGGGGAGAACATCCAAACTCCACACAGAAATGCCAACCGATGTCAACCTTCTTGCTGTGAGGTGATCGTGCTACCCACTGCGCCACCTAACACCATATATATATAAAATGTATACATGCAAATGCAAATTCTATCTAAATATACTAGATACCCCGTCAATACACACACATTAGGGCTGCATGATAATGGAAAAGTCTGATATTGCAATATTTTATTTCAAGGGAGTCTAACAGTGTTTAGGTATAGAAATTGAATCACAAGGCAAAAAATGCTTTTCTTGTTTTGCTTTGTCTTGTTTCTAGTCCAAATATTTAAAAATTCTTAGATAAAGTTAAAAATATTGTTTTGTTTTCAACTTCAGAAGAAATAATGAAGAAAATGGTAAGTTTTTCCTTCAAACAAGCAAAATTATCTGCCAGTGGGTTAAGCAAAATAATGTTGTTCTTGCTATGAAATATAGATATTTGGACTACAAACAAGACAAAAACTTGAGTGCATGACACTGTTTCAATTTACTATAAAATAAAAATAAAAATAAATACAATAAAGTACAAAAAACTGTTTTTGTGCATAAATCATATTAATTTCATACAAATACTATAATTAAATTCAATTCTGTATCTTCTGGTCAACTATAACTCAGATTCAACAATGCATATCTTGAGATGTGACTATTGCAGATATGCGAACATTGTGATGATATATTATGAAGGCATAACACACAAGTAAACAAACTTTTATTTTGAATGCAATTAATTACGAGGAGTCCTTTAACAGCTCTAGAATATATGCGCGTAATCCTTTTGAGTGACTTGCAAGGCCCTTCTTCTTTTATCAAGAGGTCGATCTCTTAGTGTGCTGCTGGTAAATCATACTTCAGCATTTTGAGATGTACTGAAAGCGGCACGCGGATCATCAAGAAAACAGAAACACTATCTAATCTCATCATCACGATGCACTGATATGACAAGGTCAACAGACACGTTTGCACCGACCTCAGAGTAGCCTGCACTCAAAAAATAAATCTCGGCAACTTTTAAAATGTAATTATAACACTTTTAGTCATTTGAACAGTGATATTTTAACTTATCGAAAAATTATCATCATCGTGATAATAGTACATGTAATGTCCATATTGCTGGAATAAATTAAATCATATTTGTGTGCTGCATGCATAGGTTGTTTATCTGAATCTAACCAATCAGACGGGGCCTTTACCATCTCCAGTAGGTGCTGTTAGGTAAAAAATAAATAAATACTGAAAATAAGTAGCTGAAAAACACTAATGCTAGGAAACAAGAAAGAAAAGCGACAACAGTCATTAAAAAAAAATCTGAATTTCCACTGAGGTTACCTTTCAGCCATTCATGGTGTTTAATGTCTAAATGTTTGGACCATGACATTTTTTTTTTTTTAGATTTTATTAGCCAGGAAAATATTATTACTTGTTTATTTTAGTATGATCATTACATAAATACATGTTTTGTTTAAATTTCTAATAAAATAGCATTTTACAAGTTAGTTATATCATAAGAAATATCATATACAACATTAATATCGCATATTTTCCCAATATTGTGCAGCCCAAGAGCAAAATTCACTTTGAATCAATGATATTAAATCACTTTTAATAATCACATTTGAATTACCTGGTGAATTAAACTAGTCTGGAACACAATTTACTTTTATGGAGTCAACTAATCTCAACGTTTTAATTTGGACAACCAGTCTATATGGCTTAGTCTATATTTCAGAGGTCGCCACAGTATTCCAGCATATGTTTTAAGCATGCCAGCCGCAACCCAGTATTGGGAAATACTCATACAAGCTCATACACTACGGCCAATTTAGTTTATGCAATTCTCCTATAGCGCATGTGTTTGGACTGGGGGGGAACCGGAGCAGCCGGAGGAAACCCACGCCACCACGGAGAGAACTTGCAAACTCCTTGCAGAAACACCAATTGGTCCAGGAAGGACTCGAAGCAGCAACCTTCTTGCTGTGAGGCCACAGTGCTAACCACTGAGCCACCATGCCGTCCAACAACCAGAATTCTCTGTTATTTATCACAGTTAACATCTTCTTTACCAATGCTTACTGTTGTTGACTGAGAGACTGATCTCAGAACTTGCGTTAGCGTAATTATGGCTCACTGAGTGAAGCAACAAGCACTGAAGTTGTTAAAAAAAAAAAAAAAGCCGCCAACACCCAAACACGCTTTTCTGCAAGGCGGTAACCTCAAAACCTTTCTTTCTAAATCATCAAAGCAAGTGAAGATTGGAAGTGAAGACCTGACGTCAGAATCACAAGAAATAAAAAAAACACGTGACATTAAAGGGTCACGAAAGACCAAAACACATTTTTTGAGATGTTGACAGTCATATACGTGTCCCACGTTCCTAAAAACACTATTAGGACACATTTATTTCACTAAAAAGTGAAAATTAGTTAATTCGTTTTTGCATTATTTCGAGCAAATTCGACCCTCCGGTTAGATTTTTTTTTTTGAAGCTACGTCACGGCCATGAGATCATTGGTGCAGACTAATCTAATGCATATGCACAAATATAACATAATAAAGCATCCTATAAAAAAAATATTATTTTAAAGAGAGATCTGTGAGGGGTGAACTCATTTATGCTGCACAGCATATTAACACTTTAAAACTGAATGATGAATGATTTTAAACAACTTACAATTATTCATTATCCTTCCTATCCACTTATCCATCATAGCAAGAATTAGACAAATTCAGAGTATTTGCATAAGATGTTTCTCTCTTGCATGTTCTCCTTTGTCTTTTTCTTAATGCAAAGTCTGAAAATAAAACTG
The DNA here is from genome assembly GCF_903798145.1 of Danio aesculapii. Lineage (NCBI taxonomy): Eukaryota > Metazoa > Chordata > Actinopteri > Cypriniformes > Danionidae > Danio > Danio aesculapii. Next base: position 51,004,393 of record NC_079443.1, on the reverse strand, counting down.
AAATCTGACTGGAACAAGTTGCTTTGCAGGTCTTCAATTGTGGTCTCCGCATATTCATATCGGTTTCTCATGTGTGTGGCCAGAATTTGCAAAAGCCATCTTCAACAACCCATGGATGAATATATTTGCATCTAATGCTTCTGCCTCGCATATTCTCAACATGAAAATGTGCAATTTTCTTTATGCAAAATCTAAAAACTAAGGCTGAAAGATTTTAAAACAGCACTTTAAAGACTGCAATTAAAGTCAAACAAGATCTTTTTACGATTATGTAACATTCTCACTATGCCAGAATTCTTCATCCGTCAAAAATGAATGAATATAATTTTACATTTCTATCTTGTATGTATTGCATATGTTCCCCTTATAAAAATGTGTCATTTTCTTTAAATGCAAAGTCTAAAAATAAGACTAAAGTATTACTTTTTCCATCCCAAAGATTTTTAAAACCACACATTAAAAAAATGTATAACAATGAGGGCCACAGTTAAAGACAAATATGCAACATCCTTGGCAGGAATTATTAAACATCATTCTTAAACAACTGTTTAATGTTTCAATCTTGTACATTCTAATCATTAAATGTAATTTTCTTTACATTATCTTTCTTAATCGTTTATGAAAATAAAGCTGAAAAGGACACATAAAAATCCTTTAAACCTAAAAATTTGACTAATTAATTTCTAATAAAATTTCCACCTGTTCATACTGTAATTGTAACATACTCTACGTGTGACCAAAAATCAGTCTCAGCATCCATTGGGTGAATACTTTTGGTCCAAAGGCTTCTCATCACATCAAAGTCTAAACCAGAATTTGCTAAACACATCCTCAACAACCAATGAATAGATCAATCTAATATCTTCTACATGCACAATCTAAAACTAAAGATTAAGCATGACTTAGACACCACATTCAAGTAGTGCTTGAATGACAAAAATCGCGATAAAAGTCATCTAATTTCCTCATAACGATATATATAATTATATTTCTGCAAATTCAATAATTTATATATATATATACACGTTTATTATATTTTATATACCTGTAATGAGATCATATTTCTCACTTAATTTTGAAATTCAGGGCAATTATTTGGTTAAAAATGTAGAAATAAATAATAAATATTAATAAAATGAAAAACCCTTTTCAAAAACTAATGATTACAGGTGCAACATTAAAAGAAAAAACTGAAAAAAATTACATGCATTAAATAAAGTGCAAAATGTGGACATTGCACTTTCAAGATTGCACCTTTCCCATGATGCTGTTATTCATGTTTCTGTCTGCAGCACCATAATGGTGTGTAATATTATGCTCATGTAAATGATGAAAAAAACATTACCATAAACAATGCATTAAATTGCGACACGACAAAATAAACAAGAGTGTAAAATGAAATTACAGACTTTTAAACATTTTGTACGTACAATTAATCATCATAGTGCACATTCAAGACAGGCAAGCCATGTAAAAAAATTAAAAATAAACATGCATGCTAGAGATTAGAGGAGGCTTTAATATTGAGGTAAAGTTGGTTTTATATTCGCACATTCGTATTTCTCCTTAATAATATAGTTTGAGAAAAGTATTCTTTGCCATTTCTAAATAGGGTAATCATACTATCAGCCAATGACTATCAAAGTACAACATTGTTCGCAGTTAATTAAATAGTGCTAATGTTGTTTTGAAGTCATTCATACATAAGATTTTAGACCGAATATCCAAAGTACACTGAAAAAAATTATTCAAAGATGATTCCTTGGATTTACTCAATTTTTTTAAGTTAAGTGGTTGTAAACAATTTGTTTGGGCTGAATTTAAACAAACAAATTAAGTTGAACATAGCTCAATTTAATTTGTTTAAATTCAACACAAATAAATTGTTTGCAAGTTTTGCATGCAACACTTTTTTCAGTGTAGCATGGTAAACTATATAAGGACCGTCTCACAAGTTGTCACTGAAAGAATGTGCGAATATAAAGCCAACTTTACCTCAATATCAAAGACCGATAGAGGTAAAATTTACTTTATTTTCTTACGTTTATAGACTTTTTTACTTAATAATAAACTTTGAGAAAAGTATTCTTTGCTATTTCTAAATAGGGAAATCATATTATCAGCCAATGACTATCAAAGTACAGTATTGTTCGCAGTCAATTAAAAAGTGCTAATGTTCTTTTGAAGTCATTCATAGATAAGATTTTAGACCGAATATCCAAAGTAGTTCGGTTAACTATATAAGGACTGTCTCACAAGTTGTCACTGAATGAATGTGCGAATATAAAACCAACTTTACCTCAATATAAAAGACATATGGAGGTCAAATTTATTTTCTATTCTTATTTTTAGCCTTTTTTTCCTTAATAATACAGTTTGAGAAATGTATTCTTTGCCATTTCCAAATAGGGAAATCATAATATCAGCCAATGACTATCAAAGTACATTGTTCGCAGTCAATTAAATAGTGGTAATGTTGTTTTAAAGTCATTCATACATGAGATGTCAGACTGAATATTTAAAGTAGCATGGTAAACAATATAAGGATGTCACAATTAAGTTGTCACTGAATAAAAGCACAATTATAAAACCAACTTATCTCAATCAAGGGCAAAGGTAATGCATGTAAACAAAAATAAACATGCATGTTCTGAGATTAGAGAAGGCTTTAATTAGACTGAGGGTGCATTAATTCAGCACAGTGACTTTTGACCATCACTGCCTGCTGGTAAAGTAGATTAACCACTGAAACCCAACACTCCATCAGCGCAGACATGCAGGCACAGCAGTGAATGTATATTCCCAAAATGCAGTGACGTGCATGAGACACGTAAAAACTTGATCAAATACAGGCCTATTTTTAAACTCGTGGGACGGGTTTGATTGGGAGGGGCATAGGAGGGTGGGGGGGAAAGGTGTGATAAAATTGTGAATGAGAGTCGGTGCTGAAACACAATGAAATTAAACGCTAACACAATAACAAAACGCACACCCATCGGAGGAGAGCGTTTGATTGGAAGAGGACGAAATGACAGCTATTCTTCATGGATTAGTTTCATGGACTAAAAGTGCTGCTTTTTAGTCGTTCATCAGTATTCACAAGTCCTGTCGTTTATTCTAGATATCATTATTATATTAGAATTTACATGTTTAGTATTAGTAAAAGTGCAAAACAAACACCTCAGCGCAGCTAAACACTTTAAAGGCCACAATTAGAAACAAAATACGTATTTCTTTACCTGTTTACGGTTATGCGACGTCCTCAAGGTGTGTCCAGAATTGGCGAAAATCATCCTGAACGATGGAAAAATCCACACACGAGTGTATTATTTTGTGGTAAATGTTTCTGTCGTGTGTTATCTTGTGTTCCAGGAGGACAAAGTTGTATGTGTGGCTCTACAAACCACAGAGACGGAGCAAGGCTGTCATTAATAGTCTCTTTGAGGTGTGTTTTAGACAGAACAGTAGCGAGAAATAATAATGTAATAATAATAAAGGAAAGCAGCATAAATCCCGTGGATATAGTCGGCTTGCTCAGCCCGTCTGTTCCGCTCAGTTCATTGATCTGCGGTGACTTCTCCACAAAACTACTCCTCCCACTATGGAAGAAACCACTGCGCTCTTTTCAGAGGGGGGCGGGAGCGCACATAAACAACACTTAAACACTAACCGACTCTATGCTCAAGTGATAATGAATAATGCATGTTACGCAGACACGCGTGGATTTACACGCGTTATGTGCTGTATAAAACACTGCAGTTTTTGAATAATTGGTTTTGACGTTTCGCCAACCCCCCCCGTTGACTGCTGTTGGTTTCCTTTGACTCGAATACTTCACATTCCTGAGTGAGGCCATCAGGTTTTTGTGGTTTTACGATTTCATATGTGCTATATGGTGTGATTTAAAAATGTGTTTAAAGTGAGAAGATAAAACTGTGTGTAAATGGGGTGCAAATCAATGCCAGTGACATAGATATGTGCTAAATAAGGGGCATCTGTGGCTGTTATCTAACAACAGGAAGACCTACAGTAAACTGACTCTCTCCTCTACGGGTGTAGTAGGAGTAAATCTCACCAAAACATGTTCAGGTCACAGTTAACCCCTTAAAGAGAGGGAAGATTTTTTTTTGCATCAATTGTAACACTTTTAGCATCATTAAACTTTTTTTTGCAATTATTTTTTGCAATTATTTTTAGAACAAATAAACACAAGTTTCCCAAAACCTTTTTTTAATTACAAATATTTATATTAAATGATATAAAACTAATAGACATTAAATGTGAACAATATTAAACTGAATTAAATTACAATATATATATATTTTCTGGGTTTTTCACCTTTATTTGATAGGACAGTAGAAAGCTTGACAGGAAAGCATGGGGAGCAGAGAGAGGGGAAGGATCAGCATTGGACCGCAAGTTGGAATCGAACTCAAGCCACCATGAGCACCAGAGTGCATGTGTCGACAAACTAACCACTACACCTTTGGTGCCGACATTACAATATATTTTTAATTGACTTTAGAGTAATGTTATTATACTAAACTACATTTAATAAAAAAGAAACAAATTTCTTATTTTTATTTTAATATATAACAAATTAAATTTAATGTAATAAAACTGTGGGTAAATTTTCATTTTTAAATATACTGCATAAGTATATATTATTTTTATTTATTTGTAAGGGCGATTTTAGGATTTTCAATTTAGGGGGCTCAGCTCCTGAGGTAAAAATTATTTATTTTTTTTTTTTAATCAAATATACATACATATATATATATATATATATATATATATATATATATATATATATATATATATATATATATATATATATATTAGGGGTGGGCGGTACACCGGTGTCATAGTCATCACCGGTGTGACATTGCGCCACGACATGGATTTTCTAATACCGCCAATACCGTAATAAATCAATTATGCGCCTTGAACGGCTGCATTTACATCAATAATAGCTCATTCTAAATAATAAGGCATTCAATTTTCTTCAAACGTTCAGTTGTGGTCTGAATACGTCCTTATACTACAGGGCTCTAAATTGCAACCATTTTGGTCGCATGAGCGCCCGAAATTTAATCTATGCGCCCTCATAATATATTTGGGGGCATTTGTGTGTCTGAATATAATGGTTGTAGTGCAATCTGATTTGATTTTCTCTAAAAACTTGCTGAATCGCTCTACCCTGCTGCTGTATTGGTTCATATTAGCTGTTAGTCACTCAACGCTTCCCGCTGTCAGATAAGTTAGCTTTTGTTACTGCAGGAAATGCAAACGGCTGAAGAGTGAAAAGTGCACAGGTTTGCAAACCTCCCCTAAAGTTATAATAATAATAATGGCGCAGATGACAGCGATCATGACATGAGGTAAATGTTGATCCGCCAGCTGAGATCAATCGAGTGTTTTCGGAGAAGGTGCCTGAATCTCGATGCGTTGCATTCACCGCGTGTTCAGCGCAAATGTCCGCTAAATATAAAATCTAACACTGTACACATCATCGCCAAAGAAACTCACCTTTACTAAGTTTACACTGAAACTACAGCTCATAACAAAGAGCGGTATTGCGCTGGTGGTCATCGTGAGAATCCTGCTCTGTCTGCTCATAAATTGGTGCGGCTGACTCGCCTGCTTTATTCCACCAACACAGAGAAATGAAGATCAGCTCATAACGAGACTGAGCATTTACAATGAACCAAACCAAAACTTTTAAAGAGTGATAGAAGTGAGACTTTCTTTTGTCCGTTCTTCCTTGAGATGTATATTATTTTGCTATTGAAAGTACTACCATGATATTATACCGTCACCGTTCAAAAGATGAAAAATACCGTGATATTAATTTTAGGTCATATCGCCCACCCCTAATATATATATATATATATATATATATATATATATATATATATATATATATATATATATATATATATATATACACACACATATATATATATACACACACATATATATATATATATATATACACACACATATATATATACACACACATATATATATATATATATATATATATATATATATACACACACACATACATATATATATATATATATACACACACACATATATATATATATATACATATATATATATATAATAAATTAATTATAAGAAATAAGAAATTAATAAAAGTTAAAATGTTTAATATGGTAAAAAAAACTGTACTGCAAAAACAGAGATTTTTTTTTCCCACAGTTGAGTTCTGAATGAGGCTCAACACACCTGTTTACCGTAGTAAAAAACACTTTCTATATTAAAGTACATTTTTTGTTTCCATGTATTAAATAAATAAAACTGCCACTTTTCTAATTAAACGGCAAATTTAAATATATATATTTTAAACCTACAGGCTAATTCACTTATTTCACGATCTGAATCACAATAATAAATAGGATTTTTTTAATGCAAGACAACACATGATGATGTTTCTATCTCTGTCTGTGACTCTGACAGTTAAAATGAGTACATTTTCCAAGTGATTCTGTCACTGTTTTTAATCCTTTCTGTGCAAGACTGTATGGTACAGTTAATGCCACATGCACTAACACAAAACCTGTTTGTATTGGTAGTTAATTTTGAAATTAAAATAGTGAAATGTTCAATAAGAGCTACTTTTTCGAGGAAACAGCTGTGATTATTAGGTGAGCATCGATGAAACAGTGGATGGGAAACCCGATGTCTCCTCCATGACATTGGGGTACAAGTGATACAAGTGTAATTATTGACCTTATTCTTCAATGCGGAAGTGCGCGCGTTTTTGCGATTGTTTTAGAAATTCCGACTCAGTTGCCTATGGGAGAAATGACTAGGAATAATAAACGGCAAAAAACGGTCAAACTATTTACTCTACAAACAAGTGTTTGCATTACAAAACAGACAAAGTAGAATAATATAATAAGAAAATATCAGTTTGCAACACCAAGCAGCAAAACGAGCTGTTTTTAACGTTTAAAAATGAATGGAAGTGAATGAGACCGGAAGTTTCGAGCCAAAATGATTCAAATGGCTGCGCCCGCTCGTACGCTGAGAATAAGGTGAATAGTAAAGAACTGCAAATATGCAGATGTTATAGGTAATTATAAGGTAAGTATATAGGTAAGTATTATCGTAATCTACTGATAAACACACACCTTGTTCTCTCACTCTGCACAGCTGTGCTTCACTGATCAAATGAAAAACAAAAGACGGGAAGGAGGCGAATTCTGCCAATGTTTTCATATCAAGTTTAAAGAAAACTAAGACGGTAATTTAATGTACAGTTTATGAGCTAATCGCAAAAGTAGGGGGGCTAAGTAGAAATATAGGAGGACAACAGCTCCCCTAAAATAGGCCTAGCTACGCCCATGCCTATGCTTCTTATTGCTTCTTTTGTGTCTAGAGCGGGCATGGGCAAACTCGATCCTCGAGGGCCGGTGTCCCTGCAGAGTTTTGCTCCAACACTAATCAAACACACCTGAACACCCTAATTAGTGTCTTCAAGATCACTAGAAAGCTACAAGCAGGTGTGTTTGATTAGGGTTGGTGCAAAACTATGCAGGGACACCGGCCCTCCAGGATCGAGTTTGCCCATCCCTGGTCTAGAGTATACATGATTTCTCATCACACTGGAAATTAATCGACCAACTTAACTATCTTAGGGATAGTTCCCACAAAATTTCACATTTGCTCGCTATTTACTTCCAGATTCTTCCAAGAGTAGTTAAAAATCTTACTGACCCCAAAATATTTCTGCAACAAGTTCTACAATAGACCAAATTAATATAATGTCTCAGATATCAAGTTGTAAGTCACTTAGACATTATATAGCTAATGCAATATATAATAATACAATTAAATATACATCTAATACAAATTTCTGAGTGGACTATCCCTTTAACCTTGGTGCTTTCAAATGTGATGGAGAAACATAAACACTTGATGTGTATCCATCAATTTATTCACAAACAGAAATTAAAATGTAACTCTCTCTACACACGCACACACATGCAGCACATCACATCCATCTCTGAGCCTGTGATGAATGTAAAGCACGTCTTCACGCCTAAACACTGCATTTCCTGTTGTCTTCTTAAATAACTTCCCCTGAGCTCATCAGTTTTCGATTTCATTCTGCTGTTTTGAATATAAATGATCTTCGGAGCACCGAAAACACCTTGTGGTATCAATAATCCCCAGCAATGCCCAAACATGCTTAGACAGCAGTTTACGTGGGATAGTTAGAATGTAAATAGGTCATTTACAATCCCACAGAGAGCACGGAGTGAGATCTTTGCCCTCGGACCCTGAAGCTTTTTCCTTTCAGTGATCAAAAAATCAAAATCAAAGAGAAAAACATCTGCTGGACAGAGCAAACACATCAGTGCGTCAATAACAGCAACAGATCATATGAGAAACAAAGCAGACGGACATCAAAGATTCAGCTCAATTACACATGAAATATCTTTCATCAAACTATGAAGGTCTGAAAATAACCAGTTAAAACGCCAGAGAAAGAAACACAAGATCTAGTCATTTTTAATCAGTTATGTTTGATATCTCTGTTTTAAAAGTGAGTAAATTCAATGAATCTTTTTTTTTTTTCAGTGCAAGGACAAAAGTTACTGGTACTGCTACACTTCTTTTGGTTATTTTGGACATTTGGTCTCTTCAACGTAAGGAATACAATGTACACACACACACACACACACACACACACGCACACACACACACACACACACACACACACACACACACACACACACAAATTGAACAATAATTAAATCAAATATTCAATTATCGATATAAAGCTGTACAGTATAAGCAAACACATCATCACACTGGATTTCATCATTGCCCTACTGAAAAAAATCAGCTTAAACCAGCCTAGGCTGGTTGGCCGGTTTTAGCTGGTCGACCAGCCTGGTTTTAGAGGAGTTTTGGCCATTTCCAGGCTGGTTTACAGTCATTTCCAGCCTGGACTTAGCTGGCCAGGCTGGAAAATGACCAGCTAAAACCAGCTTGACCAGCCTAGCCAAAACCAGTTATGTCCAGCTTAAACCAGGCTGGTCAAGCTGGTTTTAGCTGGATTTAGCTGGTCATTTTCCAGCCTGATCAGTTAAGACCAGGCTGGAAATGGCTGGAAACCAGCCTGGAAATGGCCAAAACTCCTCTAAAGCCAGGCTGGTCAACCAGCTAAAACCAGCCAACCAGCCTAGGCTGGTTTAAGCTGGATTTTTCAGCAGGGTGGATTTACATTTTTTAAGGTAAGCAGGGTTCAATGTTAAGGATTTTTTTCTACTGGCTCGATCGGGCCAGTGGTTCAGATTTTTACTTGCCCTGCCAAAATTTTCACTGGCCCCACCAAATCAAGAAGAATTTAGTAGCTATTTCTGAACCACATATTTTAAATAATGTGTCAAAAGCAAAACATAATTGTAATACATACACTTTTATTTAGCATAGCTTTTCTTTAAATACAACTAACAATTAAAAAAATTCAATTGTGATGTAACTAAATAAAAAAATTAAATAAATAATAATAATAATTTATATTTGGTGACGATGTCTGTGTGTGTCATTAAAGTGCACATTTTCGCTTAGTATATATATATATATATATATATATATATATATATATATATATATATATATATATATATATATATATATATATATATATATATATATATTAATATATTATGTGAAAATGTGCACTTTGATTTTGACACCCACAGACATCGTCACCAAATATAAATCAGAGAGGTAAGACTTTCTCATACAGCTTCATTTCAGTTGTCAAGTTTTGTACAAATCAATCTACTGAATCAGTCAATTTCTTAAAAATAACACTGGCTAGAATTCTGCATTATAGGCTGAAATTATAGAGAGAAATAACAGATGAAGTAAGACTGCAGTCAGATCATAAAGCAGATCAATGCTGATCTTTCTTTCGAGGTGTCAGTGCACAAATGAACAAAACAACAGGCCTAATAAGAAATATAATAACTTTATAATGAGATGGTAATTGTGTTTAATTTTCTGAACGAATAAACAGCTCTCGTTAGGCTAATATTGCAGCATGCTTTCACTTTCATATCCGACATGAAACGCACATTTGCCGATAGGAATGACATCCCGCCCTACTCATATTTCTCTCTTCATTTAGCTATTATGCCTATTACATAACAATAATACACTGTGATATAGCCTGGTTCGTTAGTTCATTGGATCCTTTTGCTTTCTGACTGCAATCAATCTGCTCCAGAGTTTGTTTCAATCGAGCCGAGACCACCTGATTTAGGCGACCTCAGACCGATTGATTTGGCACGGATCCAAGAGCGATTGCTGGATTCACATATGCCAAACAAACAGTTGCAAACTGAGCAAACAAGACAGGTCCCGAAGCAAACGTCTAGGTGTGAAAGCACCCGATTTGCACACAACTGACAAACAGTCACAGCCAAATTAAACTTTAGTGACAAGGGAGCACTGGCCCGATAAGGCCATTAACGATCCTGTGTACTGTCCCGGGCCATCGGGCAGTCCTTATTGTCGAGGCCTGGCAACTGGTTGCAAAACAATGTATATGGGCTGAATTTAAACAAACCAATTAAGTTGAACATTACTAAATCGAAATGGTTTGTTTAAATTCATCCCATATAAATAGTAGCAACCACTTACCTTAAAGCAGAAACTAAAACAGCATACTATCATATCAAAATCATTGCAAGAATTAGATCATTTGTTTCCAGTGAGGACTTAGAGAAACTTGTTCATGCTTTTATCAGCAGCAGGGTGGATTACTGTAATGGCCTCCTGACTGGCCTTCCTGAAAAGACAGTCAGATAGTTGCAGCTCATCCAGCAGAAAATCTGAGCATATCACACCTGTCCTCGGGTCTTTACACTGGCTCCCAGTTACATTCAGAATAGATTTTAAAGTAGGGCTGGGCGATAAAATCGGTATCGATATTTATTGACCGAACACCATTGTCAATATCGCAAAAATAAGATTTGGTGTGTAGTTTCAGTATGAAGCGCTATAGTTTTATTAAAATCTTTCTGCTGAGTGTGCGCCTTGAAGCAATGCCAATAAGCTTAGGGTGTAAGTTTGTCATTTCCAATGGAGGCGCATGACGCGCATATGGGGGTGACGCACACATGTTGTGCAAGCAGCGCACACGTGACATGCACAGATTTTTTAGCCACACCTGGGTAAAAAATATCTAAACTTTTCCGAATGCCGTGAGTGCACTGCGATTCATGTAAGTAGAACTAACCAAGCTGCTTCACACTTTGTATGGAATATACTATTTCAGTAATAACAGACTAATTACCTCAGACAAACACAGCGCATCCAAACACTGCAGAGGTTTTTACTTTTCTCCATAATTTTGCATCTGAGCTGCAGCAATGGTTTGTTCATTTGTCATCCTCTGAGAAAATGGTTGATGGTCACCTAGTTACAAGAGCGCGGGAGCAAAGTCCATTGTAAATGGTCAAGGAATCCACGTGCACGCACTTGTCACTTCTGGTCAGAATAACAACACACGCTAAAAATGAGTGCCGTAAAGCAGCAGTGAGGAGATTGTAAATAAAAAGGATGTAAGGATGTCTCTACAGTGGCTTTTTGGTTTTCTTTCTTGTGCATCCCAGCCACTAGCTCCCCATCTGAAAGAGTTTTTAGCATAGTGCGTAATGTAGTCATTCAACTTCACAGTTTGTAATGTTCAGTGTGTATTTGAATAATGATGGCTGGTTCCTTTACTTGACAGCTCAGATTTGATTATCATAATTTTAAAGTTTGCCTTGATTGTTTAGCATTTGGGGCAGCACAGGGGTGCAGTGGGTAGCACAATTGCCTCACAACAAGAAGGTCGCTGGTTCGAGCCTCGGCTGGGTCAGTTGGCATTTCTGTGTGGAGTTTGCATGTTCTTCCTGTGTTTGCATGGGTTTCCTCCGGGTGCTCCGGTTTCCCCCACAAGTCCAAAGACCTGGGGCCTCATGTACAAAGACTTGTGTTGAATTCATACTAAAACATTGCATACGCACAAAGCTGTAAATGTGCGTACGCAGTGGAATCCCACGCATATTCTCTTTATACATCCAAATTGACGTGAAACTTGGCGAACGTGCACGAGCGCAAAACCCCTCCCTGCCACCTCCCCTTTATAAATATGGTAATGACTCTACTTTGGCAAAACCAAACGAAAAAGCAATGGCAAAAGTAAGCAAGCAAGAAGAGAAACTTCACAGAAAATGAATTGGAGGTGCTCCTATCGGAGGTAGACCGGAGATAAACAGTGTTATTTGCAAGTTTGTCCTCCGGAATTAATAACAAACGAAAAAAATAGAGTGGGAGAGTTTAGCTGACGCGGTTAACGCAGTAGGGTCTGAACATCACACTGTGAGTGAGTTAAATGTTCCAATGTTAAGGTGCAGGTGTTAAGAGGAGAACAGCGGCGCACCGTCAAAATAGGGACCAAACAGGCGGGGGAACAAGGGATGCTGAACTAACACCCTTTGAGGAGAGAGTTGCTTCAATTGTGAGCGACACACAATTTTAGAGTTGATTTGAATATTTTATCTCACATGGTGTCAAAGTTTAATTGACGTTTACAATTTTTACATTAAAAGATATTTTTTAAATATTCTAAAATAAATAAAGTGCTAATTACAAAAACAGAGTCTTGTACAATAAGCAGGATGTTTTTCTGAACGTTTTGGTACTGGTTTTATAGTATAATTTCATATGGTTGAATTGTTTAATTCATTCGTATGGTAAATATTTTTTTAATGGAGAAATTAAGCCTTGTGCAACATCAAGGGCACATATTTATGCCTATCTGACCTATTTTTGGCTCAAACTATAACAGGAGCAAAGAATTTAATTGGTTTGAAATCGAATGTCTAATAAATGTCAAACGTCAAACTAACTTTACCGCAGTTCAACTGCATGATATGGAAACCTTATACCTGCTAGACATGCGGATGATCCCGTCCCATACAGCTGGCATTGCACGGCTCAAAGATACTTTGTAGTGAGCAATTTAACACAATTGCCTCTAGGAGTCGCCAATGGAAATAAAACAAACACACACAAGAAATACACATGCGCCAGACATGAAGTTGGCGTGGACCAACGTTAATTTCATCAACGTTAATTTCATCAAATGTGAGAGTGAAACCTGGCGTATGCAAAGTTTTTGTGGTACGCAGCATTGATACATGAGGCCCCTGGCATAGGGGAATTGGGAAGGCAAAATTTTCTGTAGTGTATGTGTGTGAATGAGAGTGTGTATGGATGTTTCCAAGTGATGGGTTGCAGCTGGAACGGCATCCGCAGTGTAAAACATATACTGAATAAGTTGGTGGTTCATTCCGCTGTGGCGACCCCGGATTAATAAAGGGACTAAGTTCATTATTTACATTTTACCATTGCACACACTTTGTAACATTTTATTTATCAAGTTTAAGAGTCTCTTTAACCTTACTCTATGTGGATTTTATTATATATTGATTAAATATTTTTGTTTTTGTCAATTAAAACTTATTTGCCTTTGTAATGTTCGTAAATTCAAATAATTAGTTAAATAAAAAAATCAAAATTTTCCTACATGTACTGTTAAAAAATACTCAATAATTATCGATATCGAATGATATGAAACATGATATTGTGATAATTGTTTTTGCAATATCGCCCAGCCCGATTTTAAAGTATTATTACTTGTCTATAAATTACTAAATGGGCTAGGAGCTCAATACATTACAGATTTGCTCACTGAATACAAACCTAATAGATCACTCAGATCTTTAGGATCAAGTAAATTAGATATTTCAAGAGTCAAAGCAGAGTGAATCTGCCTTCAGCTACTGATAGCGCCCCCCGCTGCTGGAATCAGCTCCCAGAAATGATCAGATGTGCTCCAACTTGAGGTACATTCAAATCCAGACTGAAACACATCTGTTTAGCTGTGCCTTTACTGAATGAGTACTGTGCAACGTCCCTTTCTTTCTTTTTTATTCCTTTAAAAGCTGTTTAACACATTTTAATCTGTTTTTAATCATTTTCATTCTTTGTTTTTTATTTTCTTATTCTTGTCTCTTTTATTCCTGTTTATATAAGGCACTTTGAGTTACCAATGTGTACGAAATGTTCTAAATAAATAAACTTGCCATAAAATAATGTTGTAAATCCAAAAACCCTTTTTTTTCAGTGCATGGCGCTTAACTTCAGCTGTAATGTGATGCTTTGGGATGTTTTCAAAACACACAAATAGATATGGACGTGTTTTAAATTGTCACGTGGGCGGAATGGGGGAAAATAACGTGGTTTTCTGCGCTCAAAGGATAATCAGGGTCATGACGGTGACCTGCTGCCACCTTACGCTCTGCTGTGTACGTGTTTGTGTGAGTAATGCCAGCATGTCACAAGCAAAAGAGGTAACAGAAAGGGCTGAATCAGCGAAAGCACAGGGTCAGAGTGCAGAATTAAGCAGGAGGACAGAGAAAGAGAAAGGACAGGCAAAATGCTTTCGCCCTTGCAGTATAGACAATTTCTGTTAATCAAATTGAATAGCAATTTTAAGTAATGGTCCATTAGTTGATGTATTTATAAATAGGAATGAAATATAGCAGCATTTATTAATTGTTCGACTAATGCATTAGTAACATCCAAAGTTGTGCTTGTTAACATTAGCTAACACGCTGTGAGTTAATAAGAACTCATAACAAATGACTTTATTTTCATTAACTAATGTGCATTGATTGGCGGCATGGTGGTGCAGTGGGTAGCTCTGTCACCTCACAGCAAGAAGGTCGCTGGTTCGAGCCCCAGCTGTGTCAGTTGGCATTTCTGAGTGGAGTTTGCATGTTCTCCCCGTGTTGGTGTGGGTTTTCCTCCGGGTGCTCCGGTTTCCCTCACAGTCCAAGGACATGAGGCATAGGTGAACTGGGTGAACTAAATTGTCCTTAGTGTATGAGTGTCCTCCAAGTTGGGCTAACGACCCACCTCGTAAAAATTAAATGTTATGAAACACCAATATGATGCGGCTTAAATATCAACTTAGATATCAATGGGCATGGGGGAACATAAGTACTGTTTATGAACTAATTTTTGAATATTCTGTGAATAAAATATTATTTTAATAAATGTATCTGTTTAATAAATCTGTTTTGTTCAAATGCACCAAAATATTACCTATATTCTCTGAGAAATGGATAAAAATATTCATCCTCAAAATGGGGTGTACTCAATTATATAGAGCACTGCAATTTAAATTCAGGGAATCACCGGCTCCACATTTTAGACAGTCATCTATCAAATGTCAAACCTACACCATAAAAGAGGCTCACACAAATAGCACGAATGCATGCACATGTTCTTAATACAACAATTAAAAAGAAATAAACTGGTGAAAACGTGGGGTATTTTCAACAAATGCAATGTGCTGGACAAAAATACTGTGCTTATGTAAAACAATCTATCGGCCTCCATGCTTCTAACCTTATTAGAAGTGGAAAAAACGTTACACAGCAACTTCATTCTTTCATTTTCCTTCGGCTTAGCCTCTATTTTAGAGGTCACCACAGCGGAATGAATCGTCAACTATTCCAGCATATGTTTTACATATGCTTCCAGTCGCAACCCAGTACTGGGAAACACCCATACACACTCATTCACACACACACTCATACACTATGACTAGGGCCAGATGGAATCTGTGGACATTTTTTGCTATTTGAGCAGAGAATTTTGGTAAAAATCTGCGGATTTCTGCAGAATGATTTTGGGAGTATCATAACTAAAACCTTAATATGTGAAATAAAAAATAATATCTTTTAACTTTTATTTAATGTTTTAAATGCAAATCCAATTAGATTCCCTTTATTTGGTAAACAAAGCAAGTCTCTCTTATAATATCTCTACTAAACGACAGAAAATATTACTTTATAAACTGCATTGTTCATAAATCAGATGAACATTTCATATAGGTTAATAATAATACTGTAATTAATTTACAAACTGAATAAATGTAGATTTACACACATTTACTCAAGTAAATAAACAGAATCAACGATGGGCAAAAAATCTGTGGAATTCTGCGGAAATTCTGCACGCGCAGATTTTGTGTGGGCCTAACTATAACCGATTTAGTTTATTCAATTCAAACTGATTTAGTTTGGACTGTTGGGGAAACCCAAGAGCACCCAAGGGAAACCCACGCCAACACAGGGAGAACATGCAAACTCCACACAGAGATGGCAACTAGCCCAGCTGGGACCTGACCCGGGAAGTGACCTTCTTGCTGTGAGGCGACAGTGCAAACCAATGAGCCACTCTGTCGCCATCTTACTTATTAGTTTCACACAAAAAAATTCAAACCTGGCTCTTGTTTACCTAATCAAGGTGGTAATCGTTTTATGGGCACTTCTCCCGGGAAGGCATGTGTGTTAATCGAAAAGCTGTAACTTTGTCTTAAAGTATTTTAAAAACTAAAGTCGTTCAGGAAAAAAGACACAGTAGGTACTCAAGATAAATATGAGATTAGGCTAAATGAGCTTGGTACATTCCCTTTAAATATCACTGCAATAAAAGGAGGGGAAAAGTTGTTTCTCTAGCATTAGATAAAAGATAATGAAAGTAAATTTGTATACTTCAGAATACTGTGCAAATAAAATTCATTAAAAGTGTATTAAAACGAATTAGAGCAATTTTAGGACAATCCTGACAGCTGAAGAGTAACATGAAAGTTGATTTAGAGGTGAAGCAAGTTACATTATATTTAGATAAAGGAGTGCCAAGAGAAATCGGACTATAAGGCAAGGTGTCAGTTTCATAATTTAATTTATCCATCAGTGATACTAAAAATATTTCCTAAACAATGTTTAACAGAGCAGGGAATTTTTCACAGTATGTCCTTTAATATTAATATTTTTTTCTTCTGACATAATCAGATTTCGCTAAAATATATTATACACTATGAAACCAATAAGAATTTATTTTACACAAAAAACGTCCCTGGGAGATAGTAAGGAAGTAAGTAAGTAAGGGTTGTTTACCATTATTTGATGGGACAGTGGAGAGGGAGACAGGAATAAACTCACCCTGATCACTGTCGTGAACACTTTGACGCTATACATCAGCACCACTAGGCTAGTTGCACCAACAACAGCACCAGATTTTGATTATATATTATTTTTGGAACAGCCTGCACCCTAAAACGTAATAAAATGTTTTAAGAAAGTGAATTAAGCCAACTAGATCAACATGCCATACTTAGAGACATTCAACAAAAAGCAACATAATTCAGTATTCAGCAATAGCAGTTAAAACACATACAAATACAAAAAACATACAGTTCATGTCGAGGATAAAATAAAGTTCCTGGTGGAATCATCAGATTTCACTAAAATATTATATTATACACCATAAAACCAATAAAAATGCTTTAAGGAAGTACATTAAGTCAAGTAGATCAACAAATAAAAACAAGTTAATTCATGTTAGCGGTGAAAATCCAGACGGAAAAAAATTTAGGCAGAAACCGATTTTTATTACAAAAAAAAACAATACATCGAGGATAAAATGTAGTTCTAGGTGACAATCAGATTTCACTAAAATATTATATTATACACCGTGAAACCAATAAAAATTCATTGTACACAAAAAATGCAGCCATATGTACCCACAAGCACATATTTCAAGCTTCTCAAAAATGTAGCCCTGGGCACATCTTCCCAATGAGCCTGGGGTGGCAAATATTTATGGCAGAAATTATTTTATTTAACTACAAATAAGTGGTGTTCAGTACATATCGAGGACTAAAATACAGTTCTAGGTCACCTCACAGCAAGAAGGTCACTGGTTCGAGTCCCAGCTGGGCCAGTTGGCATTTCTGTGTGGAGTTTGCATGTTCTCCCCGTGTTCACGTGGGTTTCCTCCGGGTGCTCCGGTTTCCCTTCGGTTTTGTCCAAAGACATGAGCTATAGGTGAATTGGGTAAGCTAAATTGTCCATAGTTTATGTGTGTATGTTCTGGTCTTTCAGATGTTAATTAGATGTTATGAAACACCAACATGGTGTGGCTAAATATCAACTTTGATATAAAGGCCCTGGGAGTAAGTAAGTAAGTAAGTAAGTAAGTATGTAAGTAAGTACGTAAATAAGTAAGTAAGTAATTAAGTAAGTAAGTAAGTAAGTATGTAAGTAAGTAAGTACGTAAGTAAGTAAATAAGTAGGTAATTAAGTAAGTAAGTAAGTAAGTATGTAAGTAAGTACAGTAAGTAAGTACATAAGTAAATAAGTAAGTATGTAAGTAAGTACGTAAGTAAATAAGTAAATAAGTAAGTATGTAAGTAAATAAGTAAATAAGTAAGTATGTAAGTAAGTAAATAAGTAAACAAGTAAGTATGTAAGTAAGTAAATAAGTAAACAAGTAAGTATGTAAGTAAGTAAATAAGTAAATAAGTATGTAAGTAAATAAGTAAGTATGTAAGTAAATAAGTAAATAAGTAAGTAAGTACATAAGTAAATAAGTAAGTATGTAAGTAAGTAAATAAGTAAGTAAGTAAGTAAGTATGTAAGTAAGTAAGTAAGTAAGTAAGTAAATATGTAAGTAAGTAAATAAGTAAATAAGTAAGTAAGTAAATAAGTAAGTATGTAAGTAAATAAGTAAATAAGTAAGTAAGTACATAAGTAAATAAGTAAGTATGTAAGTAAATAAGTAAGTAAGTAAGTAAGTATGTAAGTAAGTAAGTAAGTAAGTAAGTAAATATGTAAGTAAGTAAATAAGTAAATAAGTAAGTAAGTAAATAAGTAAGTATGTAAGTAAGTAAGTAGATAAGTAAATAAGTAAGTAAGTAAGTAAGTATGTAAGTAAGTAAGTAAATAAGTAAGTAATTAAGTAAGTAAGTGGGTATTAAGGGTTTTTTCACCATTATTTGATGGGACAGTGGAGAGAGGAATAAACTTAGGTAGCCGTGAACACTTTGGCACTATATAGTACGTCAGCACACATAACCACTAGGTTATTATTGCCACCAATAATATCACCAGATGTGGTTAAATATTATATTTGGAGCAGCCTGCACCATAAAACTAATAAAAGGTTTTTAAAAAAGTGAATTAAGTCAATTAAATCAACAAGCCATTTTCAGCGACATTCAACAAATAAAGCAACACAAAGATTTAAGGCGGGAACTGATTTTATCCACCAGGACAAAAAAAGTGTTTAGTACATCGAGCACTCTTCTAGGTGACATCTCCAGATTTTGATAAAAAAAAATCATATTGGGAACAGCTTGACCATTAAACTAATACAATATTTTAAGAAAGTGAATTAAGTCAACTAGATTAACAAGGCACTTTCCAGAAGATTCAACAAAACAGCAACATCATTCATGTCAGGAGGTAAAATACAGAAAAATGTAAGGCAGGAACTTTTTTTATCTACTAGGAAAATACAAAAAAGAGGTGTTCGGTACATATCAAGGACTTAAATGCAGTTCTAGCTGATTAAAATGATAAAATAATAAAAATTATATTGGGAACAGCCTGCACAATTAAACTAATAACACATTTTAAGGAGGTAAATTAAGTCAACTAGATCAACAAGCCGTTTTCCAGAAGATTCAACGAATAAAAGCAACACCATTCAGGTTAGCGCTTAAAATCCAGAAAAAAATACTTAAAGCAGGAACTGATTTTTAATACAACCCCCCCCCCCCCCCAAATACAGTCCATATCGAGGATAAAACACAGATCTAGACATCATCAGATTTTGGTTAATTATTATATTATTCATTAATTTTCCTTCGGTTTAAGCCCTTATTTATCAGGGGTCACCACAGTGAAATGAACCGCCAACTATTCCAGCATATTTTTTACGTAGCAGATGCCTTTCCAGCCGCATCCCAGAACTGGGAAACCTACACTCTCGCATTCACACACACTCATACACTACGGCCAATTTAGTTTATTCAATTCACCTATAGCACATATGTTTGGATTGTGGGGGAAACCGGAGCACCCGGAGGAAACCCCCGCCTACACAGGGAGAACATGCAAACTCCACACAGAAATGCCAACTGGCCTAGCTGGGACTCGAACCAGCAATCTTCTTGTTGTGAGATGGCAGTGCTAACCACTGAGCCAGCGTTCCGCACTATATCGTACACCTTGAAACAAATAAAAATGATTTAAGAAAGTAAATTAGGTCAAATACAGGTCAGTTTTGCACGATAAACATCAGAGCCTACAAGAACAACCAGCTAAGAAACCGTTGGTTTACAATAGCGAGGATGTTTAACAAAATCCAACGGAGCTTTTAAACCTTCAGAAAAGCAGCCCACAAATCAGTGCTCAAGCCCTGCTTGACACGATACAGCTGTCCATGCTGAATGTGCAGAGAAAACAAATGAAGAGGAAAAGTGCGAGCCTCCCCCACAAGCTATCAGAGCCACTGTATATCACATGCCAACATCTGAACACACACATACATACAATTGAAGTCAGAATTATTCGCCCTCCTGAATTATTAGTATATTTTCCCCCAATTTCTGTTTAACAGAGAGATCGCATTTCTAAACATAATAGTTTTAATAACTCATCTCTAATAACTGATTTCTTTTATCTTTGTCATGATGACAGTAAATAATATTTGACTAGATATTCTTCAAGATACTAGTATTCAGCTTAAAGTGACATTTAAATGCCTAACTAGGTTAATTAGGCAAGTAAGGGTAATTAGGCAAGTCATTGTGTAACAGTGGTTTGTTCTGGAGACAATGGGAAAAAAAAATTGCTTAAGGGGTCTAATAATATCAACCTTACAGTTTTTTTCAATTGTTTTGCCACAAATTTCAGAACCCTAATCTCAATTTTTAAAACACAAAACTCTAAATAGTCACTACTTTTAACATACTCTACAGTGTTCAAAACTCATGCAAGCTGCGTTCATTTCTATAAAGAAGTCTTGAAGATCAACTTGATGGTGTTATGTTGAAAAGGTGTACAAAGTAAGTAAGTAAGTAAGTATGTAAGTACGTAAATAAGTAAGTAAGTATGTAAGTACGTAAGTAAGTAAATAAGTAAGTAAGTATGTAAGTACGTAAGTAAATAAGTAAGTAAATAAGTCAGTAAGTAAGTAAGTAAATAAGTCAGTAAGTAAGTAAATAAGGAAGTAAGTATAATGTAAGTAAGAAAGTACGTAAGTAAATAAGTAAGTATGTAAGTAAATACGTAAGTAAATATGGGGGTAAGTAAATAAGTAAGTAAGTAAGTAAGTAAGTATGTAAGTAAGTAAGTACGTAAGTAAGTAGGTAAGTAAGTAAGTAAGTAAGTAAGTAAGTAAGTACGTAAGTAAATAAGTAAGTAAGTAAGTAAATAAGTAAGTAAGTAAGTAAGCCCTTATTTATCAGGGTAAGTAAGTTACTAATCTCAAAAACTCTAAATAGTCACTACTTTTAACATACTCTACAGTGTTCAAAACTCATGCAAGCTGCATTCATTTCTATAAAGAAGTCTTGAAGATCAACTTGATGGTGTTATGTTGAAAAGGTGTACAAAGTAAGTAAGTAAGTAAGTATGTAAGTACATAAGTAAATAAGTATGTAAGTAAGTACGTAAGTACGTAAATAAGTAAATAAGTCAGTAAGTAAGTAAGTAAATAAGTCAGTAAGTAAGTAAGTAAATAAGTCAGTAAGTAAGTAAATAAGTAAGTAAGTAAGTATGTAAGTAAGAAAGAACGTAAGAAAATAAGTAAATACGTAAGTAAGTACGTAAGTAAATAAGTAAGTATGTAAGTAAGTAAGTAAATAAGTAAGTAAGTAAGTATGTAAGAAAGAACGTAAGAAAATAAGTAAATACGTAAGTAAGTACGTAAGTAAATAAGTAAGTATGTAAGTAAGTAAGTAAATAAGTAAGTAAGTAAGTATGTAAGAAAGAACGTAAGTAAATAAGTAAATACGTAAGTAAGTACGTAAGTAAATAAGTAAGTAAGTAAGTACTTAAGTAAATAAGTAAGTAAGTAAGTATGTAAGTAAGTAAGTAAATAAGTAAGTAAGTAAGTAAGTAAGTAAGTAAGCCCTTATTTATCAGGGTAAGTAAGTTACTAATCTTAATTTTTAAAACTCTAAATAGTCACTACTTTTAACATACTCTCCAGTGTTCAAAAAATTCACACCAGGTTCTGAAATCTGTGGCAAAACGATTGTAAAAAACGTTAATGGTCAATAATTTGTCAAAATAGTGCAAAAATCACTGTTTACATTTTTCAACTATATCATACAATATTTTGACATGTTTGATATATATTTTATATATGTGAAATCCATATGAACTAATATGTCACATATGTAATTTCCATATCAGATTTCTATTTTGGGATCTGTGTTTCCATCAGTCTGGTGTTGTGGATTTGGCCCAGGGGCGTTGCTAGACATAAAGCTCTACTGGGGCACCGCCACCCCCCCCCCCCTCCCCCCCCCCCCAATATATATACACACACACTATATATATATATATTTTTTTTAATAAATATTTATTATAAATAAAAGTATTCTTGATATTATACA
The DNA here is from genome assembly GCF_903798145.1 of Danio aesculapii. Classification (NCBI taxonomy): domain Eukaryota; kingdom Metazoa; phylum Chordata; class Actinopteri; order Cypriniformes; family Danionidae; genus Danio; species Danio aesculapii. Next base: position 50,981,808 of record NC_079443.1, on the reverse strand, counting down.
ATTATTATTCTAAATAATCTTAAATGTAACTGGAAAACAATGTTTAGACACAACTGGAGTGATGCTAAGATCATTTAAGAAATCTTTTGCATAAATATTTATTTCATTTGAATGAAATTCTATTGACAATTCAATAAAATACAAAAAAGATGTGTTATAGAATTATCTGTTGTCTTAGACTTGACACATGGCAGAGAATTAGGTTTATTAAGTCTTTACCTCCCTGACTCCTCATCCCTCCTCATTCCTCCCTTTTGCTTCTTACAAAAACATCAGGAGGCATGCTCAGTAAGATCACTGTCATGTTGTTTAAACTTGTTTTGTTGACTAGCTAAACAAAAAAGGCCGTTACAAAGGCGCACAGGTTCTCTGCGCACACACGGTGCTTTCACCAGCGTTGGTTCGGTTGCACATAGAGAATAACGTCTTTATTTCAGAATTACCACTCTTAATTAATACACTTGCTTATGAAGCAAATCATATCTCAATGCATTTACTGGGGCACTGGAGATTTTTACTGGGGCACATGCCCCAGTAAATTGGGTCTAGCGACGCCCCTGATTTGGCCACAGGTTCTCCTCTACATCACAGTGGTGTTTTCATTAGTCAAGAATCTCAGAAAGAAGCCTTCTGTCAATGTGAATCCAGACACTGGTGTGCTGTTATGCTGTGATTGGGCTTTCTTACATACAGTAATGTCAAGTATAAAAACATTGTCTGTAAAAGTGGTACATAATAAGGATGAAATCTATAGATAATGTAGTCCAGTTGGGTCATCTTCTGAAATTTGTGGCAAAACAACTGTAAAAAAGTTTTAAAGTTTTATTTTAGCCAAAATAAAACAAATAAAACTTTCTCCAGAAGAAAAAATATTACAGGAAATACTGTGAAAAATTCCTGAATCTGTTAAACATGATTTGGGAAATATTTGCAAAAAATTCACAGGAGCTAATAATTCTGACTTTAACTGTACATGTGCATAAATCCACTCCTCTTTCAGTACTGCTTTGACTACAACAGAAGCTTTTTTCGATATCCAAAAGCACCACGTTAAAAAAAAGAAAAGGCACGAGTGCAACTTGCCCAAACCACATTCTCAACATTCTCCCTGCCTTTTCTGCAGTAATGGAGAAACATTTGAGCCTGTGACTTCCTCACAGAGGACCTCGTACTGTTTCGCTCCATTTGCAATGTTTAAATAAAATTCAATTCGTGTGTTTGTGTACGTACCTTCCTGCCTCTGGCGTCCAACTGGAATCGAGGGCCCCATCTTTTCGGTGGGGGCCACATTGTAATGTCGTCAACCTCGACAGTGTCTAGTTTGCCACGGCAGAGGACTACAGTCATGCACTACGCAAGCAGTGTGTTGTTTACATGTGTGTGTGTGTGCGACCGTCGCACAGGAAGACGCCTCACTCAGAGAGAGAGACAGAGCGAGAGAGAGAGAGAGACAGAGAGACAGAAATTCTACTGTAAACCATCTGAATCATCTTTTTTCTTTCTTATTTGTGTATCAAATAAAATTTCTGATTGTTTATTTTTTTCTTTTAGGTTTTATGATTGTGTTTATGTATTATGAAATCATTTTATATTAATTTAATCACAGTTTTATCAATTGTTTATGTAATCCGCAATGCTTTGGCAATATCTAACAAGTCATGCTAATAAAGCTCTTTTGAATTGAACTTAACTGAATTGAGTGAAAAAGTGAAAGAGAACTCGTAAGAAATATTACTGCAAACCATCTGAATGAATGTGCACTTGTGTTTTGTATTTTCTTATATTTTAACTATATATATATATATATATATTCCTCTTTCATTATCTATATTATTTAATCCCATATTATGTCATTTCTTTTTCTTATTTGTGTATCAAAATAAATTTCTAATGTCCATTTTTTTCTTTTATGTATAGAGTTGATCTGAGAATTATTCACCTTCCTGTGATTTTTTTTTTTTTCTTTTTTCAAGAGTTCACACTTAGCTGATGATTCATCAAAAGCTTGTTTGGCATGCTGTCCCGAGAGAGAGCCCCGAGCTCAAGGGATCCTCGAGCCCGGGGCTTCCTCCCGTTTGCAGAGCGAGAGGGGAGCCTGAGCTCGGTGGATCTCAGAACTCCCCGTCTGCAGTAGCTAAGGGAACACGTGAGGAAAAAAGGAGGCTAGACAAATGCTTGATTGTTATGCATGATGTATATATTTGGATGGTGGGAGGAAACCGGAGAACCCGAGGAAAACACACGCGGACACGGGGAGAATATACAAACTCCTCACAGAAACACCTACCGACCTGGCAGGACCAGGGCTGGCAGTGTTCTTGCTGTGGGGCTAACAGTGCTAACCACTGGGCCTCCGTGCCGCCCGATCTATAGTGAAGGAGGAGAACGGGGAGGAAGGGGGGTTTCTTCCAAACGAAGATAAAGTGGACTGAAAACTGTAGTTATTATAGTAGCTTATGGCTCATATGATTGGATGATGCTGATTAGCTTAATACGAGACCGGCTGTGATAAATCATAAGCACGTGATCCTCTCGAAATTAGTTTATTAATAAACCTCACTTAAATATTTCCCAAATGATGTTCAACAGAGCAAGGAATTTTTCACAGTATGTCCTATAATATTTTTTCTTCTGGAGAAAGTCTTATTTGTTTTATTTCGGCTAGAATAAAAGCAGATTTAAATTTTTTTTAATCATTTTAAAATCAATATTTTAGCCCCCTTAAGCAATACTTGTTTCGATTGCCTATAGAACAAACCATCATTATACAATGATTTGCGTAATTACACTAACTTGCTTAATTAACCAAGTTAAGCCTTTATAATTAATGAAAATTTTCCCTTTTTAAGATACGTTTATGTGGTGTCAGATTTTAAGCATGACATAACAGACTAATACTTTAAAAATGTCAAAAATTTCATCTAAAACTTGGGTTTTAATAAAGGTTAAAGTAAAAATATTGTCTTGTTTTAAGAAATAATGTACAATTATGTCAAAAAAATTTAATAAAATAAATAAATATATATATTTATTATAAATAATATACTCACCCCATTATCAGATTATTTTTTTTTACTACATTTTTACTAAATTTTGGTGTATTATTCCTGAAAACAAGACAAATTTTTTTGCTTATCTACCTTCTTTTAACAGAAAACTTTTGGTATTTAGCAACATTAGCATAAACTTTTTTTAAAAGGGACCTATTATGCCACTTTTTACAAGATGTAAAATAAGGCACATCTGATGTCCCTAGAGTGTGTATGTGAAGTTTCAACTCAAAATACCAGACTAAAAACTGCCCCTTTTAGGCTTTAAACCAAATAGTGCCATTTTGGTGACTGTCGCTTTAAATTCAAATGAGATTGTCGAGGGTGGAGCTACACATGCCTATGTATCACCATAGTGGCAGATTCAAAAACAAGACTAACATTATCTGGGTGAAAAACTGAAAATGTGTGTGTCTGTGTGTGAGACTTTGTCAGTCAATGGTGACTCCTGTCATTTGTGCTTCATCTAAGGGTGCTTTCACACCTGTAGATCGATTGTTTTGTTCCGAAATAGGGATTAAAATTGTTAAAATGTTTATTTTTGTTCTTTGTGCGGTTCGCTTTCACACGGCAAAGTTTCTAAACGAACCAAAATAGTTAAAACAAGTCACGTGCGAGTAAACCCTCCTCATTGGTCAGAGTTTCACACTTTATTTTTCAGAGTTCCACGGATTCCGCTCAGCTGTCATACGTCGTTATTTTAATGTATGATGATAAGCAATAAGACATTATAAATGAAAAGGTGCGCTTTAATTTTGACACCCAAAGACATCATTACCAAATATAAGTCAGAGACTTTCTCATACATAGCCTCAATTTAGTTGTCAAGTTTTGTAAAAATCTATCTATTGAATTAATCAATCTATTAAAAAAACATTGGCTACAATTATGCATTATAGGCTTAAAATGTAGAGAGAAATATTAAATGAACTGAGACTACAATAGGCCTAATAGAAAATATTGTAAGATTAAAATTAGAGGTGTAAACTTCACTGGTCTCACGGTTTGGTTCGGTTACGATTATCATGCCATCGATTCGGTTCAATTTATTATCTCAGTGCATCACAGTCTATTGACGATGCTTTCCATACACAGTTTTATATTTTCTTCACAGCAATTCTTGTATTAAAATGTATATATATATTTATATACTATTTGTAATACAATATTGTCTTTTAATACAAACAGTCAGATATATAAACTGTACCTTTAAACAACACGAGCATTTATAGCAAATAAACAAACATAAATATCCCGCTCGCTTTCTGAGCCTTGTCTTGGTCACACGCTCAACAGAAAGGGCTGTGATTGGCTCTTACGCGCTGGCGCTCTTCACAGATGAGTGACTAATCAAAGGCAGCGGCAATCACAGCTGATCCATGATAAGACGCGGTGGTGAAAACTCTGCAGACACGCGCTTGTGCCTGTATCCAGAAATATCGCTGTAACCGCCGAGAGGAGAGAAAAAGTCACGCCAGCAGGTAAAATGGGCCACAGTGAGGGAGAGAGAAATGGAGTTTACTTACATTCTGTCAATTGCAGTGAAATAGGGGCTTCTGCTGTAAGTGTCAGTGAAAAACTGTCCAGAAAACACACACGCAGTGAAATTGTACAGTTTCTGTGTTTTTAAGTAGTTGTAGAGCGTTGTAAGCGTTGTAAATACTCGCGCTCGCCTCCCTCGCCATACTGAGCTACAGCGACATAGCACATATGAGATAAATGACGTCAGTACATAATAACCGGTACCGAATTGTCCGCGTCTGCATCACGGTGCACCAGAGAAACAATTAATTTTGACACCCCAAATTAAAAGATGGAAAAATGATCAGATGGTAATTCAGTCAATTTTCCTACCAGATAAACAGCTCTCAGTAATGTTTCGGCATGGTTTCACTTTCGTTTTCGACATGAAATGCACGTTTACTGATAGGAATTGCATCACATCCTACTCATACCTCTTTCTTCTTAAAGCTGTATATTTGGCTTTTACATAACCATAATACACTGTGATATAGCCTGGTTCGTTAGATCTTTTCGCTTTCTTACTAAAATCAATCCGCTCCAGAGTTCGTTTCAATCGAGCTGAGACCACCTCATCCAGGCAACCTTGGATCGAAAGATTTGGCATGGATCCGAGCCCAATTGCGATTTCACAAGCACCCTAAAACTCCACATTTATAATCCTCGCTGATATTATCTTCAGCAGCTCAAAACTCTAATAATGGATGGCTGCTTCTCACTCAGGGCTGTTAATGTTAATGAGGGTGAGATGGTCACTATTGGGCGGGGCTTTCCCCCTCTGATGACACGTACAATGGGAAAATGTCAATCAAAGTGTTTCTGCAGACTGTTTTTATCAAGTGTGACTATAACAAATATAATTATTTAATGTTTACCATTAGAGGCTGGATATATTCACACACTGTTGACACACAACTGCGCTTAAACCCCTTATAAAAGTCATTTTTGCCTAATAGTTCCCCTTTAAAGATATAAAACTTGAGATTTAGCAACATTAAAATGAGTGAATTTTACTTCATTTTCAGCTGACCTTGAATGCAGAATGTTTCAGATTAGCAGCCCAAACGTAGGAGATGAGAAAAATTAGTAGACCAGAAGATAATTTGGTGCATTGCTCAGAATTTATGTGCGTAATTTATTTATAATAACACTGCATGCTGTGACAGGCTTTTTCCAGTGTAGCTTCATAACAAAAGTGATCTAGTTTTTGTGCAACTGCGCAGTATGCATCCAACATTGGGAGCGGCAATTAGTGTTTGATTTAGTCCAAACTGGAATTGGAAAGAGAGATTCAGTAAAATTAGATCCAAAAACTCATGACTATAATATAATTTGTGGATTTGCATGACACAAAAACAGCCCACGCATGTCATTTTAAAGAAACCACAACACATGAGACGTTTCTCTGGAGCGTCTGAAGAATGATGATTATGAAATGTTTTTTAATATCAAATCTGACAATCACAGCACTGATAATCCCACTGTACGGTGTAAGATTAATTTGTAAACGGGTTATGTGCTAAAAATGAGTGCATGCAAATAACTCTGTGGGAATGAGAGTCAGATGTGATTGAATTTTCATGATGCTTTCATAAACTTTCCTCTGACGATTCAGTCATATTCTGCATTTTATATTCAAAACATTGATGAAATTAATAAACTCTTTCTGCTTTAAATAGTGAGGAATGTCTTGCCACATGCATGTATGTATTAACACATTAATGTGGAAAAACACACTTTTTTATATTGTAGACATTCTAGATATTGTGATATTTACATTTATAATATATATACTGTTTATGATTTGTGATATTATGATATAATATGATATATGATATGATGTGACATGATATGACATGATATATGATATGATATATGATATGATATATGATATGACATATGATATGATGATATATGATATGATGATATATGATATGATATGACATGATATATGATATATGATATGATATATGATATATATGATATGATATATGATATGATGATATATGATATGAAATATGATATGATATGATATGACATGATATATGATATGATATATGATATGACATATGATATGATATATGATATGATATATGACATGATATGACATGATATGATATATGATATGATATGACATGATATATGATATATGATATGATATATGATATGATGATATATGATATGATATGACATGATATATGATATGATATATGATATATATGATATGATATATGATATGATGATATATGATATGAAATATGATATGATATGATATGACATGATATATGATATGATATATGATATGACATATGATATGACATATGATATGATATATGATATGATATATGACATGATATGACATGATATGATATATGATATGACATATGATATGATATATGATATGATATATGATATGATATGACATGATATATGATTTGATATATGATATGATATGACATATGATATGATATATGATATGATATGACATATGGTATGATATATGATATGATATATGACATGATATGACATGATATGATATATGATATGACATGACATATGATATGATATATGATATGATATATGATATGATATATGACATGATATGACATGATATGATATATGATATGATATGATATATGATATGACATGATATGATATATGATATGATATATGATATGACATGACATATGATATGATATATGATATGATATATGACATGATATGACATGATATATGATATGACATGACATATGATATGATATATGATATGATATATGATATGATATATGACATGATATGACATGATATGACATGATATGATATAATATGACATGACATATGATATGATATATGATATGACATATGACATGACATGACATGATATGATATGACATGATATGATATGATTTGATATGATATAGTTTAAAATAGGGATACTCCTATCAGGATTTTAGCAGCCGATACTGAGAACTGATTCCTTGTTATGTTGATTGGCCGATACCAAGTACCGATTCTGATGCTTTAGGCTTTATAGAACTTAGCCATTGCATAAAGCACATTTTCCCTAGTATGAGATCTCACCTTACCTAAGCGAATGAATTAAAGATGTTGCATACATGTAATGGTCAAAAGCAGCTTTACAAAACATAATAGAAAAATAATAGATAAAACAAACATTAAAAAAATGGTAAGAAATATTACTAACTTATGTAAAGTCATAAAAACAAACACTTGTGATCGGTTCATGAGATAGGCCAGATCAGCGAGTACCAATTGAGTTGTGAAATGGAGTCGTGAATTGATATATGATATGATCCGATACAACAGGACACAACTAGACACAACACAACACAACATAACATTCCTACATTCATTTTTCCTTCGGCTTAGTCCCTTTATTCATCAGGGGTCGTCACAACGGAATGAACCGCCAACTTATCCAGCATATGTTTTACACAGCGGATGCCCTTCCAGCCGCAACCCAGTACTGGGAAACATCCATACCCAGTCATTCATACACACACATTCATACACTAAGGCCAGTTTAGTGTGTTCAATTCCCCTATAGCGCATGTGTTTGGACTGTGGGGGAAACCGGAGCACCCGGTGAAAACCCACGGCAGCACGGAGAGAACATGCAAACTCCACACAGAAATGTCAACTGGCCCAGCCGGGACTCGAACCAGCAACTTTCTTGCTGTGAGACAACAGTGCTAACCACTGAGCTACGGTACAGTACAGGCTGCACACTGTATACTATATATAGAAATTCTGAAACTTAAACAATTATGATATTTACATTTATAATATAATATGATAAAATATACAAAACAATACAATACGACAGGACACGACAAGACACAACACAACAGAATAGAATAATAGAAATTTAATGCTACATTTTCTAACCATTTTGTCTCTAAAATCCAGTCTAATTCTGATTAGTTTAACTAAATAAAAATATGTAGCCTGTAGATATTCATATTTGGATATTTGCTTATATTTATAGTGATATAATATAATGCAATATGTAATCAAATATAATATAATTAGTGCTGTCAGTGTCAAACGATTAATTGCGATTAATTGCGTCCAAGGTAAAAGTTTGTATTTACGTACATAAAATATCTGTGTACTGTTTATGTAGCTATATGTGTGTAAACAGACCCATTTCAAGAGTTCACACTTAGCTCACGATTTATACATAGCTTGTTTGGCGTGCTGTCCCGGGAGAGAGCCCTGAGCTCAAGGTATCCTCGAGCCCAGGGCTCCCTCCTTTTACAGGGCGAGGGGAGACTGAGCTCAGGTCGATCTGAAACTCCCCCGCTGCAGAGGCCAAGGTGAACTTCCTGAGAGTAAGACATTAGAAAAAAAGATTTAGGCTTATTTTATCTATAATATAGAGCACATTTGCATGGTGGGAGGAAACCAGGGAACCCGGGGGAAACCCACACGGAGAACATGCAAACTCCGCACAGAAACACCAGATGGCCTAGTGAAGACCCAACGCCATTGGTATTCTTGCTGTGAGGCAAACGTGCTAGTCATTAGGCCACCGTGCCGCCCATTCTTGATAAAGGTGGAAGAAGGGGAGGAGGAGGGTTTCTTCCAGACGAAGATAGTTGTAGAGAGGAAATGGGGATATATATAGTGACTTGGGATCCTTTGATTGGAGGATCATGATTAGCTAATGTGGACCAGCTGGGTCAATCATGAGCACGTGCTCCTCTCGAAATTAGTTTAAAATTTAAACTTCACATAATGTTTATAAAATACAAAAAAATACAAAGGAAAAATATTTACACATATATTTTTATATTAGTGGCGGGCCGATATCGGCGTTAACGCGAGACTCTTATCGCGCGATAAAAATATCGCCGTTAATCTATTCTCAAAGTTGTGTGGGAGCTGGGTCTATTCTGCGCAAGCTACGATGACTTTCTCCTAGATATTTTAGCGCGGATGTATACCTGACCAATGAGCCGAAGGAAACCCATGCGAACACGGGGAGAACATGCAAACTCCACACAGAAATGCCAACTGACCCAGCCGAGGCTCGAACCAGCGACCTTCTTGCTGTGAGGCGACTGCGCCACCGCGTGACTTCATTTATTGTGATAATATAATATAATTGAATATAAATACTACATTTTCTAACTTAAATAGAGATACATTAAAAATCTCTGTAAAATAGCAAGAATACCCCTTTACCAATATATCTTTATTATTAAATATTATAAAATAAATCAGTCCAGTCCTCCAATAATCACACAAACAGTCTTCCACTTCAGACAGATTTAGAGATATACAGTACAGTACATCACACACCCAACACCATCGTCACACTATTCCCAACAGCGGATCTATTTTTACCCCATTCGGCCTACACATATTTACTTACACATCTACCCAATTGCCTGTTTACACAAACTAACAAAGCAGCACTATTAATACCAGACAAGAGTGTGTGTGTGTGTGTGGCTCTCATTGACCTTGTCAGTTAAGCTGAAGGGCTTTTTTTCAGGGGGCCGATTGTGAGACAGGCCCTTGGCAGAGTGCTTCACCGCCATGGTGGTTATTATTGTGAACTGGTCCCTCATTTTCCTCATGTCAAAAAGTTCCCAGAATGACTATCACAGGAGAACAATTGGGATTCTTTCAGCTCGGCACACATATAATGAGGCCTGGTTAATTGTGTACATTCCGCTGCCAGGCAACTCTTCAGACTTTATTGTAAACATTGTATGGCGCTTTAAAAGCTCCTCACAATGGCTTTGTTTGCAGGCTCTGTGTGTGTGTGTGATGTCCAATGGCAGTTAATGTGCTAAAACACACCCCTTTTCATCATGTTGACACGGCCAGCCTACCAACACATACAGTTGAAGCTAGGGCTGCTTGATTATGGGAAAAATCATAATCACGATTATTTTGGTCATAACTTTCAATTCAATTCAATTCACCTTTATTTGTATAGCGCTTATACAATGTAGATTGTGTCAAAGCAGCTTCACATAAAAGGTCACAGTAAATAGGAACTGTGTAGTTCAGTTTGTAGTGTTTAAGTTCAGTTCAGTTTAGCTCAGTTCAGTGTGGTTTAATAATCACTACTGAGAGTCCAAATACTGAAGAGCAAATCCAACGATGCGCAGCTCTACAGATCCTGAACCATGCAAGCCAGTGGCGACAGCGGGAGAGGAAAAAAAAACTTCACTAAAGGCGGAAGTGAAGAAAAAAAACCTTGAGAGAAACCAGGCTCAGTTGGGCACGACCATTTTAATTTCTCCGCTGGCCAAACGTCTTGTGCAGAGCTGCAGTCTCAGTGGCGGAGGCTGGAAGCTGGCCTCAGCGAAGACTCGTCTGTCTCTGGAGCGTCATAGGAAACAGTCTCATGTTCTCCACTCTTCCATGACCATCGCAGTAGTTGTTCAGGATTCGGCCAGGTCCAGGATATGGAAACCTTGGGATCATCTCGTCGTTGGTCTTGGATCGAATCAGTGACTCTGCATAGTCTGAGGGCCTCGGGAAGAGTATCCCCAGGTGGAAATGGAGAATAAAGAAAATAATTAGCGTAGCTGATGTTCACAGTGTATATCAGCAAGATGCATAACCTGTGTGGAAGCCCCCTAAGTGGTGCACTAAGTGTATGCTTTACTGAACAGATAGGTCTTTAATCTAGTTTTGAATTGGGAGAGTGTGTCTGAGCCTCGGACGTTATCAGGAAGGCTATTCCAGAGTTTAGGAGCTATAAATGAGAAGGCTCGACCTCCTTTACTCGACTTTGCTATTCTAGGTACTACCAGAAGCCCTGAGTTTTGAGATCTTAAAGAGCGAGTTGGATTGTAGCGAGACAGAAGATTGGTTAGATAAACAGGAGCTAGATTATTTAAAGCTTTATATGTAAGAAGCAATATTTTAAATTCAATACGAAACTTAACAGGCAGCCAGTGTAAGGAGGATAAAATTGGGGTGATGTGATCAATTATAACTTTAGTCACGATTATTCAAAACGATTATCAGTTGAAGTCTAAATTATTAGCCCTCCTGGGAATTTTTTCTAAAGATATATTTCCCTGATGATGTTTAACAAAGCAAGGAATTTTTCGCAGTATTTCCTTTAATATTTTTTCTTCCCGAGAAAGTCTTATTTGTTTTATTTTGGCTAGAATAAAAGCAGGTTTAAATATTTTAACCTACTTTAGGGTCAATATTATTAGCCCCTTTAAGCTATATATATATATTTGATTGTCTGCAGAAGAAACTACTGTTATACAATGACTTGCCTAATTACCCTAATTAAGCCTTTGAATTGAATTTGCATTTTAATCTGAATACTTGTATCTTGAAAAATATCTAGTCAAATATTATATTCTGTCATCATGGCAAAGATTAAATAAATCAGTTATTAGAAATGAGTTATTAAAACTATTGTGTTTAGAAATGGGTTGAAAAAAAAAACTTGTCCATTAAACAGAAATTAGGGGGGAAAAGGGTCGCTAATAATTCAGGAGAGCTAATAAATCTGACTTTAACTGTATATATGCACAGTTATTTTCCTCCCTGTAAATAAGGAAAGGGACATAAATACAATAGAATAAAAATATGAAGCAAACTGTGCTTTAAGCATCTTCACTGCAAGAAAAAATACTTTAATTATAGCTACAAAAGTCCTTCAGTCAAGAGCAGTGAGTGATTTAGTCCTTTGGTTGTTTGATTAATGATAAAAACAGTCGGCAGCAGGAATATTGCGCGCTGTCACTTTAAGAATAGTACAGCTCTGATTAATGGTTTCACTTTTACATGTCTTTTGATTCTCAACTCGTTTGTTTATTACACAAATGAGGGTTAATATGAATAATCACTAAACACCGCGCTCTGTCACAATGTGCATGTATTTGACCATTAAAGCGCTCACATTAAGATGACTTTAGATGTGTGTGCTCCGCTCGTCTCTGAGGCTGAGCGCTCACACACAACAGCATGCGGTCTCTTTCGCACTTTTAAAAACATGAATAATTCGAATGTTCATCAATGAATGATGCACATCCCGTGCTGCAAACGTTACATTACAGTACATGCTTTTATTAATGTTCATGTGGAACTGAGCTTTGCAGAGCAACAAATGTGTACAACTGGAAAAGGGGGCGGTATGATGCAATAATCGTTTATCTTGATGCATGTTTTTTCATAATCGTTAGAAGCCAAAATCGAAATCGAAACCGGATTTTTGTTTAATTGCACAGCCCTAGTAGAAGCCTCAATAATTAGCTGAAATTTAATTTCTTTTAAAAATATGTCCCAAATGATGTTTAACAGAGCAAGGAATGTTTCACAGTATTTCCTATAATGTTTTTTCTTCTGGAGAAAGTCTTATTTGTTTTATTTCGGCTAGAATAAAAGCAGTTTTCAGTTTTTTAACACCATTTTAAGGTCAATTTAGCCCCCTTAAACGATATTTGTTTTCGATTGTCTACAAAAAAAAACTGTTATACAGTAACTTTCCTAATTAACCTAATTAAGCCTTTAAATGTCACTTTAAACTGAATACTAGTATCCTGACTAATATCTAGTCCAATATTAGTTACTGTCATCATGGCAAAGATAAAATAAATCATATTTAGAAATGAGTTATTAAAACTATTATGATTAAAAATGTGTTGAAAAAAAATCTTCTCTCCGTTAAACAGAAATTGGAGGAAAGAATATTCAGGAGGGCTAATAATTCTGACTGTACAAGCCAGAGCTGGAGGGAAAAAAATATTATTCATTTTATTAACAGTGCATTTTCCAACAATTATGCACTGGTGATAATGCAACAGCGTGTCTCCCCCTTGACTTGTAAATTTGACATGAATAAATTGTTACAGTTCAGTTGCTTCTCAAAGAGACACTTAATTCGTAGTGAATTTCACGCATTCTCGAGGAAATGTTGCAAATGTGCACTGCAAAGGAAAAAAAAAACCTCACACAAGCAAAAATAAATAAATATGGAATTTGGTTTGCATTTACAAATAGTTTAGCCCATTTTTGGAGCATTTGCATTTCTCCGGGTGCTCCAGTTCCCCCCACAGCCCAAACACATGCGCTATAGGTGAATTGACTTAAGCTGAACTAAATAAGCTATATGCACATGGACTTTTAATTTTTAGCCAGGCAGCCCAAGGGCTTCTGGTGAACTGCCTATTACAAAATTGTGACGTTTAAGATCTGACTTCTTTAATAATCAGTGATCTTCACTGCCTGTTAGATATACAATATGAAGTGGGTCTCAGATCAGACAAGAAGCACTGCATTAAATTCCATGTCCCCCCGCCATGTCTTTAAAATATGACAGTTTATTTTACCACAGTATTTTCAATGGAATTTCTGCGTTAGCCTGTTGCTACTGACGGTCCTAGCGGCTACACGGTCTTTCATCTCGTTTTACGCTTGAACAACTAAATGAATGCTTAAGTCTATTTAACTGAATGTATTGTAATGACGTTGCGATGCGGTGGCGCAGTGGGTAGCGCTGTCGCCTCACAGCAAGAAAGTTGTTGGTTCGAGCCTCGGCTGGGTCAGTTGGCATTTCTGTGTGGAGTTTGCATGTTCTCCATGTGTTCGCATTGGTTTCCTCCGGTTTCCCCCACAAGTCCAAAGACATGCGGTACAGGTGAATTAGGTAAGCTAAAATTGTCCGTAGTGTATGTGTGTGAATGAGAATGTATGGATGTTTCCCAGTGATGGGTTGCAGCTGCGTAAAACATATGCTGGATAAGTTGGTGGTTCATTCCACTGTGGTAACCCCTTAATAAAGGGACTAAGCTGAAAAGAAAAGAAATGAACGAATGTTATGAGTGCAAGGTTTAGAGATTAGCATATGTCCAGAAAAATGTATATAACTCAGAAAGTGTTACAGAATAAGAAAAGGCACATATAAACTTTAGTGACCAGCTCTATGGACATTCTTTGCAAGTATAAGAGTAAAAATAAATAAAATGTGTCTTGAATTCATTCATTCATTTTCCTTCAGCTTAGTCCCTTTATTCATCAGGGGTCGCCACAGCAGAATGAACGATTGTGCTACCCACTGCACCACCGAGACGCCCTTTATAACATTTATAGCTGAATTTACTACAATCTAAAATCAAATATATTACACTTACTTTTATATATTATTTTATATCATTTTTATACTTTAAATAAATATTGATAAATAATAATTATGTATTTATTTAAGCTTTTTATTGCAGTTAGCTGTATGCTACATTTGCATAATACAACTCTTTAGACCTGAACATGATTCTTTTTTATAATATTTGTTTTGGGTTTTTTGATGAGTGAATGAATGAATTTGTAAAAATTATTTTACCATGCAATTATTTTACCATGCATTACTACTCTTGTATTATTTTACCATGGTACTACTTCATTAATAATAATAAAAAAAAACTTTCATTTGCAAAAACATCCATGCACATTTTAGACATTTTTAATTCCTTATGAGTAGGGCCAAACAGAATCGGCAAACATTTCTTGTTATTTCTGTGCATAAATTGGTCAAAAATATGCAGAATGATCTGGAAAGATTTAGAAAGTATAGTAACAAAAAATTAAATAAAACATGAAATAAAATATACACATTTTTTAAACTTTTTATTTAAGGTTTACAATGCAAATCCAATTAGGTCCATTTGTTCGGTGAACAAAGCAAGTGTGTGGATGAATGTGCATGGATGTTTCCCAGTACTGGGTTGCAGTTGGAAGGGCATCCGCTGAGTAAAACATATGCTGGAATAGTTGGTGATTCATTCTGCTGTAGTGACCCCTGATGAATAAAGGGACTCAGCCGAAGGAAAATGAATATTATAAATTACAGTAATCAGGAACTACTGGGAAATGTGCTTGAAAACAACATCAGAATACAAAAACCTTGACATTATTTGTCTAAAACATACAACTTTTACTAATTGTGATACTTCAATTACACAGTTAATTGCAATCAGATTCGATGTGTATATTTAGTTTGTTGCCTAAGCTGTACATTAAGCTGAAAATAGTCCAAGTAGAGCACCATTACATGCGTTCTACCTCTCCGCCTTTCAAATAAAGACAAAAGCTGTTGGCTTGCAGCCTTGAAAGAAATCAAGCTGCTGTAATAATAAAAAAAGGCTGTTCCTCCCTTCCCTGTCAAGCCTTATCTTACAAAAGCATCTCAACTTGTTCCAAGCTCCTACAAGGGCATGTGTTCAAAAATAGCAAAACAGCCAACAACAACAAGACAAAAGAGGCAGGATATAATTGCAAAAATCTAAATTGAAGGGAGATGAATGGTGTTGACTAAAAAATGTGGTGCACTCCAAAAAAAAAAATGTTGCCGCTTTTTTAAACTACATACAGTTAAAGTCAGTTATTCACCCTCCAGTGAATTTTAATATTTCCCAAATGATGTCTAACTGATTTTTACCACGTTTTCAGATTTAACCACATTCTTACCCTGTTATTTACTTGTTTATTTTATTTTTTGATTTCTGTTTTTAATTTTAATATTTCCCAAATGATGTTTAACTGATTTTTACCACGTTTTCAGATTTTACCACATTCTTACCCTGTTATTTACTTGTTTATTTTATTTTTTGGTTTCTGTTTTTAATTTTAATATTTCCCAAATGATGTTTAACTGATTTTTACCACGTTTTCAGATTTTACCACATTCTTACCCTGTTATTTACTTGTTTATTTTATTTTTTGGTTTCTGTTTTTGTCTTACCTGCTTTCTGGAACCGTTCTTCACCAGACTCAAACCCCATCGTCGTGATCATCTCCTCTCTGCATCTCAAATCCACCGTCGTACATGACGAGCTACTGAACAACTGGTAACAACGGAAAAGCCATCCATACAAATGTACTGTAAGAGGTCAGCTGGTAAGCGTGAAAAAAAACGCCCCGTAGCATTTGGTTTAAACTTGAAATGCAGCCATATGTACCTCTGGCTACGTAACTCGCAATCTCCAGAAATGTATATAGGGCTACGTTTTCAGAATGAGCCTATGAATGAGCCTATGTTGAAAATATTATGTGTTGTCATCATGGCAAGGATAAAAGAAATCAGTTATTAGAAATGAGTTATTAAAACTATTATGTATAGAAATGGGTTGAAAAAATCGTTTTCCCGTTAAACAGAAATTGGGGGGAAAATATACAGGAGGGCTAAAAATTCTGACTTGAGCTGAAACAACACAATTCTTTAGATTTTATTTAGGACAACTTAATCGTTTAGTGTTAAATCCACTTAAATTAGTTAACTTAATTTGTGTCGGGACAACATGAGTAAATTGTGTGGATTCCTGCATTTTTTACAGCGTGTATTTTTACCTGACCACTTCATAGTGGAGTTTATGGAGTGTTTATGGACTCCATCCTGTATAGATGCAAGTACGGCAGTGTTTAGAGTTTCAGGACGCTTTTGTATATATTGAAGGACCCATGCAGAGTCAACATGCTAAACAACAATGTAAAGCTTTATAGCATCCTCTGTGTTTCCCAGATCTTCCCTTACTGTCTGTAACAACACAATGCCAAAAGAGTGCTGGGTTTCATACAATCGATTTTTGTTGGGACACTTTTTTAAGCAGACATTTAAAAAGAAAGTAATTACAATAACGTGAAACTGTGATTTTTTTATTTAAGGTTATCATACTGTCAGAATTGTATACCTGTCATGCCTAAAATGCACTAGTGTAAACAGCACCCAAGTGAGCAAAAATCAGGGAACAAGATTTAAATACCAAAACATGGAGACCAGATTTCTGGGATGTAAACCAGGGTAATTTTCTAGTATAGTGGTCATAACAGCTTTGAAATCTCACTTATGATTAGAAGTTACAAACTGGAAACAATACATTAAGTGTAGGGATAAACTGAAATATTACACGAAAAAAGGCATGCCAGTTTCTCTCCCTTCAGCTGTCATTACTGCATGGCCTAAAGCGGCTTTCAGACTGGACACAGAAAGCACTGCGCTATTAAACCTGTTCATTTCAACGGCTTGTGCGCTCCTTGTCCAGAATGTTAATTTAATGCATTTAAAAGACCATTCATGCCCACTGAGCATGGGCATATTTCAGCCTGATCTCACGAGAAAACGTAAGTATTTTACGTTTTGTCAGTTTAGTGGCTAATCCGTACGAATTCGTACGAGTTCAGTCGTACGAAATTGTACGATTTTAAAAAGGAGGCGTGGCACCTAACTCCACCCCTAAACCCAACCGTCATTGGGGGATGAGCAAATCGTATGAAAATGTACGAATTAGATCGTACGAATTTATACGAATTAGCCACTAAATCAAAAAGTTACTAATTGCCGTGAGATTGTGTTGCATATTTTGCAGTCATCCGTACTTGCCATCTATTGGCTGCATAATGGTCATATGAAAGTGGCTTAATGAGTCAGGGAATGATACACAATACTTCAGAAGACCAGTCAGAGAGCGAATATGAATCGCCGCACCTCCATTTTCAAAAGTCTGCATTTTATTCAGTCTATACTGAAAAGTAAAAGCAAACTTAAACAGGGTCTTCAAACGCTTCATTTTCGAAGGTCGAAGATGTCAGAGTAGAATGGATGGATGCCAGGCGCAACCATAACAGAACTACGTTTTCAATTACACTAGTATAAACAGCACCTCAGTGAGCCAAAATCAGGGAACAAGATCAAAATATGGAGACCAGATTTGCAAACCAGCGCCATTTTCTGGTTTAGTGGTCATAATAGCATTGAAATCTCACTTATAATTATGAGTTCAAAATTATACATTTAGTATAGGGATAAACTGAAAAATCATACAAAAAATCTCATGCCAGTTTCTCTCCCTTCAGCTGTCATTACTGCATGGTCTAAAGCAGCTTTCAGATTGCACACGGAAAGCACTGCGCTATGAAACCTATTCATTTCAATGGCATGTGCCTTGCAAAAAAGTTTTGTTGTTCAAATTAGCTCATCATTCCACTTTGTGGATATTCTGCTCATGTACCTGCATGTCCGCACTACATATGCTTGCCGGAAAAACAAAGTCTGCTCAAATAACACAGCAATGGGACATTTCAATGTAGTACACTTGTTCCTGCTGCTTGCAATATTTTTTTTTAATCAGTATAATTTGATTTAGTTATTAAGTGAATTTTAAAAAGAGTTTTACATTTAAAATGACTTTATAATATTTAATAAAATAATAAATAATGATTACAAAGCATTTTTGGTTTGGGTTTTCGGCCAAGTGCATGTTCAATTTTGTGTATCAGCCCATAATTTTCATTTCAGTGCATCCCAAATTTAGCATATCAGCCCAAGTCGAAAACAAGACAACAAAAATGATGACATATGATCCTTATACATAAAAAAGCTCAGAATACTCAAGCAAATGTGTGTTTTTTTTCTGGTGACAGTAGCAGTGGTGCGCACTACAGGTCAATGCAGTCATTAGAAATGCACCTCCTAGCAGCAGACCTTTGTGTGTGTGTGTGTGTGTGCGTGTGCGTGTCTGTGTGTGTGTGTGTGTGTGTGTGTGTGTGTGTGTGTGTGTGTGTGTGTGTGTGCGTGTGTGTGTGTGTGTGTGTGTGTTTTCCAGGTGCTGTTTTCACAATTTGACATATTTTATAAGCTCCTCACTAGTTTTCATCTCATACAAATATGATCACATTTACACACAAACTATACAGTAAGCATGTTCAGCTCAACACAAAGCATTGTTATCAATTTTAATTAGTTTCCATTGCAAAATGTACATGAAAAGTCATTTTTTGGGGATTGTATTGATATCAATTTCTCACAGTTAACTTGTGTCTTATTACCCTGCCTATTATTAAGAGATTGGCTGTTTATTAGTACGTATCAAGTACATATTCATATAAGTGCATGATCTTATTATATATCCTATCATCATAAACCCAACTACTACTATAACAACTATTAATAAGCAAATTAGGAGTTTACTGAGGCAAAAGTCATAGTTAATGCTTTGTTAGTTTGAAGAGCTGCATCTTAAAGTATGACCACTGTATCTTTAGTATCAGAGCTCAAAAATGGTAATTTGGTTTAGTGAACCAAGAGAACCAATTGAATGCAAACAATAAGTCACAAGAAATCCCAACTGACTGCCATGTTCAACGCAGGCTCATTCTGGAAAGGTACCGCTATAAACATTTCTGGAGAGTGCCAAATATGTTCCAGGAGCTATGTTTTTTGCAGTTTTTGTTTTCGCAAATCCACCAGAGGCCACTTGTGTACGCTTTTTCAGGTCTGAAATTTCTCTCGCGAGTGCCATTCGTGCCTGCTGTTCTCACGTAAATCCACCAGAGGCCACTGTCGACTGACTGACTGACCGACCGACCGACCGACTGATCGACTGACCCACCCTTCTCCTTCCCTAAACCAATAGTGTTTTAAAAAACACAGATTGACCAGCGCCCACCCACTTCCCTAAACCCAACCGACAGTTTTAAAAAATAATCCAGAGAAAGAAAAGCCCTCACCTGATTCCCGAACGACATCATATCGCCCCGTAGCATTTGTTTTAAAGACGACTGTGCTGTCAATAAGTACTTCTGGCTACATAATTCGCAATCTCTAGAAATGTATATAGGGCTACGTTTTCAGAATGAGCCTATGTTAGCCATGTTTCTGATGCATGATTTTTCCAACACAGGTTCATTGTGGATACATACCCCTGTCTACATTTCTGGAGACTGCGAAATATGTAGCCAAAGGTACATATGGTTTCATTTAATCAGTAAAATGAATGCTATGAGCGCCAACGGCTTCTGTTCCTTTTCGCGCTACTAGCTGCCCACTTACCTCCATATGGACGGCTTTTCCGGTGTTTGTCCATACGGCGATGGACTTGGTATGTGAAGCGGACTTGACCCCAACAACAGGGTTCGAGTGCGGTGAAGAAAACCAGGTAAAAAAAAACAGAAAACCAAAAACCAGGTAAAACAAAAGCAATAAATAAATAAATAAACAACAGGCTGAAAATGTGGTGAAATAACGCAGCCGCAATAGCTTTTCTTTTTCTAGATCGATTTTGAAAACACAACCGGTTGGGTTTAGGGACTGGGTGGGATTGTCAGTCAGTCAGTCAGTCAGTCAGTCGGTCAGTCGACAGCAAGCTGGCCTCGTCGGCTGAAGTGTATATTGCACCCTCTAGTGGATTTATGTGAGAACACAATGTGCGAGAGAAATTTGAGATAATCAAAAAGCGCACACAGCGGCCTCTGGTACATTTGCAAAAGCAGATGTATCTCCGGTTACGTAATTCGCTGTCCCCAGAAATGTAGACCTGGGTACGTATCCGCAATGAGCCTGAGTTGCATTTTTCAGTGCTCTCACTCACTATCCTTGGGCTTAATATCTGATTTAACCACAGCGGAATGAACCACCAATTACTGGCATATGTTTCGTGTGGTTAATGTCCTTCCAGCTGCAACCCAGCACTGCAAACCACCCATACACTCTCTCGTTCACACGCACACCCTTTACAGTGTATATTTAAAGAAAAAACACTGTGATCTTTGCATTGTACAATATCTCAAAATGTTATTAGTTATACATCAACTTTCCTTTTTGGAACAACATTGTTAAAGCCACAACAAAACCAAAACTGATTCCTGTTTCAGAGTTTTTCATGCACATAAAATCACAGCAAACCACAACAATCCAATCAACTCCAAATGAAAAACATTAAATCCGAGCCAGCATTTTTTTTTTCTTGTTCCAAAAGCTGTTTCACAACACAAGAGGGAAAAAAGACTGTCGCAACTTCAATTTCTCGCCTCTTAATTTTCCCCTCCAACCACTTGACAACATGTGACATCCACATTTTACCATACAATCAATTCCCGATGGATAAAAAGAGGCTTTTAAACATGTCTCTCTTAGAAATATGTCAGATTAAAATAGGTTGACCTATTGACTCTTATAAGAGTGAAATATGAAGCTTTGCTGGTGACAAGTGCATAAAAGCCTTTTACTGCAAATGCTTGATCCTCAGCAAAATCCTCATCCACATCCATATTAATAAAGCAAACTGATTAGATCAAACAGAAAGCACTGCATTAATGCTGACACTTTTTTTACCAATGCAGTGCTTTGATTGACAACAACTTGTAGTGGTTAAGACTCATATTTCCCCCTGTCACAAATCAATGCTTTCCTAAAGCTCTGTGATATGTGGATCTTGTGATAAATGAAAGCTGATTAGTATCATATCCACATTCAGGCAGTATAATGGATGTACTCCACCCATAGAGTGTCTCAGTATTGATCAGCTGTGATGTCTGATAAACACAAGCATCATTTCCTCGCGGCTCACAGTCTTTGATGTTAATTCTCATGCTTTTTTCATGACTGAAATTAATTCATCGTATTTACTTTCCAAAAAATAACACATTAAAATATTAAAATGACCAGTCAACAATATAATTTTGAATAGAAGATGCTGAAATGGGGAGTGGCATACAATATTTCACATTATATTGACTCAAAGAAGCAATCAGCACACTGGGAATTAATATGCTAATGAAATATCAAAATATTCAGCTCATTTAAACACACACACACACAATCACACATAATGCAGTGTGTTTAACGTCTAATCAATCACCTATAAATGTAATAATTTAAAAAGATTATTGATTATTATTTTAGGGTATTTACTATTACTTGAGTAAATACCCTAAAAATGTAAAAAGAATTAGTTTCAACATCTCTTTTCGATTAATATATTAATAGTAATAAATAAATATTTAAATTGATAACAGTTTTTGTTTTTTTTTTGATGTTTGAGATATTTAGTTTGAATGTTGTTAAGTATTAACAAAATTATGTAATATTAATTTAACCTCAATGAAGTTTTTCTTGACTTTAAGTTCATTTTGTTTAATGATTACACAGATTATTAAATAGCTATCAGGATTATTCATTCAACTATTCTGTTCTACATGTCATATTACTGCAAAACAAACATTTAGGACATAAATAGCGTGTTTATTTGAGCAAATCAGAATTTTATAACAGTATGACCACCTATGTCTGCTAAATCATCACCCATTTCACCCACTATCAGACTTCCAGATAACGACAATATTAATTTAACCTCTGTGAGGTTTTTCTTAACTTTTAGTTCATTTCGCTTGATGATTACACAGATTATTAAACAGCTATCAGAATTAACTATCAACTATTCAGTTCTACACGTCATATTACTGCAAAACAAACATTTAGGACATAAATAACTTGTTCATTTGAGCAAATCTGAGTTTAATAACACTATTATAACATGTCTGCGAAAATCACCACCCATTTCACCTACTATCAGTTGTCCACTTAATGACAGTTTAACCACAATGAAGTTTTTCACTTTTAATTGATTTCGTTTGATAATTAAAAAGATTCTTAAATAGCTATTAGAATTAACCATCAACTATCCTGCTCTACACGTCATATTACTGCAAAACAAACATTTATGACATAAACAACATGTTCATTTAAGCAAATCTGACTTTTATAACAGTATTATAACCTACGTCTGCTAAATCACTCCCATTTCACCCACTAACAGTCATCCACTTTATGACAATGCAATATTAATTTAACCTCAATTAAGTTTTTCTTAACTTTTAGTTCATTTTGTTTGACGATTACTCAGATTATTAAATAGCTATCAGAATTCACCATCAACTAGGCTGTTCTACACGTCATATTACTGCAAAACAAAGATTTAAGACATTAATAATGTGTTCATTAGAGCAAATCTGACTTTTATAGCAGTATTTTAATCTATGCCTGTTAAATCACCCTTTCACCCACTAGTTGTCCACTTAATGACAATATATGGAATATTAATTTAACCTCAATTAGGTTTTTCTTAACTTTTAGTTAATTTCTTGAGATGATTACACAGATTATTAAATAGCTATCAAAATTTACCATCAACTATATTGTTATATACATTAATGCGAAACAAGGGTTTATAACATAAATAACTTGTTCATTTATGCAAATTTGACCATTATAACACTATTATAACATGTCTGCAAAACACCACCAGTCGTCCACTTAATGACAATGTATGTAATATTAATTTAACCTCAATGAAGTTTTTCTTAACTTTTAGTTCATTTTGATTGACGATTACACAGATTATTCGTCAACTATTCTGTTCTACATGTCATATTACTGCAAAACAAGGGTTTAGGATGTAAATAACGTGTTCATTTGAGCAAATCTGACATTTGTAACAGTATTATAACATATGTCTGGTAAATAACCACGCATTTCAGCCACTACCAGTCGTCCACTTAATGACAATGTAAGGCAAACAACGTATTCTGCCTTTGTATAATTAAACACTGCTTATGTTGTGCACCAAAACACAATAATAACGTTAATAAATAATCCACAAGTAGTGCGATCAATGAGCAAATTTCTCACAGTTCAGAGATTGGCTTCAGCCAAAGCGCGATATGTCATGTCACAGGAATTCACTGGCCGAGAAAACGAACAAAACATTTAACAACGCCAGAAAAACGACGATAACAAAGAGTTTAACCCAGCTCTACATACAACGCAGCAACGAATAGGGGTTTTAATGTTATCTGGATTTGACTGTTTACATCTTGATAACAAAAAAGCTATTTAAAATGTCCGCCCGAAAACCCCCTCAAGTACGATACAAACTTACAGCAGCGCTAAATAACGTTACAGAATTATGATAGCATAACATACTACTGTATATATGCTACACAATACAACAGCACCGAAATCAACAAAATCGATATCAAGCATGAGGTAAAACTGATCTTTCCGTACCTTAGCTTGCAGGTAAGGGGGGTAATAGTAGGTATATTGGGGGTACATCTGCCTCCACACCTTGCCCATGAAGATTAGCGGTGAATTTAGACGTGGATGTCACTTCGGTCAGAGCTGTAAAACCGGAGGAAAAACGGAGACTGTTTGTCCGGTGCTGTCGACGTCCAAACGCGGGGACTGAGTGTGCGGTGGGCGGTGGAGCTGCAGTGGAGCAGAGCAGAGCACGAAAACTCTGCTCCAAAGTCTGCAATAATAACAGCACACCAATAAACACCAACATCTGAAGCAAAAACTTGAGTTTATGTCAAAGTCTGGGATGTTTATTTTATATTATATTATTTTAATGACTTGATTATAACAGGCTTGTCAGGAGTTTAATATTCTTTTAGATACAGCCTATATGACTTGCATATTAAAGGGATAGTTCACCACATTCATATTTTGTCATTTACCAACCCAATCTCACAGCTCTCTGTGATGTGTTAAATATATGTATAATTATCATACTCATAATTATCATATGTATAATATGTATAATTATAATTACTAATAATTATAAAGTAAGCTGATATTAAGCCAATAAAAGCAAAAAGATGAGTTTATTTCAAAGGCTGGGATGTTAGCAAAGCACGAAATCTCTGCTCCAAAGTCTACAATAATAACACACCAACATCTCATGCTAAAAACATGAGGTTATTTTAAAGTCAGGGATGTTTCTTTTGCTATATATTTTCTAATGATTTGACAATAAGCCTGTCAGGTGTTTAACATTAGTATTTTTAGGATATAATACATAAAATATATGGTATACCTGTATATTAAAGGGATAGTTCACCTAAAAATTCATACCAGCGGTTTGAGACATACAATTACTATATATATATATATATATATATATATATATATATATATATATATATATATATATATATATATATATATATATATATATATATATATATATATAGTAATTGTATGTCTCAAACCGCTGGTATGAATTTATTATATATATAAATTTATTCATTTTCTCTTCAGCTCAGTCCCTTTATTAATCCAGGATCACCACAGCAAAATGAACTGGCAACTTATCCAGCATTTGTTTTACGCAGCGGATGCCCATCCCAACCCATCTCTGGGAAACATCCATACACACTCACTCACACTCATACACTACGGACAATTTAGCCGTCCCAATTCACCTGTACCGCATGTCTTTTGACTGTGGGAAACCGGAGCACCCGGAGGCTCGCCACTGCGTTGCCTCTAATATATATATATATATATATATATATATATATATATATATATATATATATATATATATATATATATATATATATATATATATATATATACATAGAGAGAGAGAGAGAGAGAGAGAGAGAGAGAGAGAGGATATGTTGGAGAAGATGTTTTTAAGAATGTTAGAAACTGCTAGCCATTGACTTCAAAAGAATTGTTTCTTTATATGGATATCAATGGTTACTGGTTTCCAACATCTTTTGTATTCAACAGAAAAATGTAGCTTTTTTTAAGCTTTTTTGGGGCAGAGGCAGTGATTAAACCTTTAATAAGCTATGGTTCAAAAATACTGTAGTTTTGACTAAAAATCATGGAGGATAGTTCACCTAAATATTTATATTGTGTCATTTAGTTCATGGCATAGACCTACACAAAATGTTATCAAAATATGAAATTAGTATATATTTACTGGTATTTTACTTGGGGCGGCACGGTGGCTCTGTGGTTAGCACTGTCACATCACAGCAAGAAGGTCGCTGGTTCGAGTCTGGATCAGTTGGCATTTCTGTGTTCACGTGTTCCCCTCGTGTTGGCGTGGGTCTCCAAACACATGCACTATTGTGAATTGAATAAACTAAATTGGCCGTAGTGTATGAGTGTGTGTGTGTGTGTGTGTGTATGTGTGTTTCCCAGTTCTGGGTTGCAGCTGGAAGGGCATCCGCTGTGTAAAACATATGCTGGATAAGTTAGCAGTTCATTCCGCTGTGGTGACACCTGATAAATAAAGGGACTAAGCTGAATGAAAATGAAGGAATGAATGACTGGTATATTAATTGTTCCAAATTTTCTTACAAAGATATTTTGAAAAATGTTGGAAACTGGTAACCATTGACTCCCATCACTTTTCCTATGTAATATGGTTGTTAATAGTTACCAGTTTCCAACATTCTTTAAAATATCTTCTTTTGTGTTCAACAGAGGGAGAAATGAAAGTCATAAAGGTTTGGAACCACATAAAACATTTCTTTTTGGGTGATCTGTCCCTTTAATAGTGGATTCTGAAGCATGCAAATGTTATGAACTTGTTGCTTAGGATCCAAATAGTGATTTTCATGCCAGTTAAGAGTCTTTATCTAAGGGTGTGTTTATTTCTATGTTGGCAGAAACCTTGACATGAACTCCTTTGAGTATTTGCACTCCTACTGACTTGGAAAAACACCACACAGTTCATTTAACTCAATTGTGGGGCAAGCCGAACTAGAAATCAGCAATTAAAGTGACAGTTCACCCAAAAGTGAAGAATTCCTCTCTATTTATCCACACTCAAGTGGATCTAAACCTTCATGAATTTCTTTCTTCTGTCAAACACAAAACAAGATATTTTCAAACAATACATCCATATAAGGAAATACTATGGAAATCAATGGCTACTGCTGTCCAACATTCTTCAAAATATCTTCTTTTGTTTTTAACAGAAGGTTTGTGACAAGTGAAAGGTGAGTAAATTATGACAGATTTTTTGGGGGGTGAACTATCATTTTGATTTCACCTTAAACCATTTTAAGATGTAGATGTCTTTATTATAGGGCTGACACGGTGGCGCAGTGGTTAGCACTGTCGTCTCACAGCAAGAAAGTTGCTGGTTTGTGTCCCAGCAGGGTCAGTTGGCATTTCTGTGTGGAGTTTTCATGTTCTCCCTGTGTTGGCGGGGGTTTCCTCCGGGTGCTCCAGTTTCCCCCACAGTCCAAACCCATGCGCTATAGGTGAACTGAATAAACTAAATTGGCCGTAGTGTGTGAGTGTGTGTGTGAAAGAGTGTGTATGGATGTTACCCAGTACTGGGCTGCAACTGAAAAGGCATCCGCTGCGTAAAAAATGTGCTGGATAAGTTGGCGTTTCGTTCCACTGTGGCGACCCCTGATGAATGAAGCGGAAGGACAATGAATGAATGTTTTTATTGTCTATGGTTGAACATTAAATGTCATTAGTGATTAATTTAATGCAAGTCAACAGCAACCAGCATAAAAACGCATGCAGAATATAAAAACATTACAATGAAAAACCTATAAACTCAAAGCAAAATTGATGCTCGTGGCTCCTGAAGCAAAACAATCAGCCTCAGTATTGTTTACAAACCCCATTTATATATATATGTGTGTGTGTGTGTGTGTGTGTGTGTGTGTGTGTGTGTGTGTGTGTATGTATGTATGTATGTATGTATGTATGTATGTATGTATGTATGTATGTGCATGCGCATGCTCGAGTGACGTCACTGCTTCGCTGCGTTTGTTTGGAGTTCGCTGCGTTTGTTTGGAGTTTAGATTCGCAATTTACATTTTTATCTTAAAATACCTCCTCATTCACTAAATATTTATCTCTCCTACTTGGGGTGAACAATCCCCTAACACACTCATACAAACAAATCTACTTTTAAACGTTCTGTCTCTCGAGCATCCGCTTGGTGTTTGTAGCTTTAGCCTGCTAGCACCGCTGGTCAGCTAAAGCTACCAACCTCTTTCACTCACTTATTTTCTCACTTTCTGGCTTTGCTCTTCACCTTGTACAATGTCGCTTGCGTGTCTGTCCTTGAGTGCAGGAGAGGCATCGATGGAGGCGCTGGAGCTGGAGCTGGAAGCGGTGGAGTCCCAGATTCGCTCGCTGGAGACGAAGCGAGAGGGCATCAGGGCTCTGCTCTTAACCCGTACTCGCTCGTCTGAGGTAAGTGTCCGATACAACGACAATCTCCCAGTTTCTTCAACCCCGCGTGTTTCTCTGTCCAGGCCCAGCGCACCGAGGACGCGGTGCACCCAGGCGTCGTTCACGCCGACTCCCGGCTACCACGGCCCCTGGGTGCAACCGCGTAAGGTGCTTGCCAGGTCCCGGGGCAGAACGTCTCCTCCTCCGGTGTTCGAGATCCCCACGGAGAACCGCTTCGCCCCTCTCCGCGAGACGGGTCGCGATGTTGCCATCATTGGCGACTCAATCGTCCGCCACGTCCGCTCCACTTCCTCCAAAGGTAACAAAGTACGCACTTTCTGCTTCCCTGGTGCCCAAGTTAAGAATATTTCTGCACAGATACCTACTATCCTGAGCGCTGCCGAGAGCCTCGGTGCCGCCGTCCTCCACGTGGGGACGAACGACACCGGGCTCCGGCAGACGGAGATCCTGAAGAAGGACTTCAGGAGCCTGATCGAGACGGTTCGACGCACTTCGCCCGCCACGCAGATCATCGTTTCTGGACCGCTTCCTACCTACCGCCGAGGAAATGAAAGGTTCAGTAGACTTTTTGCTCTGAATGAATGGCTATTAACATGGTGTGAAGAACAGAAATTGCTCTTTGCCAATAACTGGAATCTTTTCTGGGAGCGTCCTAGGCTTTTCCGCGCTGATGGGCTGCACCCCAGTCGAGCTGGAGCTGAACTCCTGTCGGACAACATCACCAGAATACTTCGCTCTATCTGACTAGTAAGTAAAAATTCACAAAACTCACAATTTAGCCACACAGACGCCTATTCGTCCCACATAAATAACAGTAATGCATACCTAACTAACCACATAGAGACTGTGTCTGTTCCTCGTATTATTAGATCAAGAAACAAACGTACTGTGTGCTCCAAAAATAATCTATTAAGAATTAAACCAGAAAAAACACGAAAAAGTGAAAATACAAATTTCATGAAGCTTGGTCTCCTAAACATCAGGTCACTAGCACCTAAAGCACTTATCATAAATGAAATAATAACAGATAACAATCTTAATGCACTCTGTCTTACTGAAACCTGGCTGAAACAAAATGACTATATTAGTTTAAATGAGGCAACTCCTCCAGGATTCTTATATAAACATGAGGCTCGTCAAACTGGTCGTGGTGGTGGAGTTGCGTCAATCTTTAGTGATATTCTTAATGTTAATCAGAGAAACGGACTTATGTTTAGCTCCTTTGAAGTACTAGCGCTTAATGTTGTCCTTCCAAACACTATGCAAAAACCTATGTTATCTCTCGCTCTAATCACCATATATAGACCTCCAGGACCCTATGTCAATTTTCTAAAAGAGTTTTCTGATTTTATCTCTGACTTACTAGTTAAAACTGATAAAATACTAATTGTAGGAGACTTTAACATCCACATAGATGACGCTAACGACACGTTAGGGCTCGCGTTTACGGACTTGCTGGTCTCACTAGGAATAAAGCAAAATGTTATTGGTCCAACTCATCGCCTAAAGCATACACTAGATCTAATTCTGTCTTATGGAATTGAGGTCACTGATGTAGACATTATACCACAAAGTGATGATATTACAGACCACTACCTCTTACTATATAAGCTGTGTTTACCTGAAATTAGCAGATCCACTCCGATATATCGTCCTAGTAGAACTATTGTTCCATCCACTAAAGATGAATTTATAAATAACTTACCTGATCTTTCTCTACTTCGAAATGCACCCGCAAACGCAAATGACCTTGATGTAGTAACCAGCAGTATGGATGCCATCTTTACTAGCACTTTAAATACTGTGGCACCCATCAAACTAAAAAAGACTAGAGAGAATAAAACTACACCGTGGTATAATAGTCATACCCGCGCTCTCAAAACAGCAACCCGTGCCCTGGAACGTAAATGGAAAAAAACTAATTTAGAAGTCTTTAGAATTGCATACAAAGACAGTATGTCCAGCTATAGGAGGGCTTTAAAATCTGCCAGGGCTGAGCACCTCCGCAAACTGATAGAAAATAATCAAAACAATCCTAGATTCTTATTTAACACCATCGCTAAATTAACAAATAATCGGTCATCTTTGGAACAAAACGTTCCACCGCAAATTAGTAGTGATGACTTCATGAATTTTTTCAGTGATAAAATAGAAGGCTTTAGACAGAAAATAGGAGATATTAAACTTTCTGCACCGCCTTATACTTCAGATCCAGTAAACACGCCTCTGAATCTAAATAACCTACAGTGCTTTAAAATCATAGAACAGGAAGAGCTAGACAAAATTATAAATAGCTCTAAATCAGCTACGTGTATATTGGACCCAATTCCAACAAAGTTACTGAAAGAATTGCTACCTGTTATAGGAGAACCTCTTCTTAACATTATCAACTCTTCTTTATCTTTAGGCCATGTTCCAAATCCCTACAAGTTAGCTGTTATTAAACCTATTATTAAGAAACCACAACTGGAACCCAGCAACTTAGCTAATTATAGGCCTATTTCAAACCTTCCATTTATATCTAAAATACTAGAAAAAGTTGTTTCTGCTCAATTATGCTCCTTTCTGCAGACCAACAATGTTTTTGAAGTGTTTCAGTCAGGTTTCAGAGCTCATCACAGTACAGAAACTGCATTAGTGAAAATAACCAACGATTTACTCTTAGCTGCTGACCAAGGGTGCATCTCGCTATTAGTTCTACTCGATCTTAGTGCGGCATTTGACACCATTGACCATGGTATCCTTATTAATCGCTTAAAGTCTACAGGTGTCCAAGGACAGGCCCTACAATGGTTTAAGTCATACTTATCTGACCGTTACCAGTTTGTAAATATAAATGGACAGCCTTCACAAATCAGCCCAGTAAAATACGGGGTGCCTCAAGGATCAGTTTTAGGCCCTTTACTGTTTACAATATACATGCTACCCCTGGGAGACATTATTAGAAGACATGGGATCAGCTTTCACTGCTATGCAGATGATACTCAATTATATATTTCAACTAAACCTGACGAGACGTCTAATCTGTCCAAGCTAACTGAGTGTATTAAAGATGTTAAAGACTGGATGACCAACAATTATCTTCTCTTAAACTCAGACAAAACAGAATTATTACTTATTGGGCCTAAATCCTGTACACAGCAGATCTCACAACTCGATCTACAATTAGAGGGATACAAAGTTAGCGTTAGTTCTACTATAAAAGATCTGGGTGTCATATTAGACAGCAATTTAACTTTTAAAAATCATATTTCCCATGTCACAAAAACTGCTTTCTTTCATCTGAGAAATATAGCTAAGTTACGAAGTATGCTATCCATCTCAGATGCAGAAAAGCTAGTCCATGCTTTTATGACTTCTAGGCTGGACTACTGTAATGCTCTGTTTGCTGGCTGCCCAGCATCCTCTATTAACAAACTTCAATTAGTACAAAATGCAGCTGCCAGAGTTCTAACCAGGTCTAGAAAATTTGATCACATCACCCCAATGTTATCCTCCTTACACTGGCTGCCTGTTAAGTTTCGTATTGAATTTAAAATATTGCTTCTTACATATAAAGCTCTAAATAATCTAGCTCCTGCTTATCTAACCAATCTTCTGTCTCGCTACAATCCAACTCGCTCTTTAAGATCTCAAAACTCAGGACTTCTGGTAGTACCTAGAATAGCAAAGTCGAGTAAAGGAGGTCGAGCCTTCTCATTTATAGCTCCTAAACTCTGGAATAGCCTTCCTGATAACGTCCGAGGCTCAGACACACTCTCCCAATTCAAAACTAGATTAAAGACCTATCTGTTCAGTAAAGCATACACTTAGTGCACCACTTAGGGGGCTTCCACACAGGTTATGCATCTTGCTGATATACACTGTGAACATCAGCTACGCTAATTATTTTCTTTATTCTCCATTTCCACCTGGGGATACTCTTCCCGAGGCCCTCAGACTATGCAGAGTCACTGATTCGATCCAAGACCAACGACGAGATGATCCCAAGGTTTCCATATCCTGGACCAGGCCGAATCCTGAGCAGCTACTGCGATGGTCATGGAAGAGTGGAGAACATGAGACTGATTCCTGTGACGCTCCAGAGACAGACGAGTCTTTGCTGAGGCCAGCTTCCAGCCTCCGCCACTGAGACTGCAGCTCTGCACAAGACGTTTGGCCAGCGGAGAAATTAAAATGGTCGTGCCCAACTGAGCCTGGTTTCTCTCAAGGTTTTTTTTCTTCACTTCCGCCTTTAGTGAAGTTTTTTTTCCCTCTCCGCTGTCGCCACTGGCTTGCATGGTTCAGGATCTGTAGAGCTGCGCATCGTTGGATTTGCTCTTCAATATTTGGACTCTCAGTAGTGATTATTAAACCACACTGAACTGAGCTAAACTGAACTGAACTTAAACACTACAAACTGAACTACACTGTTCCTATTTACTGTGACCTTTTATGTGAAGCTGCTTTGACACAATCTACATTGTATAAGCGCTATACAAATAAAGGTGAATTGAATTGAATTGAATTGAATGTATGTATGTATATATATATATATATATATATTCATTCATATATATTACAATATATGTTTATGGGAAGATTGATTATATGGTGTTGGGAATAGTGGCCTTGTTTTGAACCTTCCAAAAGCTCATAAATCCAAAATAAAAATAATCCATACACTGTCAGGGGGTTAATGCATGTCTTATGAAGCTGATCAATATGTTTTTGTAACAAAAAAATGTATCACTTTTATGTGATAAACTCAAATCACTGACTTCTGTCAGCTGCCAAATGTGCACTCAAGACAATTTAAGTAAGACACATGAATAACAGAAGTTGCGGCAATATGCACATCTCGTGGGAACCATTTCCCACACATTTGACAATAAAGAAAAATAGTCAAAAATAGTTGACAAATAGTTGGCTTATAATAATAATAATAATTCCTCACATTTATATAGCGCTTTTCTGGGCACTCAAAGCACTTTACACAATGGGGGGGGAATCTCCTCATCCACCACCAGCGTGCAGCATCCACCTGGATGACGTGACGGCAGCCATTTTGTGCCAGACCTCACACCAGCGGATTGGTGGAGAGGAGACAGAGTGATGAAGCCAATTATGATATGGGGAGGGTTAGGAGGCCATAATGGACAGAGGCCAGTGGGTAAATTTGATTTTTAACGACCACAGAGAGTCAGGAACTCGGTTTAACATCTCTTCTAAAAGATGGCGCTCACTGAGCAGTATGGAGTGCTCGTCACTATACTGGGGCATTAGGACCCACACAGATCGCAGGTTGGGCGCCCCCTGCTGGCCTCACTAACACCACTTCCAGCAGCAACCTAGCTTTCCCATGCGGTCTCCCAACCAGGTACTGACCGGGCGCAGCCCTGCTTAGCATCAGTGGGTTACCATGTGAGAGTTTCAGAGAGCTAGCTGCCGACTTGGTGTTATGCTGTATATGTAATAACACATATTACTCATATTCTAGGGGCTGTTTTTTTGTTGTTGTTTTTTTTTTATTGAATTTTTCAAAATGACTTATATACACAGTAATGAGTAGAACATAAACATACAGTATTTAAGGGAAAAAAGAAAGAATAGAAAAGAAAAAAAAAGTAAATAAATAAAATTTATTTAAAAAAAAATTACATTTAAAAACAGCAGTGCGGTCTAATTCAAAACAATATTACAATATCGCAGTGTTTACAATAAAGGATACATAGTAGACTTATAATCAATGCCAAGAAAGGTCAAAGGAGTTTCCAACAGCTTCTGAAATGACTTGGATTTTCTTTTTAATAATTTTTAATAATCAGGATTATCCAGTCCTTGACAAGAGGGGGTTCTGTCCTGACCCATTTATTCATAATTAATTTCCTCCCCAGCATCAGTAGAGACTTGTACCTAGATACCTCGTAAGCACATTAATGAGGATGCTGTAACCTTCTGTTTATATATTATGGACAGTTTGTCACAAATATCATTCCAAAAATCAGCAAATCAAAGGACATTCCCATAGACATTGAAAGAACGTGCCGATGCCATTGCTCGAGGGGCTGTTTATACAATGTTTTCAGCCAAAAATGAAACTTTTTATGCATTTTTCCTGTTCATTAACATGACAACAGTGTTTTTAGGAATGAAAAGACATAGATCTGAAAATGGGTAACAAAGTGGAAGTGCTGTCGTCATGTCTGTGTATACACTCGAAGACGAGAGTCTTTAGAAAACGATGACATCACATGTTAAGGGAGGTGTAGATTAAAGGAAAACACAAGCAAATCCACAACAATGGTAAAGTACATGCTAGTGCTGATGTTGTTGCTCAAGGGTTTGCTAACGCTTCATCAACAAAGTGTGAGTTTACTTCACATTACAGGCAAAATGCAGCGAAAATGCATCATACACACTAGTGCCGAGTCGCTTCCTTACAGGTACTGTTTACTAGCAAAGCATTTATTTTTATGATGGATCTACAGTATGTGCTTTTGAAAGCTTCAAAAAGGGCCACTATCCAACACCATTATACAGCATTAGACAATTGTAAAGGTGCTGTATGTGCTCTTTTAAACCATAAAATAGCTTAACATGTTGCGGATATTTAAGAAACATGCTAAATGAATATATTTGTATATCTGCAAAACAATGCTAAAGTCAGGTCTTGTCCTTTGAAAAGGAGCACTCTTTGTCTAATTGTCAATCTTTGTTTTGGTCTCTATAACCAGCCCACTGCTAGTTTAACCAGTTATATTTCAGCACTCTGGGTTGCCTTGGTGGAAAATGCACCGTATTTCATTTCAGTGATGAGGGCTGCTTTATTGTATGTGTACGCAGCCAATAATGTAACCTCCAGAAGACAGCACCAGCCTCCGAAATGAGTGCCTGGTTCAGAGTTATATAAAAAAATACATTTATTTATCTAATAATATAAATATTACAAACTTAAACAGTAACTGTATAGTTTACAGCAGTGGTTCTCAACTGGTTTGGCCATGGGACCCACATTTTTACATGGTCATCAAGCCCCAACCCAAATTTTTAGGATTTATAATATAATTTTAGTAATTATAATTCATTTGTATTTATTTGTTATCACAAGTAGTGACAGCTAAATCATAAGAAAAATCACCAAGACTTACAAATAAACAATATTTTATTGCTGTCATTTAACAATTTATGAACTTTTTAGATGCCCTCAGCTATTAAAGTCATCTTTGAAAATAGTCTACAGGTTTGTCCTTGCAACTGGGGTGTTTGTTTTCTAAATGTCTTGCGCTTCGACATATTTACTGCTATAATTAAATGAAATTTCACATGTCGAACGGTACAGTTGTCGCACACGCATTTCAAAATAAAAGTCCGGTTTAAGTAAAATAAGTTAAAAATGAAACTTTTGCTGTTTTTTTTGACCACACACTCCATGACCCACTGAAAATGTTGGGTCGCGACCCACCAGTTGAGAAACACTGGTTTACAGTATAAGGCTTAATCATCACGCACGCTTGCCCCAGTTTGTGTTGTCAATCTGGCAACCTGTGTGTGTGCGTGGTTGGGAAATATCTCCAATATTTTGAATTGGGATTGCAATATTTATTTCAACCACAAGGTGTCAATTCTATTACTGCACCTGGCAGCGAGTGTTATTTTCACGATAGATTTATGCAGTTTTGGAATCTTAAAACAGAATTTTACATAATTTCAGCGTCATTTTACAGCCTGGAATTGTTTTTGTCTGATGTCTGACACCAAATATGACTTGACTTAAATTACGGGGTAATTTTAATTTTTGGTGTACTTTTCATGTTTCAGATGCACTATGTAGGATTGACATACCTAGTGGTTGAACTAGGTAGTGCAGTCCACATTCAAAAAAATTCTCACCTGGCACGCAAACACAGGTTGCCAGATTGACAACACAAACAGGAGCAAGCATGTCTGACTTCAGCCTTACACAGTAACATTACATTATTAGCAGTTTATTACCACCTCATGTGGGTTTTGGGATTCTGAATCTGCATCTCATTTTGGAGGCTGGACCAGTCTTCCGGAGGTCACATTTTCAGTCCCGCCTGCATCAATTGATGCAACGTACCCACGGAGCTGAAATACAAGAGGGTAAACTCGCAGTGGGCTGGTTATAGAGATCAAAACAAAGACAGACATTCCAAAACGGAACGCACATTCTTAAAGAAAGAATAACTGACTTTAGCATTGTCCATCAGATAAACAAGCATGTACACTTAGCATGTTTCATAAACAGCTGCAAACATGTGTTATTTATATTATTTAGTAGAGTCAAAAACTTGCATGTACAGCACCTTTAACAGCATTAATACAGGCCTCTGGTTTGGAGTCCAGCCAGAATCTCATGTGAGCGAAGCTTCCTGTTCAGCTTCAGGAGACAGGAAGCTTCACGCATGTCGAAGCTCAATGAGAAAAAGCAGCGTTGGACCAAAGCCTAAAAAAGCCAAAGCCAATAGAGCGAGTGCAAGATCTTAATCCTCTTTATTTAGACAATGGAGAGAAAAGATGACTACATCTGTAGTCATGTAATTAGATGCATTATATGCCTGACATTGAAGGTTTCAATGAATAGCTGTTCCTGCAAAAGTATTACATGCGACTATTAGTCTCAGATGACACTCCCACAAATCTGTCTGATGCTTCCTGCGTCAACAAATGTGACATTGTTTTAAAGGAAATGTATTAATCTTTTTATAATCATGCTAATTAATAAAATTAAAAAAAAAAAAAAGTTTTATAATAGATTTTTCATAAGTATAACAGATGAAAGACAAAAGTGGATTAACAGAAAGAATGGATATTTAATGATACTGTAAACAAACAATGTAAAAGAGGGTTATTCAAAACAGAAATATCATCAATACCAACATAATAAAAGAAAAACAAACTTAACTTAGAGTGGTTATTGAAACAAGATGATGCCGGTGGAGGTAAACACAGAACAGGATTCACAGGACGAGATAACAGACGGGATGACAGGCAAACTGATGAGCAGGCAGACAAGCAGACAGGATACAATGACAGGTAAATGCTATTAAACTGAAGAGAAATGAGTCTGAGTACTAACATGTAGATCAGACAGTGAATGAGTGAATGTTCCAGGCTTATATAGTGTGAGCAGGGTGATGAGCAACAGGTGAAGGTGATTAGTATTCTGGTGATTGGGGCTGTGCAGGTGCAGTGAATGAATCTGATGGTCCGGAAGGATTCCTGACAATAAGATCATCATGGCTGCATTTATTTGTCAGTAAAAACCGTAATATTGTGTAATATTTATTTATATTTACAGTAATATTTACTCATTTGAACAATTTTGCATGTTTTTGAACAAAACTATGGTAAAGTTTGTTGTGCTGCATTTATGATTTTATATATATATATATATATATATATATATATATATATATATATATATATATATATATATACTACATCTCTGGGGTTGCCACAGTGGAATGTTTTACCCAGCGGATGCCCTTCCAGTCACAACCCAACACTGGGAAACATCTATACACTCTTGCATTCACACACATACACTATGACTTATATAGCTAATTCACCTATAGCGCATGTGTTTGGACTGTGGGGGAAACCGGAGCACCCAGAGGAAACCCAAACAACACGGGGAGAACATGCAAACTCCACACAGAAATGCCAACTGATCCAGCTGGGGCTCGAACCAGTGACCTTTTTGCTGTGAGGCGATCGTGCTACCCACTGCACCACCGTGACGCCTCATATATATATGAGCCAATGCATATATACACACACACACACACACACACACACACACACACACATATTTATACTGTATATACGTGTGTGTGTGTGTGTACGTGTTTTTGTGACATATCAGGACACAATTCTGTATAATGACACAGGTATGACACAGGAATTACAAAGGGGAGGAGAAATATGAGGACATTGCTGACGCCCTCATTTCTCAAAATGCTTATAAATCACACAGAATGAGTTTAATCAGAGAGTAAAACTGTACACAGTCTCCTGTGAGGGTTTGGTTTTGGGGCAGGGTGGGATTAGGGCAATACAATATACGGTTTGGACAGTATAAAACGAATGGAATGTACCCACTTTTCACAAAAACAAATGTGTGTGTAAATATGCGTTGCCTCATATATATGGGGTGTCACGGTGGCGTCATATATATATATATATATATATATATATATATATATATATATATATATATATATATATATGTGTGAGTGTGTGTGTGTGTATATATGCATTGGCGCAAGGCCCCAGGCCGAGTGCCCTATTGTTCCACCAGTGACAATATACAGTAATACTGTAATATTGTGTTTATAAAACAGTTTGACGGCATAATCGTCTGTATAAAAAAGGAAATCAAACACAGAGAGTCTAAAAATCCTTTGTAAATGAGGAACTACTTTCTTCCGCCATTCATTCACATCTGCAGCTGACCGTCAGTGCTCTTACTGCAATGTTATTGTTAATGCAGGGTATCGAACGGCTATCATGAACCAGACAGAACTGTTTTCAACTGTTAATGAATGTTACAGCATGATGTAGAATTAACTATAGTGAACTGACAAGCTGTAATAAATATACTGTAGTACAGGTAAGATTTTACTACAGTAAACACATAGTTGTATAAAAATTACTACAGTATTCAGTAATTTGTTTTTATATCTGTAGTGGTTGTGCTGCTATAGCAAATATAGAACTACTATTACCGCGACAGATGAATTCAAGTTCAAATGCTGCCCAGGTAGCAAAGAGTTCTGGCCCAGATTTGGCATAAATATGGCACAGCAGGCATTCATCCAGCACTGGCATACAGCATGTGGGCCAAACATGGCTCTGGTTTGGCAGAGGTGGAACCATCTTTAAGGCAGCACATAATACTTGGGCCAGAAGTACAATGTAGTATTGGGCCCAGATGTTAATAATTGATATGTGGGCCATGTAAGTTTGGCCTGTCTTGACCCACTTTTAAAATATATTTTTTATTATTTTCAAATAAAGAAAAAAATTCTACCAATCGGGTCGCTTTGAGAAAAAGCACACCCATAGCAAGCTTATAGCGCAATGATTTATGGGTTCATCAATTTCATTGCAGTCGTGACACACCAACATATCTGGCCCAGTTCAGGCTCAGTTATGGATTGTTAACTTGGCTGAGACTTGGCCAAGATATGGTCCATGTTTGGCGCTTGTCTGAAAGCCAGACTTGGTCCAGTCATGTACCGTAATTCACTGCAGCAAGTGGGCCAAGCAAAAGCTGATTGTGTGGGCCAGAGCTGGGCCAGAGATATTTTGGGATATGTGGGTGGGTTATTTAAACCCAAATTGTGTAAAATATGGACAAATCCAAAAATCTGGCCACATAAATTTAATTAAAAAATTAACCCACACTGTAAAAAAATATCTGTTAATGAACAGTTTCCATATTTGCTGTTTTCTATTTATTTATGGTTGTGAATTGCATTATGGGATGTTGATCTCTGCTCTGTCGACATGTGATGTTAAAAATTCAACTACAGTTTAACAAAGTTTGAAATTCATTCATTCACTTTCTTTTTGGCTCAGTCCCTTTATTTATTAAGGGTCGCCACAGCGGAATGAACCGCCAACTTATCCAGCACATGTTTTACATAGCTGATGCCTTTCCAGTTGCAACCCATCACTGGGAAACATCCATACACTTTCATTAACACACATAGACTACAGACAATTTAGCTTACCCAATTCACCTATAGCGCATGTGTTTGGACTGTGGGGGAAACCAGAGCACCCAGAGGAAACCCACACCAACACGGGGAGAACATGCAAACGCCACACAGAAATGCCAACTGAACCAGCTGGGGCTCGAACCAGTGACCTTCTTGCTATGAGTTGACTTTGCTTCCCACTGTGCCACCCTTAGTTTGAAATAATGTAAGTTATATATAAAGGAATAAGTCGGTAAAATAATAGTAAATGTACTGGCAGTGTATCATATATACAACACCAACCCAGACAATATATCATTTAAAAGTCACTTTTTAAGGTTAAAAGTTGTTGGAAGAAAGATCAAGGTCCCATAATGCAATTCAAAAGCATAAATAAACAGTGAATTTTGTGAATCGCAATATACTGACAGAAAACTGCTTATTTACTGATTTTTTTAACAGTGCAGCAGTTAATTTTACAGGGCATCAGTAAATTCAGTGTTTGGACTCTCAGTAGTGATTATTAAACCACACTGAACTGAGCTAAACTGAACTACACTGTTCCAATTTACTGTGACCTTTTATGTGAAGCTGCTTTGACGCAATCTACATTGTATAAGCGCTATACAAATAAAGGTGAATTGAATTGAATTGAATTAATTTAGTCTGTGTTACAACCAGAATTACATACAACCCACTACACAACGTGTGCATTGGCGAATGAATGAATCACTTCCTTCAAGTCGTTCGTTCTTTCTTTTGTCACGAAAGCATAAGAGATGAGTTATTTAATGAATCAAATTGTCTTTGTGAACCGTTTTGTAACATATAATATTCAGCAAGCATTAGAAACACTATAAACACTGTTTAATTGTTGTTTATTGTTTTATTCATGTATTTTTTTTTACCAGAAAAGCTTTATAACAAAACAGATTACTGTAAAATCACAATGTAAATAAAAACAAACAAAAGAAACACAAAATAGTGCACATCAAGCTAGACTTTTTTAATAAATAAAAATAAGTAAGCTTTAAATTTAATAACTTGTTTGTGCCATAAAAGCTTTATATCAAATAGGGCAACTATTCCCAATATATTTTCTTTTAATGAAACAATTTTTAGTAATAAATTAAAATAAAAATTGCGTCACAGAGCCTACTGAGCTTAACAAATTAACTTTAGAATATTAAAACAACAGTGCACAACAAGCTTGGCTTTTTAGAATTAAATAGAATTAAATACGCTTTAAAACAAAACTCAATGGCTTTACTTGTTGGACTTGGTTTAAGGCATGTTAGCATTCAAAAACACAAACTCCCGATCCTTGGATGGGCTGAGTTGGTTTCTCCTTTCTGAATGCTGATGATTTGAAGTGCTTCTTTTGACATTACTTGTTAGTCGCAGGATAGTAAAAGCTTCTGCTAAATGAATAAATGCAAATGCAATCTTTTTTATACAAATATTAGACCAATACATAAAGTCTAGAATACATAGAAAAACATTATTAAACAAAAAATGGGGTAAACATGAACAAATTACAAATCTGCTGGGTAAAATATATGCTGGAATAGTTGGCGGTTCATTCCGCTGTGGTGACCCCTGATAATCAGGGACTAAGCCGAAGGAAAATGAATGAATGAACATCAGTTTCTTTGTTGAATGAGCAGTGATCGCATAATAAAATACGATCTGTCCAGTATATATGAGGGGTGGGAAAGGGCTTTTCAGGTCACCTCATCGTTTTTTTGTAATTTTTCCTAACTCATTACCTGCTGTTTCTCTGCCCTGATACCAACTTCCAGATGGAGCCGCATGAC
Source organism: Danio aesculapii (assembly GCF_903798145.1). Lineage (NCBI taxonomy): Eukaryota > Metazoa > Chordata > Actinopteri > Cypriniformes > Danionidae > Danio > Danio aesculapii. Next base: position 50,939,906 of record NC_079443.1, on the reverse strand, counting down.
AGTCATTTATTATAGAAACACTTATTCCTGAGGTTAAAACAGAACACACACTTATTTACAGCAGACAGACGTTCATATGCTTTTAATTAACCAAGATACACTGATCACAACACATTATATTAGACAATACTGTTGAAAGGTTTGGATTAACATATTTCTGAAATATTTAGCAAATTAACATATGAGAATGTTGTCACATGATGGGAAGCATCACATGACTCTGAAGACTGGAGTAATTATGCTGGAAAAAAACATGACTTGTTAACACTTTAGTTTAAGTCACAATTCACGATATTAACAAACCATTAACTAACAATTCTCACTTAATAAACTACTATCTGCTTATTAATAGTTAGTATGGTAGAAGTTGTGTTTAGGTTTTGGGTTGGATTAGGGATGCAGAATAAGATCATACTTTATACAATGGATACGGAAAGTATTCAGACCCCCGTAAATTTTTCAACTTTGTTATATTCAACCCAGGCTCATTCTGAGAACGTAGTCCCGTGGACGTTTCTGGAGACCGCGAAATACGTAGCCGGAGGTACGTATGGCTGCATTTCATTATTTTGAGCGAACGCTGCGGGGCGGTGTGACGCCGTTCCTTTCGGCGCTTGCCGGCCGGAGAGCCGACCGCTCGCCTCCGCGTGGAGGGCTTTCCCGCTGCAACCAGTTTGTCCGGTTAGCTCTTCGTGTACTCTGGCGGACTCGAGACGCAGTAAGGGGCTAACCATGACGACGACCGGGTTTGAGTCCGGGGAAGAGCGGTTCCAGAAATCAGGTAAGAAAACAAAAACAAAATCCAAAAAACGAAGCGAACAAGTTCGTCACAGGGTGAGAATGTGGTCAAAATCCGAAAACGTGGTAAAAATTAGACGAGGGCTTTTCTTTTTCTGGACGGCTTTTGTGAATCGTCGTTGGTTGGATTTAGGGACGGAGGAGGGTGGGTCAGCCGATTGGCCGGTCGCACGGTCAATCATTCTGTCATCCAGGCAGACAGGCGGAAAGTCGTTCGACAGCGGCCTCTAGCGGGTTTACGTGAGAACGGCGCGGGAAAAAGCGCGCACAGCGGCCTCTCGCGGATTCGTGAAAACAAAAACTGCAAAAATACGTACCTCCCGGGACGTATTTCGCAGTCTCCAGAAACGTCCCCGGGACTACGTTCTCAGAATGAGCCTGGGTGGGTTGGTTATATTGCCGCCATTTGCTAGATAATTTTTGACGTACTGACAGAAAAACAGAGAATTGTTGACATTTTTGCAGGTTTATTAAAAAATAAAACAGAAATATCACATGGTCCTAAGTGTTCAGACCCTGTGCCACTCATATATTTAACTCAGGTGCTGTCCATTTCTTCTGATCATCCTTGAGATGGTTTTACACCTTCATTTGAGTCCAGCTGTGTCTGATTATACGGATTGGACTTGAATAGGAAAGCCACACACCTGTCTATATAGACTTTACAGCTCACAATGCATGTCAGAGCAAATGAGAATCATGAGGTCAAAGGAACCGCCTGAAGAGTTCAGAGACAGAATTGTGGCAAGGCACAGATCTGGCCAAGGTTACAAAAAATTTCTGCTGCACTTAAGGCTCCTAAGAGCACAGTGTCCTCCATAATCCTTAAATGGATAACATTTGGAACAAGCACAACCCTTCCTAGAGTTGGCTGTCTGGCAAAACTGAGCTATCAGGGGAAAAGAGCCTTGGTGAGAGTGGTAAAGAAGAACCCAAAGATAACTGTGGCTGAGCTCCAGAGATGCACTCAGGAGATGGGAGAAAGTTGTAGAAACTCAACTATCACTGCAGCCCTCCACCAGTCAGGGCTATATGGCAGAGTGGTCTAACGGAAGCCTCTCTTTAGTGCAAGACATATGAAAGTCCACCTGAAGGACTCCAAGATGGTGAAAAATAATATTCTCTGGTCTAATGAGACCAAGATAGAACTTTTTAGCCTTGATTTTAAGCAATATGTGTGGAGAAAACCAGGCCCTGCTCATCTCCTGTTCAATACAGTGTCCCAACAGTGAAGCATGATGGTGGCAGCATCTGGCTGTGGGGATGTTTTTCAGCTGCAGGGTTAGGATGACTGGTTGCAATCGATGGAAAGAATGAATGAGGCCGAGTACAGGGATATTCTGCATGAAAACCTTCTCCAGAGTGCTCAGGACCTCAGACTGGGCTGAGGGCTTGAGTGGCTTCCCACCAATTCCGTGACTGTTGAATGGCCCAGCCAGAGCCCTGACTTAAATCCAATCGAGTATCTCTGGATAGTCCAAAAAATGGCTGTCCACCAACGTTTACCATCCAACCTGACAGAACTGGAGAGGATCTATACAAGGAGGAGAGGATCCCCAAATCCAGGTGTGAAAAACTTGTTGCATCTTTCCAAAAAACTCATGACTGTATTAGATCAAAACGGTGCTTCTGCTAAATACTGAGCAAAGGGTCTGAATGCTTATGAAGGTGTGATATTTCAGTTTTTCTGTCAATATGGGGTGCTGTGTGTACATTAATGAAGAAAAAATTAACTTGATTTTAGCAAATGGCTGCAATATGAGAAAGAGTGAAAAATGCAACCCAGGCTCATTCTGAAAACATAGTCCCGTGGACGTTTCTGGAGACCGCAAAATACATAGCCGGGGGTACGTACGGCTGCATTTCATTTTTTAAAGCGAACGCTGCGGGGCGGTGTGACGCCATTCCCTTCGGCGCTTGCCGGCCAGCCGGCCGCTTGCCTCCGTGTGGAGGGCTTTCCCGCCGCAACCAGTTTGTCCGGTTAGCTCTTCGTGTACTCTGGCGGACTCGAGGTGCAGAGAGGGGCTGACCACGACGACGACGACCGGGTTTGAGTCCGGGGAAGAGCGGTTCCAGAAATCAGGTAAGAAAACAAAAACAAAATCCAAAAAATGAAGCGAACAAGTTCATCACAGGGTGAGAATGTGGTCAAAATCCGAAAACGTGGTAAAAATTAGACGAAAAAAATTTTCTTTTTCTGGACGGCTTTTGTGAATCGTCGTTGGTTGGGTTTAGGGACGGAGGAGGGTGGGTCAGCCGATTGGCTGGTCGCACGGTCAATCATTCTGTCATCCAGGCAGACAGGCGGCAGGTCGTTCGACAGCGGCCTCTAGCGGGTTTACGCGAGAACGGCGCGGGAAAAAGCGCGGATTCGTGAATTCACGAAAACAAAAACTGCAGAAAAACGTGCCACCTGGATGTATTTCACGGTCTCCAGAAACGTCCCCGGGGCTACGTTCTCAGAATGAGCCTGGGTTGGAAAACGTACTTCTACAGACGTTTCTGGAGACCGCGAAATACATCCAGGTGGCACGTTTTTCTGCAGTTTTTGTTTTCGTGAATTCACCAGAGGCCACTGTGTACGTTTTTTGAAATCTCAAATTTCTCTCGTGAGTGCCATTCGTGCCTGCTGTTCTCGCGTAAACCCACCAGAGGCTGTTGTTGACTGACTTTTTGACAGACTGAACGACTGACTGAGTGAACGATGGACTAACCCACCCTCCCCCTTCCGTAAACCCAACCAATTTTATTGATTGGCCATCTCAGCAAAAACATTATTTTAAATATGTCCATTTAGATTTGTAGCTGCACTGGTCTAAATAAAATGATAGCCACGCTTCATACTGATGTCTTTGCTGTTTATTTGTTTCTCTCTCTCTCTCTCTCTTTGCAGTAGACACCGTGAAAACTACAAGAAATAAAACATATAACATTTAATATATGCATTTCTCAGAGTCCTTTTCACAGTCTCTCACTTAAATGTCCGCTGAAATGCATATGAACATGTGCGACAACTCTGAATCCAGTAACATCAGTCTCTACACACAACATCATTCATGTAAACTCACATATTACAACAATATACATAAAATCTAACAGAATTCAAATATAAATTACCGTGTGCGCCCTCTTAGACCATGCAGATTAATGAACTCTTTCTCATGCTCTGTATCGTTGGCTTCTTTCTGCCACCATGTCAGTTTCACCCATAATGCAATGGTCTCGCACTTCACGTAACTCAAAACATGTGATCTGTTATGCTCCAATAGCAACTCTTTCTTTTAAAACCTATAACTACCAACAATTTCAAGGGTGCACATTCTCTGCTTTGCATTATATTGCATATTATAAGTTCATAACAGAAATTTACATGCAAATTATAACAAATTAATTTGAGTTTATAACAAAAACACAAGTATACACAACTTTGAAAAAAAAATGTGTCCTTGGCATTTACAAGATTTGTATGAAAAATTGAGTTGACTATTTGTAAAAGTAATACAAACACTTTAGAATCTTTTATTTTTAAATATAACACTGATAATGAACAGATATTTTCTTTTAAACAATCACAGCTTGTGCACTTACTCTTTTTAACTTGTGAAGTTAAGACATTTGTGAAAGTGACAACAATTGTAGCACTACTGGAATTTATTGCTACCTAAATTACCAACAATTATACATGTTAACATATATCAGTAAATGAACAGTTATGAAAAACAATCTGAGCTTGCAATTTAACTTGAATGTGATATGTGTGTGTTGAGTGAAGCCTGCAGCCGCGGCTCTTTTGAGTCACTTTTTAAAAGTTGCTAAAAGTAGCCAAATGAATGTTAAAAATTGCTAAATATGTTGCTAGGTGATCTTTGAAAAAAATGTTGCTAGGGTAGTATGAAAAGTTGCTAAAGCTAGCAGCAAAATTGCTAAGTTGGCAACACTGGCAGAGCTCTCATTCTTTAACTTGTTTTCTGTGACTTCTGTGATCTGCGAGCTCATTGGTCAGCCGTTCTACAGGCCACACCCCAAAGAAGTTTGGAAAACAGCAGCAACATTTGGGAACAATAAATATCAGTGACACGGATGATTTAAGAGTCTGACACACGTACATTCATATGACAGGAAATGACTGAAGGGAAAATCTGTGAACAAAGAACTGACTCAATGAGTTTCACTTTAACTCTCTCTCAGTTCAATTCAGCTCAGTTCAAACTTGCCTTATTGTCAAAGCATTATTAAAGTTTACATTACAAAGAACATACATATATATATATATCAAACACGTAGCTGATGATTGATTATAAAGCTTGTTTGGCATGCTGTCCCGGGAGAGAGCCCTGAGCTCTTAAGATCCTCGAGCTCAGGGCTTCCTCCCGTTTGCAAGGCGAGAGGGGAGTTTGACCTCAGGTAGATCTCGAGAACCCCCTCCTGTAGTAGCTAATGAACAGATAGTGATTGCTCTTAAGAGATAACTACTTACTAGGAGCATGTCTATGGTGCTGATTTGGATTAGTCAATTAACTTAAGTTGCATGTTTTTGGACGGTGGGAGGAAACCGGGGAACCTGGGGGAAACCCTCGTGAGCACGGAGAGAACGTGTAAACTCCACACAGAAACGTTGGCTGGCTTGGTAAGGACTAGAACCAGTGAGGTTCTCGCTGTGAGGCAACAGTGATAACCACTGGGCCACCGTGCCACCCATCTAGGAAAGGAGGAGGAGTAGGGGTGGAAGGGAGGATTCTTCAAAATGAAGATGGCTGTTATATGGAACTTAGGGTTTTTATAGTGGCTTAGGAGTCGTCTGATTGGTGAATCATAAATTAAATAATGCTGGGCCGGCTGCAAGCAATCATAAGCATTTGATCCTCTCGAAATTAATTTATAAACTTCACTTATGAATATTTTGCAACACATCTGACATTAATTGTTCCTATACTCTTAATTAATTGCGTTAAAACCTAGAAACTACAGTGTTTCATAAGATTGTACTTCATAACATTTTACTTCGAATGAATGCTATGATGATCATATTCATTCATTCATTCATTTTAGTGTCTCTGAGTCATCAGTGGTTGCCACAGCAGAATGAACCCCCAACTATTCCAGCATATGTTTTATGCAGCGAATGCCCTTTCCGGCCGCAACCCACATACACTTCTCATTCACACACACGTACTAAGGCCTATTTATTTTATTCAATTCACCTGTAGCGCATGTGTTTAAACTGTGGGGGAACCCGGAGTACCCAGAGGAAACCCACGGCAACAACTCCACACAGAAACACCAACTGACTTTCGACTAGCAGCCTTCTTGCTGTGAGGCGACAGTTCTAACCACTGAGCCACCGTGTCGCCCATGCTGATCATTAGATTAGATTAGATTAGATTCAACTTTATTGTCATTACACATGTACAAGTACAAGGCAACGAAATGCAGTTTCGGTCTAACCAGCAGTGCAATAGCAGCAAGTGCAGGATACAGGTATGTTATAAAGTGCAGTTATAGAAAAACTATGGTGATATTTACAGATGGATGTACTATCAACATTATATACAGGTTGTATTAGCTATGAACAGATTTACAATAAATGAATATATGTACAGGATGCTATTAATAATCAGGAGTGTGCAGATAGATAAACAATTACAAATGTTCATGTGCAGTGGGTATGTACAGTTCAGATAAGTGAATCAGTGCAATGTAGTGCAATGAATATGTGCAAACTTTAAATGTGCAAATGTTAAATAGTGCAGTGATTGTGAGAAGTTTAAGTTAGAGGAGTGTTGGGGGTGTATTGGGGGGACAAAAGAGTAAAGGCAAAAGAGTGACTCAAAACCAATATATAAGATGATCAACATTTTTTTTCCCTTTAATATAACGTTTATTCAAAGCTATAAGTTATGAAGTACAAATAGGTAACTTACAAACTCTTTATTCATGGTTAAATATAAATGTAAAAATATAAAAATGTACTTTTTTTCAATAATTGCAAATGACAGAACAAAACAAGACATCCCAATTGAGTATCACTCTTAAATATTTGTTAATATACACAACCTGACAAAAGTCTTGTCGTCTATCCAAGTTTTAGGAACACCAAGTAATAACTTGACGTCTAGTTGATCATTTGGTATCAGAAGTGGCTTATATGAAAGGCAAAGACCTCTAGATTACGCTTATTTTACCACAATAAAATATGATCATGCCTTGATTTTAAATTATCTCATTAGGACAGTAAGGTCTGACTTTGCTTAGACAAAAGTCTTGTCGCTTAACAGAAATAATGTCCAGTTTAGAATATGTGGTCATGCTGCAGTGGAAACAGAATGAATATTGTGTCTGACTCCATCATGAGCTTGGAGGACTGCATCCATACATCTCTGCAATGACTCAAATCACTGATTAATAAAGTCATCTGGAATGGCAAAGAAAGCGTTCTTGCAGGACTCCCAGAGTTCATCAAGATTCTTTGGATTCATCTTCAATGCCTCCTCCTTCATCTCACTCCAGACATGCTCAATAATGTTCATGTCTGGTGACTGGGCTGGCCAATCCTGGAGCACCTTGACCTTCTTTGCTTTCAGGAGCTTTGATGTGGAGGCTGAAGTATGAGAAGGAGCGCTATCCTGCTGAAGAATTTGCCCTCTCCTGTGGTTTGTAATGTAATGGGCAGCACAAATGTCTTGATACCTCAGTGCTGTTGATGTTGCCGTCCACTCTGCAGATCTCTCGCACGCCCCCATACTGAGTGTAACCCCAAACCATGATTTTTCCTTCACCAAACTTGACAGATAACTATGAGAATCTTGGGTCCATGTGGGTTCCAGTAGGTGCAGTATTTGTGATGATTAAGATGCAGTTCAACAGATGATTCATCTGAAAAATCTCCCAATTTCCAAACAATCAACTAGAAGTCAAGTTATTATGTGTTACTTTACAACTGGGATCGACGACAAGACTTTTGTCAGGTGGTGTATATTGATGTACACACGTAGCTGTGGTCTGAATTTTGAAGATGCACATCCTGGCAAAATGCCCTAAAAATGGCATGAAGAAGTGAAACTTGTGAGCAATATAATACCAACTTAGTCATCGGCAAAAATAGAGCATAAAATTGAAGCTAAATGACTTTAAGTTCCTTAAAGATTTCAGGTTTCCTTAAAGTTCCTTAAAAAAATTTTATCAGGCCTACTTTTTTGTGAGTGTTCTTACTATAAATAAGAGTAAAAAACATTATTTTTATTATTTATTTTTAATTATTTAATACACGTATTTCTATTACAATTTTATTGTTATTATTATAATAAATAATATATTGTTATAAGGCGTCATGGTGGCGCAGTGGGTAGTACGATTGCCTCACAGCAAGAAGGTTGCTGGTTTGAGTTCCGGCTGGGTCAGTTGGCATTTCTGTGTGGAGTTTGCATGTTCTCCCCGTGTTGACGTGGGTTTGCTCCAGGTGCTCTGGGTTCCCCCACAGTCCAAACACATGGATAACTCTCTGAAACTGACCGTTTAGGCTCTGATCCTTATTGTGCCATTTTGGTGACTGTCACTTTAAATTCAAATAAGATTGTGCTCTTTTCAAAAGAGGGCGGAGCTACAAATGCCTGTGTGTCAGCATAGTGGCAGATTCAAAAACAGGAAGTTTATCTGTGTGAAAAAGTGTAAATGTGTGTGTCTGTGTGTGAGAATGTGTCAGTCTATGGAGACTCCTGTCGCTGTTCATTTGTGCTTCATCTAAAACTCCACATCTATAATCCTCTTAGTGGCTGACATTACCTTCAGCAGGTCAAAACTCTGCTTCTCACTCACGGTCACTAATGGGCGGGGCTTCCCCCTGTGATGACACATGTCAATCAAAGTGTTTCTGCAGACTGTTGTATTCAAGTGTGATTATAAACAATAGAATTAATTAATGTTTATCATTAGATGCTGGTTATATTCACACGCTGCTGCCACACAACGGTGTTTAAACCCCTTATAAAAGAGATTATTGCATAATAGGCCTCCTTTAACTATATTTTCTGATATGTGTTAGTTTCTTTTGACTTGAATCATTTCCACATGAGCGTCCTCATTTCCATGCCAGTGTATGAGTGTGTGTGTGTGTGTGTGTGTGTGTGAGAGAGAGAGACAGGATTACAGTGAACAGCAGGACAGCAAGTGAAATGTGATCTGCAGTTTTGGCTCTGCATTTCTCATCACGAGTGTCTCTCAGTCGTGCCCTTTGTCTGATCCCAGACCTACAGCAGTGTGTTTATTCAGCGCTCGCACAGACATGTGGAGGAAAACAGCAGATCTAGCAGAGATCTACAGCGCCGGCACGTTCACTCGGACCGCCTTCATAAAGAAACACTACACTTTTTGTGTGCGTGTGTACGTGTGTGTGTGTGTGTGTGTGTAGTAATAGGTTCATTTTACAACTTCCAAAGAGTTAACGGTTGAGTTTTAACACGTTTGAATCCATTCAGCCGTTCTCCAGGTCCAATGGGAGCACTTCTAGCTTAGCTTAGCATATTCAATTGAATTTGATTAGACCACCCTGCTGAAAAATCCAGCTTAGGCTGGTTTTAGCTGGTTGACCAGCCTGGCTTTAGAGGGGTTTTTGGCCATTTCCAGGCTGGTTTCCAGGCATTTCCAGTCTGGTCTTAACTGATCAGGCTGAAAATGACCAGCTAAATCCAGCTAAAACCAGCTTGACCAGCCTGGTTTAAGCTGGACATAGCTGTTTTTGGCTGGGCTCCCAGCTTGTCTAGGCTGGTCAAGCTGGTTTTAGCTGGTCATTTTCCAGCCTGACCAGCTAATACCAGTCTGGAAATGGCTGGAAACCAGCCTGGAAATGGCCAAAAAACCCTCTAAACATCTCGGTCAAATAATGACCAAAGACTTTTGATAATTTTCCTATATAAAGCTTGAGTGTTCTGTAGTTTTATCATGTACTTAAACTAACAGAAAATGTAAAGTTATTATTTTCTCGGCTGATATGATACTTTTAGCTTAGCATAGATCGTCAAATTGAATTAGACCATTAGCATCTCACTCAAAAATGACCAAAGAGTTTCAATAATTGTCCTATTTAAAGCTTGACTCTTCTGTAGTTACATTGTGTACTAAGACTGACAGAAAATTAAAAGTTATTATTTTCTTGGCTGATATGATACTTTTAGCTTAGCTTAGCATAGATCATTGAATCGGATTAGACCATTAGCATCTCACTCAAAAATGACCAAAGAGTTTCAATAATTGTCATATTTAAAGCATGACTCTTCTGTAATTTCATCATGTACTTAGACTGACATAAAATGAAAAGTTATTATTTTCTTAGCTGATATACTTTTAGCTTAGCTTAGCATAGATCATTGAATCAGATTATACCATTAGCATCTCACTCAAAAATGACCAAAGAGTTTTGATAATTTTTGCATTTAAATCTTGACTCCTCTGTAGTTTCATCATGTACTAAGGCTGACTGAAAATGAAATGTTAATATTTTCTTGGCTGACATGATACTTTTAGCTTAGCACAGATCATTATATCGGATTAGAGCATGTCACTCAAAAATGACCCAAGAGTTTTGATAATTTTCCTATTTAAAGCTTGACTCTCCTGTAGTTTCATCGTGTACTGAGGCTGATGGAAAATTTATTATTAAAAGTTATTATTTTCTCGGCTCATATGATTCTTTTAGCTTAGCTTAGCATAGATCATTGAATCAGATTAGACCATTAGCATCTCACTCAAAAATGACCAAGGATGTTTAATAATTAATAAATAAATAAATTATTTTACTTTTAATGTAATAAAATAAAATTTTATTTATTTGACGTTAATGTTTTATTTTACTTAATGCATAGACTGTGATTGATTTATTTTATTTTGTTTTATTTTATTATTATTTTGTTTTATTTTAATTTACAACAATGGGTTATATGTACCGCTAGTGTTTTTCAGCCAATGATGAACTTCCTGAAGGATTTTGTGACTATTTTCAATTTCATAAGGTTTCTTTTACAGCATCGATGTTGTAATGTAACTCAAATATAATCAGTTAAATAATCCATTTGGTTGTTAAAGCGTAAAAAGAGACGAAAGACGAAAGCAGGTGAGCCCAAAAACTCCATTGAAAATACTGGGGTAAAATTAATTTAGATATTTTAATAATATAATTTAATGCAGTGCTTCTTGTTTGGTCTGATACCCACTTTATTATTTTGATCCCAAGGTTTCCAAATCCTGGACCAGGCCGTATCCTGAGCAGCTACTGTGGTGGTCATGGAGGAGTGGAGAACATGAGACTGATTCCTGTGACGCTCCAGGGACAGACGAGTCTTCGCTGAGGCCAGCTTCCAGCCTCCGCCACTGAGACTGCAGCTCTGCACAAGACGTTTGGCCAGCGGAAAAATTAAAATGGTCGTGCCCAACTGAGCCTGGTTTCTCTCAAGGTTTTTTAATTCTTCACTTTTGCCTATTGGTAAAGTTTTTTCCTCTCCGCTGTCGCCACTGGCTTGCATGGTTTGGGATCGGTAGAGCTGCGCATCGTTGGATTTGCTCTTCAGTGTTTGGACTCTCAGTAGTGATTATTAAACCACACTGAACTGAGCTCAACTGAACTGAACTTAAACACCACAATCTGAACTACACTGTTCCAATCTACTATGATTTTACAATTTACATTGTAAAAGCGCTATACAAATAAAGGTGAATTGAATTGAACTGAACATTTCCTTGCTCTGTTAAACATCATTTGGGAAATATTTTAAAAAGAAAAAAATATTCAAAGGGGGGGCTAATAATTCTGACTTCAACTGCATATAATATGTAATCAATATAACTCATCTCTAATATAACAATAAACTCTGTCCCACATCAGATGTCATTCCCTTGTGGTAAATGCTAGAGCTTCTGTTTTTTTTCTGCAACCTCGCTGCGCGTGCATCCTGAATGTTTACAAACCGGTAATTCGTCTATTAGCCTTCCTGCATGTGATTTCTATCCCGAATGAAATGGGAATATTTCCCAAATTATATTTAACAGAGCAAGGAATTTTTTTCTCAGTATTTCCTATAACATTTTTCTTCTGGAGAAAGTCTTATTTGTTTTATTTCGGCTAGAATAAAAGCAGTTTTTAATAAAAAAAAAACATTTTGAGGTCAAAATTATTAGCCCCTTTAAGCAATATATTTTATCCGATCATGGTTTGGGATCTGTAGAGCTGCGCATCGTTGGATTTGCTCTTCAGTGTTTGGACTCTCAGTAGTGATTATTAAACCACACTGAACTGAGCTAAACTGAACTGAACTTAAACACTACAAACTGAACTACACTGTTCCTATTTACTATGATTTTACAATTTATATTGTAAACGCGCTATACAAATAAAGGTGAATTGAATTGAATTTATATCGTATCTTAGCCAGGCAGTGAAGATAGCTGATTTTCAAACAGACTTTAAACGCTGTGATTTTGTATGGGATGACAATTCACCGGAAGCCCTGGGCCTGGCTGACTGAAATTAAACGTCTGTGTACATATACCTCATTTAAAACATTTTTTTATTCTATTTAAAGCATGGACTCTCTTCATTGATCGATTTTATTTTATTTTATTCAAAGCATAGACTTTTAAATGATTGATTTTGTTTTGTTTAATTTTATTAATGTCTTATTTTAGTTTCAGCATAATTTAATTTAATTGAATGTTTATTTTACAACATTATTTATTTAATTTTAAAACTTCTTCATTGACTGATTTTTTGTATTTCATTTAAAGCATGGACTGTCTTTAATGATTGATTTAGTTTTGTTTTATTTAAAAATCTGTTTTATTTTATTTAAAGCAGAGACACTTCAATGATTGATTTTGTTTTATTTAATTTTATTAATGTTTTATTTTAATTTACAGCATAATGTAATTACATTTTAAGCATAACCTGTCAACAATTATTGATTATGTTTAATTTTAACGTAATTTCATTTATATTTCATTTATATTTAATATTTTATAATGACTGTCTTCATTAATAAAATAAAATAAAATAAAATAAAATAAAATAAAATAAAATAAAATAAAATAAAATTAAATTTTCCTTCAACTTAGTCTCTTTATTTATCAGGGGTCACCACAGCGGAATGAACCGCCAAATATTCCAGAAAATGTTTTAAACAGCGGATGTCCTTCCAGCAGCAACCCGGTACTGGGAAACACCCATACACTCTCACATTCACACTCATACACTCATACAGTTTATTCAATTCCCCATCAGTGCATGTGTTTGGACTGTGGAGGGAAACCGGACATTGATTCTGATGCTTATATACAGCATTAATACAGTTCATTCTCACTATTGCTTGTTACTGTTAGTTGGCTGTGAATGAACAGCCAGTAGTGAATCCTCTAACTAAAGCACTACTGAAAGCAGAGGTGAATTACACGTGACCCTTTACTAACCCTAATGTCATCCCACACTTCAAAGCAGCTCAACGTAATGATTACACAGACAAAACCTCTGCACAAAAAAAGAGCTCTGAGCAGAACTGATGAAACTGAGAAAGAAAAACAAGGTTATTAGTGCATATCAGTGACGTCTCCATGTGTGAATAAATAAGATTCCGCTGGAAAACACCTTACAGGATGAGAAATGACAGCCCGTTTATGGCGGATTCGTCATCACCTGTCAAACATGATCTCTGTCAGAAGATAAATTCAGCTGGACGCACAAAAAATTGCTTGTCAAAGAAATGTGAGACGTGGATGTCAAGCGCTAAGCAGAAGTGGAGATCTCAGGTTGTGGTGGTGGTTTCACAGCTGCTGAACAAAAAAACACTGTGGTTTGAGAAACATATAAACAACGGTAGGAAACATGTAAATCAAATACAGATGAGATATTACACATGTTAAAGTGCTCATTTTCAGTTTGAGGAAAAAAATACACTACTTAAGAGTTGAAGTCAAAATTATTAGTTATTATTATCCTGTGCTTTTCTTTTTCAAGTATTTCCTAAATGATGTTTAACAGAGCAAGGAATTTTTCACAGTATTTCCTATTTTATTTCTGAAGAAAGTCTGATTTGTTTTATTTCAGCTAGAATAATAGCAGTTTTTGATTTTTTAAGTGGGGTTTATTCATAAACTAATTTCGAGAGGATCACGTGCTTATGATTTACCACAGCCGGTCACGTATTAAGCTAATCTGTATCATCCAATCATATGATCCATAAGCTACTATAAACAACCACAGTTTTCAGTCCACTTTATCTTCTATTGGAAGAAACCCCCCTTCCTCCCCATTCTCCTCCTTCACTATAGATCGGGCGGCACGGAGGCCCAGTGGTTAGCACTCTGTTAGCCCCACAGCAAGAACACTACCAGCCCTGGTCCTGCCAGGTCGGTAGGTGTTTCTGTGAGGAGTTTGTATATTCTCCCCGTGTCCGCGTGGATTTTCCCCGGGTTCTCCGGTTTCCTCCCACCATCCAAATATATACATCATGCATAACAATCAAGCATTTGTCCAGCCCCCTTTTTTCCTCACGTGTTCCCTTAGCTACTGCAGACGGGGAGTTCTGAGATCCACCGAGCTCAGGCTCCCCTCTCGCTCTGCAAACGGGAGGAAGCCCCGGGCTCGAAGATCCCTTGAGCTCGGGGCTCTCTCCTGGGACAGCATGCCAAACAAGCTTTTGATGAATCATCAGCTAAGTGTGAACTCTTGAAATAACGTTTAACCTCCTAAACTTTGCATTTAAAGCTTCGTACTGGCCCAAGACCCCCATAAGGGGTTCCGTTTGAAAGCGTAGAAACTCTATTTCATGCACATATGCATCACTTAGGTTTTTATTTCCTAAACAAAACCGATTATAAAATCCCAAAAACAGCACTTGACTTTAAAGATCAATATTATTAGCCCCCTTAGGCAATTTTTTTTTTTTTCATTCAATGACTTGCCTAATTACCCTATCTTGCCTAGTTAACCCAGTTAAGCCTTTAAATGTCATTTTAATCTGATTACTAGTATCCCAAAGAATTCTGGCCCAGATTTTGCATAAAGCTGGAAGAGGGAGCATTCATCCAGTACTAGCATATGTGTCAAACATAGCCTGGGTGTAACGAGGAGACTGGCACGGAGGGATCCATTATGCAGTATTTATTAGTCACAGTCAAACACAAACATCCAATACGCACTACAGTGTGAACACACATCAACAGTAATCAATAATGGTCTTGGGGGTGGCAGCTGACAGACACAGTGATTTACCAGGCATAGATCAGTGGCAGGCGGAGTGGTTCAGAATCCGTTAGACAGGCTTGGGTCGAGGGCAGGCAGCGTGGTTCAGAGTCCGTGTATAAAGCAAGGGTCGTGGGCAGGCAGAAGGCAACTCAGAGTCAGAAACAGTCCAGGGTTATTCTCAGAAGATCAGACAGGAAAGAACGCTCAGTAATACTGGCTGGGGCTAAACAAGACTTCGCAATGAACTGGTGTTTGAGTGTGGCTTATATAGGAAGCGTGGGTCGTTAACTAGATTCAGTTCAGGTGTGTGCACAATCAGTTTAGATGGATGATGTAATGCTTAAAAGTCCGGGGATGGTGACCTCTGCTGGCCAGCGAGGGGAATGACTGGGACCGAGTCGGTAACACTGGGTTTGGCAGAGATGGCACCGTCTTTAAGACTGCACACAAGATTTGGGCCAGATGTAAAATGTAGTATTGGGCCCAGATGTTAATAATTGATATGTGGGCCATCTAAGTTTGGCCTGTCTTGACCCAGATTTAAAATACATTAAAATTATTTTTGAGTAAAGAATAAATTTTACCAATCGGGGGTGCGTTTCTGAAAACCATTGTTAGCCAGGTAAGGTCGCAAGTTTCATCATTACAAACATGGTTTGTTGATTTGGCGTTTCCCAAATCCGTCGTTCCAATGAACATTCGCAAACTGCATCGCAAACCTGTACGCTTGCAACTCCACCTCTAGAGCTGTAGTTAGAAACAGAGTTCCTGGTTGTGTGCTATTCCCACTTATCCCCCCTATGCCCTATTCATTTAGAACATTCTGACATTTAAACTTGAAATGATTTTAAAAACATTATTGAAGTCATCTCTCTTAGGTGTAATTTGCTTTTAAGTATTTTTACAGATCAGTTTTAGCGATCTTCAGATTGTCAATTGCGTTCACTATGTAGTGTATATTGAAAATACAAATGTCATTCAACTGCACTTAAGACAGTGTGTCAACGCGAAGATGCTGGACTATAGCGCTGTGGACGGGAGTAGCCCAGTTAGAATGAGAAGTGAAAGCAGGAGTGTGTTTCAGGACACGGATTAGATCAGATTTAACAGGAAGGGTGGATAGTACATTCCCATACACACAAACACACACTCTTTGTCAGGAATACCCGTGCAATCAATGATCCATCAATGTAGAAAAGTGATTAATTAAAGAATTATTTACCTAATGACCACCTGATCATATACATACATGTGTATATCTCTGGCTCTGGATGGCCACAGTCCTCCACTGCAGCTTGGTCCTGCATTCATTTCAAAGGAGTGCTACCCTGTACTAAAATGGCGGCTCTATTGACGCATTCCTTCCAATAGACAACAACAGGGTAGGCGACATCTAATGTATATATCTATGCACACGCTGTAACTGAAAGTGGGGGACGCGTCTCTATTGAAACCTCTCGTGACACAACCTCTCCACTGTGTCGCCCAGCGATATTTGCAAACAAGTCATATGGATCAAATTTATTATCATTTGACAGTAACGGAGGGTTGCCGCCAAATGTAGCTAAGTAAGAGTAATGATTTTCTCTAATAATTTACTTGAGTAAAAGTACACATATTTAAATGTACTCAAAAAGTACACAATTTTACTCAATAATAATAATAATTATACATTTTATTTATTGTGCGCTTTTCTCAGACCCAAAGCGTTAACAAGCATGCAAGGCAAACAAAGCAGAATAATAGAAACAGTAATAAAAAAAGACTACAATAAATGCAACTCAAGTACATGTAACAAAGTAAATCTAATTCATTACTACCCACCTTTGGCCGCAAATTATGTCATTGTTTGGGAAACGCACCCCTGGTCGCTTTAAGAAAAAACATGTTCATACTGTGCTTAAAGCACAATGCTTCATGGGTTTATCAATTTCATTGCAATTGTGGAACACCAACTTATCTGGCCCAGTTCAGGCCCAGTTACGAGTTATTAACTTGGCTGAGACTTAGCCCAGACATCGTCTATGTTTAGCCTTTGTCTGAAGCCAGACTGGATGCAGAAAAGCTAGTCCATGCTTTTATGACTTCAAGGCTGGATTACTGTAATGCTCTGTTTGCTGGCTGCCCAGTATCCTCTATTAACAAACTTCAATTAGTACAAAACGCAGCTGCCAGAGTTCTTACCAGTCTAGAAAATATGATCACATCACCCCAATTTTATCCTCCTTACACTGGCTGTTTCGTATTGAATTTAAAATATTGCTTCTTACCTATAAAGCTTTAAATAATTGAGCTCCTGTTTATCTAACCAACCTTCTGTCTCGCTACAATCCAACTCGCTCTTTAAGGTCTCAAAACTCAGGGCTTCTAGTAGTACCTAGAATAGCAAAGTCGAGTAAAGGAGGTCGAGCCTTCTCATTTAGATTAAAGACCTATCTTTTTAGTAAAGCGTACACTCAGTGCATCACTTAGCGGTATGATACATGAATGTGCTCCACACAGGTTTCTGCACCTTGTTTATGTACACTATGAACAGCAGCTACGCTAATTATTCTCTTTATTCTCCATTTCCACCTGGGGATACTCTTCCCGAGGCCCTCAGACTATGCAGCGCCGCTGATTCGATCCAAGACCAGCGACGAGACGATCCCAAGGTTTCCATATCTTGGACCAGGCCGAATCCTGAGCAGCTACTGCGATGGTCATGGAGGAGTGGAGAACATGAGACTGATTCCTGTGACGCTCCAGAAACAGACGTGTCTTCGCTGAGGCCAGCTTCCAGCCTCCGCCACTGAGACTGCAGCTCTGCACAAGACGTTTGGCCAGCGGAGAAATTAAAATGGTCGTGCCCAACTGAGTCTGGTTTCTCTCAAGGTTTTTTTTCTTCACTTTCGCCAAGTTTTTTCCTCGCTGCTGTCGCCACTAGCTTGCATGGTTCGGGATCTGTAGAGCTGCGCATCGTTGGATTTGCTCTTCAGTGTTTGGACTCTCAGTAGTGATTATTAAACCACACTGAACTGAGCTAAACTGAACTGAACTTAAACACTACAAACTGAACTACACTGTTCCAATCTACTATGATCTTCTATGTGAAGCTGCTTTGACACAATCTACATTGTATAAGCGCTATACAAATAAAAGGTGAATTGAAGTGGTCTAGTCATATGTCGTAATTCACTGCGGCATGTGAGCCAAGCAAAACCTGATTGAGTGGGCTAGAGATATTTTTGTCACTATGTGGGATTGTTACGATCACTAGCAGTTTCAGATCGCTGGAGAACTACAACTAATATGATGCTATGCGCCAATCAACACCCGCTCAAGCTGACACTCTCACACACAGCTGAAACTCATGATCAGTGATTTCATGGACTAAAGACACCTCTCATCTTCATAAACACTGCTGAGTCTTGTTCACCTGTAACATTTCTAAGCATTTTCCTGGCCTTGGGCTTATGTGGTTTGTTCATTGGTTTATGTTGCCTTGCTGCCTGTCCCGACCATTTCATGTCACGTTATAGTTAAACACCGTTCAGTGATTCACTGAGAGACTCTGCGCTCACTGCCTGTAACGTTAACTGACATTATGCTAGCTCTCTATCCTCAGCCCGTTCTTATGTTTGATTCTGAAAAACAGCGAAATTGGACCTCATTAAGTCTCAACCTTTATTACAGCTCATGACGGACATTTCTCAAAGAGGGAATAACAGAAATCTAACCTGAGACGGTGTGTCTGAGCTCGAGGGTCCAGCAGGCGCGCCGTTGTGATCGATGACTCTCGCTTGTTTATTAATGCCTGTGACAGCTGTGACGTAATTTTGACAGTGGAGTGTCGCTGTTTGATTCGTACTCGTAATCAGGACTTCGTGTCCGTGGAGAAACTGTAATTCGTGTTTGTAAATTACACCCATCGTAAAATTATAAGTCATATACATACAGACAAAGAAAATGTCGTAACTGTGTCTGGTCTAATCGCAGATTTTGAAATTGTACCCTCGTAAAATTACGAGTACGCTCCGTTTTCCTTTACGATTTTATAATTACGGATGCGTGAATTTTATTTACGCACAAAATATTTATGACAGTGATTTTATTCCATAACCATTTGCTTGTTTTGCTGACTGTGCTTTTGGATTACCCTCATGTGACTGTTTGTTCCTGTTTGACCATTGCCTGCCTGACTATTCTCTTAATAAATCTGCACTTGGATCCTCAACTTTGTTGTCAGTGTCCTACACTCACAAGTATCTTGAACATTTTCTTGTAAAATATTATTTACTGTCATCATGGCAAAGATAAAATGAACCAGTTATTAGAAATGAGTTATTAAAACTATTATGTTTAGAAATGTGTTTGGGGGAATTTATGTATAAATGTATTAGTTTGATTGTTCTTTATAATAGATAAACAATGCAATACCATGGTCTGTGTTGTCATACTTGTGTGATTTGTCTCTTCATCGGTCAATTCACGAGTTCACACTTGCAATCGTTTCAGAATAAGGCGTATTTGGCGTGCTGTCTGGGGAGAGGGCTCTGAGCTCGGGGAAGACACCCAAACTCGAGTTATTCCTCTTATCAGGAAACAAAGAGGAATAGGGATTCGAGCGAAGTATCTAGCCCGGCCCCAGAACGCTCCCCCCGGGATTGTAATGCTTAAGAGGTGAGGTGACGGGGTGGTGGAGGGATGCTAAAGTCGTAAGATGCTGCAGGTAAGACAGCTTTGGTATATATAGGGGTTTGGTCAAGAACTGATTGGATAATAGAATAATTGTCAATGACGTATTTGATACTGAAACTTCTGCGCGTGCTCCTCCAGATTTGTTTATAAAACATCACTTAGTACTTGTATTCATATGTAATTGTGTTGTTATTGTTTTAGTATTAAATTGAATATATTGTATATACATATTATGTATTAGTTTATTGATTCATTTGTTTTCCTTCAGCTTAGTTACTTATTTATCAGAGGTTTCCACAGCGGAATGAACCGCCAACTATTCCAGCATTTGTTTTACAAAGCAGATGTCCTTCCAGCGTGACGCGGGGGTGCAGTAGGTAGTGCTATCGCCTCACAGCAAGAAGGTCACTGGTTCGAGCCTCAGCTGGGACAGTTGGCATTTCTGTGTGGAGTTTGCATGTTCTCCCCTTGTACGCGTGGGTTTTCTCCGGGTGCTCCGGTTTCCCCCACAAGTCCAAAGACGTGGTATAGGTGAATTGGGTAAGCTAAATTATCCGTAGTGTATGAGTGTGAATGAGAGTGTATTTGTGTTTCCCAGTGATGGGTAGCAGCAGGAAGGGCATCTGCTGTGTAAAACATTTGCTGGATAAGTTGGCGGTTCATTCCGCTGTGGTGAGCCCAGATTAATAAAAGGACTAAGCCGAAAAGAAAATGAATGATGAATGTCCATCCAGCTGCAACCCAGTACTTGTTAGTTCATCCAATTCAACCAGCGAGCTTCATTCTGTGAGGCGACAGTGCTAACCACTGAGCCACCATGCCGCCTGTTGTATTAGTTCAATCACTCTATATTACTTATATGTATAATGCAACATCATTGTCTGTGTTGTCATATTTGTGTGATCTGTCTCCGTCTCTCTCTCTCTCATCATTGGAAAGCGTTTCTAGATTTCTTCTACTTGTGAATTACAGTAAATGCCGTCACAGCTGTATGTGTATGGATATTTCCTCGAAGGCTCTTGGCAGGCAGAAGTCCATTTCTTTGTACTGCAGATCTGAAAATGAGGCCAGAAAAGGACTGGATGAAGCCGGCTGATGTTTAAGTGGATTTCTGCATCTCTTCATCAGGACATGTTGAGCCTCCAGCCTCCTGTCAGAGACGCTTTCATTACTACAGAAAAGTCAGCATAATGAGAAGTAGAAGAAAATACATTATTGAGAGTCTGAAGTGAAAATAATGTTGCACAAAAAAATCACTCACTGCTTATAAAAACAGTGTTTGGGGATTTTAAAAGAACAAGAACTATCATTAGTTTACAATGAACAGAAGTATTTTATTTATGCTGTGTTAAACTTTAACAAATTTAAAAAATACATACATTAAATACGTAAATTAAAATACTTTTCTCCTTTAGTCTAGTCCTTTAGGAGCAAAGATGGGCTGAGGATTGCCAGTTTACACACATATATGTGAGAAAATTATTGAAATGTTTAAAAACAATGTTATTACTGGATAGAAAAATTGCTTTGGAAGTCAATGGGTGCCACCAGCATTCTTTAAAATATCTTCTTTTGTGTTCAAGCATGTAAAGAAACTCAAATTGGCTTTGAACAAGTGAAGGGTGGCAAATAATGGCAAAATTAAAATTCTTGGATGGACTGTGCCCATGTAACCCCGTCAGTCCTACGCCACCCAACCCGCTCCGAGTTGGTATCGAACTGGCAACCTTCCGCATGGGAGTCGGGTGCTCTACCAAGGAGGCTAAAGACCATGGCCTCTAGCATCTGTCGCTAGAGCACCTTTAGAGGTCAAAGGAGTGAGGTTTACCTGCACAGCACTTACTAGCTGTCCTCCGTTACACTCACCCCCCTAAACCTCACTCCCATTAGGGTCACGGGACCAATGTAACCCCGTCGGTCCTATGCCACCCAACCCGCTCCGAGCTGGTATTGAACTGGCGACCTTCCACATAGGAGTCGGGTGCTCTACCAAGGAGGTTAAAGACCATGGCCTCTAGCATCTGTCGCTAGAGCACCTTTAGAGGTCAGAGGAGTGAGGTTTACCTGCATAGTACTTACTAGCTGGCCTCCGTTACACTCACTGTGCCACAGAAACAACACAAAATTTGCATACAACCCTAAATCAGATAAAGTCGGGACAGTATTGAAATGCAAAAAAAAAATAATAAATAAAATAGTGATTTCCAAATTTACCTTCACTTGTATGTCATTGTGGACCATATAAACACAAATTTCAGCAGTTTATGGCTGATGATCAGGTAAATTAGTTAAATAAGGATATGATTTGAAACAGGTGATGTCAACAGCTGATTATAATTATGATTCAGTACAAAGCAGCATCCAAGAAAGGTCTAGTCCTTCAGGAGAAGATCACCACTTTGCTAACAAATACATGAGAAAATCAATGTAATGTTTAAAAACAATGTTCCTCAAAGAAAGATAGGAAGACATTTGGATATTTCATCTTCAACAGTGCAGAACTTCATTACAAGATTCAAGAAATCTGGAGAATTTCAGTGCGTAAAGGACAAGGGTGCAAGCCTAAGCTGAACAACCATGATCTCCAATCACTCAGGCCGCTCTGCATCAAGAATCCTCATTCATCTATAAGCAATATCACCACATGGGCTCAGGATAGAGATCTGCGCAGGACTGGATTTTTAATCCCGCTCCCGTTGTATATTCAGTCTTTGTTCACCCTGCTGCCTGACCTGCCTAATTTTCGACCCGTTCCTGCTAAATTTAGATCTGGTTTCCAAAATCTCACATTAAATTGGGTACTACCAAAAGAGAGAGAGAGATAACAGATAAAAGTATAGAATGTGTAAGGATTGTTGGCTAAATGTCAGTTTTGTTTGCCCCTTTGAGATGCGACATGAGTCTCACGTGACGTGCGGTGAGGCTTGTGGCTGGTGAGGCACTGACTCTTTCAAAGTCAGATCTACAAACATACCCACTCAATATATTTGCCAACTATTGTGTTTCACATATCATATCAGCATTATTTCTATACATATAGCAGGTACACTGAAAAAAGTGTTGCCTGCAAAACTGTTGTAAGCAATTTATTTGTGTTGAATTTAAACAAACAAATTAAATTGAGCAATTTTCAACTTAATTTGTTTGTTTAAATTCAGCCCAAATAAATTGTTTACAACCACTTAACATAAAAAAATTGAGTAAATCCAAGGATTCATCTTTGAATAATTTGTTTCAGTGTACATATTGGGCTAAGTAAGAAAGTCATATGCATAGCGATTAAATAGGCCTCCCAAAAAACACCCAGCTGGATACTTCAGAGTCCAGACAGCCTATAACAAGCGACACACAGCACCACGGATGCGCGCTCTCTCTCTCATTTACACACACACACACAGTACCACAATACATAGTTACATCCATAAATGCCAGTGAAAACTGTACTGTGCCAAAAGGAAGCCCTATGTTAACAGTGTCCAGAAGCGCCGTCGACTTCTCTGGGTTCAAAAGCATCTGGGATGGATCATCTCACAGTGGAAATGTGTACCGTGGTCAGATGAATCAGTATTTCAGGTGTTTTTGTGGGAAATGGACGTCCTGTGCTCTGAACCAAAGAAGAAAAGAATCTTCCAGACTGTTACCAGCAACAAGTCCAAAGTCAGTGTCTGTCATGTAACTTGCACTTCTGTGATGCACCATTAATGCTGAAAGTACAGAGAGATTTTGGAGCACAATATGCTGCCTTCTTTTCCAGGGATGCCCATGCATATTTCAACAAGACATTGCAAAACCACATTCTACACACATTATAAAGTCCTGCTGCGGAGGAAGAGGAAAGAGATACTTGACTGGCCTGTCTACAGTCCCGACCTGTCTCCAATAGAGAATGTGTGGTGCATTTTGAAGTGCAAAATGCAACAATGAAGACCCCTTACTGTTGCCCAACTTAAGACTTGTTTGCTGGAGAAATGAGACAAAATTACACCTGAAACTCTTCATAATTTGGTCTCTTCAGTCCCTAAACGTCTTTTAAGTGTTGTGCAAAGGAATGGCAACATTATAAAGTGGTAAACGCTTCCCTGTTCAAACTTTGTTTTGAAATGTGTTGCAAGAACCAAAATTTGAATATGTGTTTATTTAGAAAAACAATCAAAGTCATGAGGAATCATTAAATAATGTTTGTTATATTGTCTGCTATTAAAAGTCAAGGTAAATTTAGAAATCCCTACTTTCTTTTTTTATTTGTGTTTTTCATCCTGTCCCATGTTTTTCTGATTTGTGGTTGTAGTTAATAAAAAGTATGAATAGTTACCGGTTTCAAACATTCTTCGAAATATCTTCTTTTGTTTTATAACAGAAAAAAACAACTCATATAGGTTTTTTAAGCAAAAGTGTATAAGCAAAGTGACAATTCATGCTTAAATTCAAGCTTCTTAGACTTTACACACCTGAAACTTGTCTATAGCACTTGTTCACTGCTGCTCTTATAGTTGTGTAAATTGCTTCCTTGTCCTCTTTTGTAAGTCGCTTTGGATAAAAGCGTCTGCGAAATGACTGAATGTAAATGTAAATGTAAATCATGCTAACCAGGCTAGAAGCATGCTTAAATATTCTTGTAGGCCTTCTTTTTTTTATGAATGTCTACTTTATACTATTAAAAGAGGAATGGGTCATAACTGACATGTTCTATCATAAAGTTTTCCCCTTGATGTGTGTTTTTGTGTGTGCAGACTCAGTCCTGCTGGCCGTGTAAAAGCAGATGTGCTCATGTTGATAAAAAGCTCCAGCAGGTGCATCTGACGCCTCGGCCACAGTCGTACAGTCTAAGACGCCACTCTGAATAATTCATTGCAGTGCTGGGTAAATGGCTGGTCTGACTTTCTAAAGCAGACGTTTTTGTCTTTGTGTTTCCATGAATGTTAATGCGTTTAAATGACTGTTTGACTGTTCCTCTCTGATTATATACAGCAGGACATGAACAAGAGCATGATGTAACTCTGTGGCATGTTTGAAATAGTTAAATATAAAAGATTTAAATATATTGTTTATGGATGACCAAACAGATTAATCTAATAAATACAATCAGTCTCACATGTTGTGAAACTACTGAAATTAAAATTGTATATCTCCTAAATGCGAATTTTGTCACTGTTTTGAAGCATTCTAGCTTATAGATATCTTAAAAACTAACAATACTGATGCTAACATCTAAAAAAAGTCATTTTAATTTCACGGGACCTTTACTGATGGAGATACATTC
The DNA here is from genome assembly GCF_903798145.1 of Danio aesculapii. Classification (NCBI taxonomy): domain Eukaryota; kingdom Metazoa; phylum Chordata; class Actinopteri; order Cypriniformes; family Danionidae; genus Danio; species Danio aesculapii. The sequence goes on along the minus strand of NC_079443.1, from coordinate 50,914,947 downwards.
AGTCTGCTTTGCAATTGGAGCACACAGTCAGACTGCATACAGAAATGGCAACAGTATCAGATCCTTTTCTAAAAGCAGTGTTTGCCAGCATCACCAGAATGAATCAGAATCAGAATGAGCTTTAGTCGCCAAGTGTGCGCCAACACAAGAGATTTTTTATGTTTTTTGCAGGAGCTCTGGGAACATACAGAACATAAATACATAGATATCAACACAAGAAGACAGAAAGACATTTAAATTAGTGGAAAATACAGTAAACAACGACATTTTTCTGAAGTTATATATACAGTTAAAGTCAGAGTTATTAGCCTGCCTGTATATTTTCCCCCATATTCTGCTAGACATAAAGAAGATTTCTTCAACACATTTCTAAACATAATAGTTTTAATAACTCATTTCTAATAACTGATTTATTTTATCTTTGCCATGATGACAGTAAATAATATTTGACTAGATATTTTTCAAGTAATCAGCTTAAAGTGACGTTTAAAGGTTTAACTAGGTTAATTAGGTTAAAGTTAGGGTAATTGAGAAGTCGTTGTATAACAGTGGTTTGCTCTGTAGACAATCCAAAACAAAATATCACTTAAGGGGGCTAATAGTATTGATCTTTAAAGAGTTTTAAAAAAAATTAAGAACTGCTTTTATTCTGGCTGAAATAAAACAAATAAGACTTTCTCCAGAAGAAAAAATATTATAGGAAATACAGTGAATTTTTTTTTGCTCTGTTAATCAGTTTGGAAAATATTTGAAAAAGAAGTTAAAATTGACAGGAGGGTGAATAATTGTGACTTCAACTGTGTATACACACATTTAGAGGGTTTATATGCATTGTTGACTCTTTTTTTACTGTACAAATAAGAGATAAAAATATGTATATAAATATTAGTCAATCATAACCCATCTTAAAACAGCATCAGCAGCCGTTGCTCAGGTTAAACCGCTCCAGACAGTGGGTTCAGTGGGTTCAGATTCAGCATTTGGCAGCAGGAGAAAGGCCAGTGCTTGGCTGTGCTAAATTGGCAATAAAACACATCTCGCATAAAAACAGGCCTCTGAAGTGTGTTTTCACATCCAGGTGCATATCTAGGTCACATTTTACTTATTGCAAAAAAAATAAATAAAAATCAAGGAATCATGTTAAAGGGAGAGTTCACACAAAAATGAAAATGTACTCACCCTCAAGTGGTTAACCAAGCCCAAGACTAGCCCAATGCCAGTAAGAGCTATACCAATCGGCAGTCAAAACTAGCCAAATGCCAGTTCAAACTATAGCTTAATCGTCAGTGAAAACTAGCCCAAACTAGCCCAATGGTAGTCAAATTTAGACGCAATCTAGCCCAATTGTCAGTCAAAACTAGCCGAATGGCAGTTAAATCTAGTGTAATCGTCAGTCAAAACTAGCCCAATATCAGTCAAAACTAGCCTAAAATTAGCCCAATGCCAGTCATAACTAACTCAAAGGTAGTCAAAACTAGCCCAATGGCAGTCAAAACTAGCCTAAAATTAGCCCAATGCCAGGTATAACTAACTCAAAGGTAGTCAAAACTAGCCCAATGGCAGTCAAAACTAACTGAATAGCAGTTAAAACTATCCCAAAACTAGCTTAATCACCAGGTCAAATTAGCCCAATGGCAGTCAAAACCAGCCTAAAACTAGCCCAATTCCAGTAAAAACTAGCCCAATGACAGTCAAAACTAGCACAATATAGGTCAAAACTAGCCCAATTGGTAGTCAAAACTAGACAATAACAGTCAAATGTTGCCCAATGCCAGTCACTACTAGTCAAATACTATACAAAACTAGCCAGATGGCAGTCAAAAAAAGCCCAATTATGAGTCAAAACCAAAACTAGCTTAATCGCCAGTCAAAATTAGCCCATTGGCGGTCAAAACTAGCCTAAAACTAGCCCAATGTCAGACAAACCTACTGTAGCAAAAATGCCAGCCAAAACTACCCCAATTGGCAGTCAAAACTTGACAATGACAATCAAAACTAGTCCAAAACTATCCTAATGCAAGCCAAAACTAGTCTACTACAATGCCAGTCAAATCTTACCCAATGGCAGTCAATACTAGCCCAGTGGAAGTTAAAATTAGCCTGAAACTAAATGGAGATTACAGCTTCATGAGTGAACAGTGCATGAAATTAAAATAAATATACATTTATTATGAAAGATGACCCATTTAAGATTTGATAAATTGCATTTAAGAGTATAATAATAGTAATTCAATACCATGCTACATAATACTATACTATACTACACTTTACAACAACAAATAACATCTGATATCATGTAAAGTGTGTATGCAAACATGTAATTTGCAAATGCAATTTTTAAAAATGCACATGGAGAGTGTTTATAAAGTGGTCATTTTATTTTTAAGTGTGCAAAAACCCTGATTTCTAACAAGTTAAACATTTTTAAACATGAATTAGCATATTTGTTTTTTTACATGGGTAACATGGATGCATATCACTATTAAGTGACCTTATTTTTCACCAGGACCAGTTATTTGTTGGTTCATGAAATGCAAATGTTGTCATTTTTGCAGCGCAGCCCGATTACAAAAGTCTCTATTTGTTAAAAATAAAAATCCCATGTGCATTTATAGCATCCAGCCTCCACATGGGTTGAATTCGCAGAAACTGAGAAGCACATGCGGGTGTCGAGGGGAAGGCATGATTGAATGTGACTTTCTGTCAGTCAGAGCAGATCTTCAGGAGATGTCAGTGTGAGTCAGGAATGTCTGGCATGTGTGGAGTGTGTGTTGCTTAAACGTTTGGTCTTGAGGCGGCGTCTCGTGAGCTCAGAGGTGGAGCACATTCTTCATCTTCAGAGCACATTCCTGAAAAATCTGCTCATCTCTGACTTTCTATTGTGGTTGTTTTATGATTTAAAGAGCTTGTTCATACTAAACGAATGTTTTGGCATCATTTAGTCATCCTTGTGTTGCTGTAAACCCTTAAGACATTTGATCATCTCTGGAAAACAATCTGTGGGATTTTATTATGTAAAAATCACAACTCTGTAAAAGCTGTAAAAGCACAACTCTGACCAGGGTTGCCCAGTGCCAATCAAAACTAGCCCATTGGTAGTCAAAACTAGCCCATTAGAAGTCAAAATTAGCCCAATGCAAGTTAATAAATTGCCCAAAACTAGCCTGATTGCAGTCAAAACCAGGCCTAAACTAGCCCAATGCCAATCAAAACTAGGCCAAAACTAGCGCAATGCCAGTTAATAAGTTGCCCAAAACTAGCCCAATTGTATTCTAAACTAGCCAAATGGCAATAATCACCCCAAACCTATCTCAATTGCAGTCAAAACTTAATCTATAGTCCAATGTCCAGTCAAAACAAGCCCAATGTCAGTTAAAACTAGCCTAATGCCAGTCAAAACTAGCCCAATGTCAGTCAAAACTAGCCTAATGCCAGTCAAACCTAGCCCAATGTCAGTCAAAACTAGCCTAATGCCAGTCAAAACTAGCCCAATGTCAGTCAAAACTAGCCTAATGCCAGTCAAAACTAGCCCAAAGTCAGTCAAAACTAGCCTAATGCCAGTCAAAACTAGCCCAAAGTCAGTCAAAACTAGCCCCAAACCACTCCCAATGCCAGTCAAAACTAGCTCAAAATTAGCCTCGTAGCAGTCAAAACTGGCCCAATTGCAGTCAAAACTAGTCCACTCACCAGTCAAAACTAGCTTAATTGCAGTCAAAACTTGCCTAATTGCCAGTCAAATCTAGCCCAAAACTAGCTCAGTGCCAGTCAAAACTAGCCTAATGTCAGTCAAAACTAGCCCAATGTCAGTCAAAACTAGCCCAATGGCAGTCAAAACTAGCCTTAAACTATCCCAAAACCAGTCAAAACTAACTGAAAACTAGCCCAATGTCAGTAAAAACTAGCTCAAACCACTCCAAAGCCAGTCAAAACTAGCCCAATGCCTGTCAAAACTAACCCAAAACTAGCCAAGTGGCAGTTAAAACTAGCCCAAAACTAGCTAAGTGGCAGTCAAAACTAGCCAAATTGCAGTCAAACTTAGCCCAATCACCAGTAAAAACTAGCCTACTGTCAGCCAAAACTAGCCCAATGTCTGTCAAAACATGTTTCATGTTGTTGACACCAAATTCTGACCCTATCATCCGAATGTCGCAGCAAAAATGGAGACTCATCAGACCAGGCAATGCTTTTCCAATCTTCTATTGCCCAATTCTGGTGAGCCTGTGTGAACTGTAGCCTCAGTTTCCTGTTCTTAGCTGACAAGAGTGGCACCCGGTGTGGTCTTTTGCTGCTGTAGCCCATCCGCCTCAAGGTTGGACGTGTTGTGCGTTCAGAGATGCTCTTCTGCAGACCTCGGTTGTAACGAGTGGTTATCTGAGTTACTGTTGCCTTTCTATCAGCTAGAACCAGTCTGGCCATTTTCCTCTGACCTCTGGCATTAACAAGCCATTTGCACCCACAGAACTGCCGCTCACTGGATATTTTCTCTTTTTCAGACCATTCTCTGTAAACCCTAGAGATTGTTGTGCGTGAAAATCCCAGTAGATCAGCAGTTTCTGAAATACTCAGACCAGCCCGTCTGGCATCAACAACCATGCTATGTTCAAAGTCACTTAAATCACCTTTCTTCCCCATTCTGATGCTTGATTTAAACTGCAGCAGATCATCTTGACCATGTCTGCATGCCTAATGCATTGAGGTGCTGACATGTGATTGGCTGATTAGAAATTTGTTAACAAGCAGTTGGACAGGTGTACCTAATAAAGTGGCCGGTGAGTGAATATTTCATACTTGGTGTGAACATGTTTAAAAAAGGCCAGTTTTCTAAAAACAGATTTAGTCTTAGATGAAAAAAGATGAATTATTATGGACGTGTACTTAATTCCACGGCTTCAAAAAATGACTCCCTGTTCATTTTCGTTTGCAATAAACGCCATCACAGAGCTGTAACTCTTTCTGAACATGCAAAATGAATCTTGAATTATTTACCAGGTTGTAAGTACTTGCATGGCAAACACTTGTCTAAACAGTCGCCTCAGGCGGTGCATCTGGCCCCGGAGAGAGAGAGCAGACACGGGAAATAAACCTGAAAAGCCAATTAATATGCAACTGCCAAAAAAAGCAGAGCATAAACAAAGCAAAAGAGGCCTGTCATGCACAAGGCAGCAAAACAAGTCTTTTTATCCATCTGTTGACAGCAGATCCCTCCACCTGCGTCTGATACGTGTAAAGTCATACATTAATGCATGCACAGGCGTCTTCAGTGTCCTTTAAGTTCATGCTCTGTGGTGAAAGAGTCTCTTCTGAAGAATGCAGGGAATGCAGAGACACAGACGCAGACGGATGTTGCATGACCGGTGACGTGCTGGAAATATTTGAACTGTGCTAAATGCATGACTGGGACACGTTTAATATCTCATTGATTACCCCCCCCCCATCACACACACTTTTTGATTATTTTGAAGCATTAGGCTATATATTTGGCAATTTTTGTTGGGATTTATTTTAGATCTATATCAACTTATTTATTTAGTTATTTATTTAATATACAATACAATTTCATCCTTTTACGATACAAAGTTGCATTGCAATATATTCATTCATTTTCTTTTCGGATTAATCCCTCTATTAGACTGGGGTCGCCACGGCGGAATGAACCGCCAACTTATCCAGCGCATGTTATTCCAGCGGATATTTCAGAGTTAGCAAAGTTAGCAAAACTTAACATACCATAGACATGAATATAATCACAATTTGTTTAATTTGCATAGCCAAATGAAAAAAACAAAACAAAACTATCATTTATAGTAAATACTATAGTGTTTTTGAACTGTACTATAGTAAATTGTGTTATACTGTGTATATTGTAGTATTTACAACTCTTTACTAATACTACAGCATACTTTAGGACTAAATATAGTGAACCAATAAACTGTAATAAAAACTGTAGTGTACTTTAATTTTACTACAGTAAACGGTGGTGTATTGTAGTATGATATACTCTACAGTTGTAGAAAATGACAATATTGGGTTATTTGTTTATATTGCTTTAGTTGTGTAACTTCATTCATTTTCTTTACCGCTTAGTCCCTTTATTAATCAGGGTTTTTTTTAACAAAAAAATAAATATTTTCTTAGTTGAAATTTTATAGTGGAAATATCTAAAACATTTTAAATCAAGAAGCATTTTCTTGACATTTTTAAAGGATTTTAAAAGTTAATATGATTCCCAATGCAAACAAATGCTTTTCTTAGAGGTTTCTATAGTCCACATCTCTAAAAATGAATAATTCAAGAAGGATTTTCTAGACATTCTCTACACACTTTTAAAAGTTAATATGTTTGCCACTGCAATATATATATATATATATATATATATATTTCTTAGTTATAGTTTTTTAGTCCAAGCATCTAAAATTGTTAATTCAAGAAGCATTTTCTAAACATTTTTGAAAGATTTTTAAAAGTTAAAATGATTGCCAATGCAAAAAGAAAATTCTTAGTTTGGTTCTCAAACAAATGCTTTTCTTAGAGTTTTCTAGTCCACAATGTCCAAATTAAAATCTATAATTAAGAATAAATATATGTTGTGGAAACTATTTAAATTTTTAAAAATCCTAGACATTTTTAATAGGATTTGTAAAAATTTAAATAATTGCCAATGCAAAAAAAAAAAATAATAATATAAATAAATAAAATAAATAAATAAATAAATAAATAAATAAATAAATAAATAAATAAATAATATATATATATATATATATATATATATATATATATATATATATATATATATATATATATATATATATATATATATATATATAAATATATATATATTTTTATTTATTTATTTATATATATTATCACAACAGATTAATTAAAGTACATTACTATAGTCTGTTTTAGCATGTACTATAAATTATTGAAGTATTTTTAAATGTGTATATTGGCTTTTTTGCTAGGGAATTAATTCCAATTTTCATTGATGACATACTAAAATATTTAAAACTGAAATATGAATAAAAACTATTGTACTTTACAAAAAAAGACAAAGATATGCAACAAAATCAGTCAAAATCAGTAACTTAATGCTTAAATTTTATATATATATATATATATATATATATATATATATATATATATATATATATATATATATATATATATATATATATATATATATATATATATATATATATATATATATATATAGATAGATAGATATAGATAGATATATATATATCTATCTATATATATATATATATATATATATATATATATATATATATATATATATATATATATATATATATATATATATATCTATATATATATATATATCTATCTATCTAAATATATTTGTAATATAATATTAAAAAAAATAAATGATTAAATAAATAAATAAACATTCGTTTTCATGTTTTTTGCCTCCACTTTTAGGTGTCCATACTAGACCGCAGTAATGCATATATGAGCAACACCGCCATCTAGAGGTCATTTTAATGGACATTTTACTTCCTGTAGTAGGCTGACATTTTATCCTACCCATCAGATTATGCCACCAACACTGCATTTGAATGGGTGTGGGGGGTTAGGGATTAGGCAGGTTGTGGCGATATTACAACTTCATATATCACACTACTACACATTAAAATTTTCACTGGTAGCAAAATCTGATGGGTAGCATATTGCATCATCATCATTCAGTAGGCCGTAGTTAAACTGCAGTCAAATGCTAGTCAGTTGAAAATCCCCTCCTGAACTCAATCAACTGCACTTTCACTATTAACTCAATGAATTATCCATCTCATATGAACAAATGCTACGCTGTGAAACCCAATAGTCAACTTTATCAAATGAAATGAGTGATGTTAACTCAAAATTTACAGAAAGCTAATTCTACCCTTTTAAAAAGAGTTTTGAACTCAGTGTTGAAGGTAATGAGTTAAATATTTCATTACTTCAAATTAAGTTCACAGTACTCAGTAGTAGATTAGTAATAGATTAGTAGATTAGTTTTTTAACTCAAATGGTTTGTCGTAATCGGTTTCCTCAAACGGTTTGAGTTGCCCTAACTTATTAAGTTTTACAGTACTCAGTTGGTTTAAGTTCTCTTCATTTATTGGGTTTTACTGTGCTCAAATTGCTTTGTTCACTCAAATGGATTAAGTTCACAGTACTCATTAGGTTTAGTTCTTGAACTTAAATGGTTTGTTGCAATCAGTTTCCTCAAATGGTTTGAGTTACCTTAACTCTTTGGGTTTTACAGTGTATAGTAATTTATAGCAAATACGGTAGTGTTTTTGAACCATGCTGTAGCAAAGTACCTAATGAATCTGTAATTTGGATAATTGCTATAGTAACACAACAATTATAGTGATATAAACAAACGACCCAACACTGTAGGTTACTAATTGTTTTACAACTTTATATATTGTACTACATCAGATTAGTAAATAACTAAAAACCTTTATTACAGTTTATCAGTTTATTATGGATGATACGGCACTATATTGTGTCATTCATGTTGTAAATTTGATAATATATACAGTAAGTGAATTACGGTTTATGGCTCAGAACATAGTACCCACATAGCAAAATATCTCTGGACCAGCTCTGGCCCACACAATCAGCTTTTGCTTGGCCCACATGCTGCAGTGAATTACGGTACATGACTGGACCAAGTCCGGCTTCCAGACAAGGGCCAAACATGGACCATATCTGGGCCAAGTCTCAGCCAAGTTAATAATCCATAACTGAGCCTGAACTGGACCAGATATGATGGTGTGTCACGACTGCAATGAAATTGATGAACCCATAAATCATTGCGCTATAGGCTTGCTATGGGTGTGCTTTTTCTCAAAGCGACCCGATTGGTAGAATTTTTTTCTTTATTTGATAATAATAAAAAATATATTTTAAAAGTGGGTCAAGACAGGCCAAACTTACATGGCCCACATATCAATTATTAACATCTGGGCCCAATACTACATTTTACTTCTGGCCCAAGTATTGTGTGCTGCCTTAAAGACGGTTCCACCTCTGCCAAACCAGAGCCATGTTTGGCCCACATGCTGTATGCCAGTGCTGGATGAATGCCTGCTGTGCCATATTTATACCAAATCTGGGCCAGAATTCTTTGCTACCTGGGTATTTACTATAAAAAATGGAAAATTTGCTATGAAGTCAATTCCTGATCACATTATGCATTATTACAAGATTAAGAAACTGGATTGGATTGTTCAAATCAAGCATTTTAAGGTGAATATACTGTAATTGATCTGCTTTTGATGTTTGTTTTTGCTTTTAATTTTATAAATTACTAACAACTAACACAAGAAGAAAAATAAAACAGGATACCACACGCTTATTTATTCACTTTCTTGATGTTGTTTTGATATTTTTGTTGATGTTATTATTTATTTATTATTAATTATTTATTATTTTTATATTATGTCCTGGCAGCACAGTGGCGCAGTGGGTAGCACAACCGCCTCACAGCAAGAAGGTCGCTAGTTCAAGCCACGGCTGGGTCAGTTGGCATTTCTGTGTAGAGTTTGCATGTTCTCCCCCTGTTGGTGTGAGTTTCCTCCAGGTGCTCTGGTTTCCCTCACAGTCCAAACACATGCGCTATAGGTGAATTGGGTAAGCTAAATTGTCCGTAGTGAATGTGTATGGATGTTTCCCAGTGATGGGTTGCAACTGGAAGGGCATCCGCTGCATAAAACATGCGCTGGATAATTTGGCGGTTCATTCCGCCGTGGCGACCCCAGTTTAATAAAGGGATTAATCCGAAAAGAAAATGAATGAATATATTGCAATGCAACTTTGTATCGTAAAAGGGTGAAATTTTAGTGTATATTAAATAAACAACTAACTAAATAAGTTGATATAGATCTAAAATAAATATTCATTTATGCTTTAATTTTCCTTCGGTTTTAGTCTCTATTTCAAAGGTCGCCACAGCAGAATGAACCGCCAACTATTCCGCCATATGTTTTATGCAGCAGATGCCCTTCCAGACACAACCAGACACAAAATAAAATAAATATTTTTCATTAATAATATAACGATTAAAATTGGTATATTTTATTTTTGTTTTCACAACGTGTGTATTAATGGGAATATAGTATTTCACAAATATGAAACAATATAAAAGGATGAACGCAGACCAAAAATCCATCTTGATGATACAAGAAAAATAATAAATAAATAAATAAATAATAATTAATGTATATATATATATATATATATATATATATATATATATATATATATATATATATATATATATATATATATATATATATATATATACACACAAATATTTTAAATAATTGCCTATATATAACATAAAATATTCACAAAAAATGCTTAAATTTACACAATGTAAAGAAGGTCACTGGTTTGAGCCTCGGCTGGGTCAGTTGGCATTTCTGTGTGCAGTTTGTATGTTCTCCCCGTGTTGGCATCCGCTGTGTAAAACAAATGCTGGATAAGTAGGTGGTTCATTCCCTGTGGTGACCCCTGATGAATAAAGGAACTAAGCTAAAGGAAAATGACTGGATATATGTAAAGTAATATTTTAAATAACATAAAATTGCTTACATTTTTGTAAACTTTTACCATTACAATGTGCTTTTTTTTGTTAATATAGCAATGCAAATGTGAATATACAAAGACTAGCATAGGCTAACATTTGGATAATAATTTTGATGAAAACCACTATCCTTTTAGAGAAATATTGCATATTTTGTGTCAATAAGTATTTGGCATCAAATTACATTTTTTAAGTGCACATATGGCCTCAATTTTATACCTCAATTTCAAAGAAAGAAAGATAGAAAGTAGGCCTAAATTGCAAGAATTAGATGATTTGTTTCCAGTGAGGACTTAGAGAAACTTGTTCATGCTTTTATCAGCAGCAGGGTGGATTACTGTAACGGCCTCCTCACTGGCCTTCCCAAAAAGACAGTCAGACAGTTGCAGCTCACACAGAACGCTTCTGCCAGGATTCTGACCAGAACCAGGAAATCAGAGCACATCACACCTGTCCTCAGGTCTTTACACTGGCTCCCAGTTACATTCAGAATAGATTTTAAAGTATTATTACTGGTCTATAAATCACTAAATGGCCTAGGACCTCAATACATTACAGATATGTTTATTGAATACAAACAGATCACTCAGATCAAATAAACTAGAAATTCCAAGAGTTAATTCAGTCAAAGCAGAGTGAATCGGCTAAAAGCACCCCTACTGCTGGAATCAGCTCCCAGAAATGATCAGATGTGCTCCAACATAAGGCACATTCAAATCCAGACTGAAAACACATCTGTTTAGCTGTGCCTTTACTGAATGAGCACTCTGCCATGGCCCACAGATCACACTATTATGACTTTCTTTAATTTTTCATTCATTTATAACATGTTTTAACACATTTTAATCTGTTTTTAATCATATTTATTAATTGTTTTTATTTTCTTATCCTTGTCTTTTTTATTGTTGTTTATGTAAAGCACTTTGAATTGCCATTGTGTATGAAATGTGCTATATAAATAAACTTGCCTTGCCTAAAACTAAAAAAAAATATGCATTAAAATATTTATTTCAATGCTCTATTGCAAAATTGTGCATTTGCGTTGCCAAACCAGTAACTGCATGTGAAGGTTGTATTGTGTGTGTGTGTGATGCAGCTCAGACTGGATCCACAAGCACAGTGATATTTATAACAGACCCAAAGCACGCACACACACATAAGCACACACACACACCGCTGATTGGCTGAGCCGCTTAAGGCGGAAGTCAAAGGGGATTCCCCCAAGGGAAGTTCCAGCTCATTGTAAAACACACAAAATGTTCATTTGTACAAAATAGTTCATTTCCTCCCGGTACAAGTGTAAAAATACGTGCAGCGATGTCCAAACTGCGCTTAGGTTTGTGTGTTTGGGCTGTTTCGGAGTGAAGGTAAGACGCCAGTGCTGCACACTGTTGAGTGCACTTAGTTCATTCACTGTGTTCAGTTGTGATGATGTTTGACGGCTCGCTTTTGCTTTTAGTTTAGTCGAAAACGCCTCGGATTTTCTATTTGGTTATTTTATGTTGTTTTACTAACATTTAAAGCGTCATTTTAAAGCGTGAGCCTTACTTTAGCCAACTTTTTGATACTCAATTTGTTGTAGTAATGATGTTTTGTAGGCTTGAAAGTCACAAGGTCTGTGTCTGCATCACTATTTTTAACGAGTTGTTTCACAAATAATGTTTTTTAAGTTGCTTTGTGACACATTCTGAGGTTTTTCCTCCATATTTAAATGACAGCATCATCATTTTGTCATCTGTTGACTACCAAGTGAACAAAATAGAGAGGAGATTGAGGTAAAGTTGGTTTTACATTGGCACATTTTTGAACAGGAATAACTTGTGACACGCTCCCTAAATTGTTTACCACATTACTTTGAATATTGGGTCAGAAATAGCATGTAAGTATGACTTCAAAACAACATTAGCACTATTTAATTTACTGTGAACAATGTTGTAGGCTACTTTGACAGTCATTGGCTGCTAATATGATATTTCTATTCAGAATTTGTAAACCATACATTTCTCAGATTATATTATTAAGGAGAAAGTCCCAATGTGCGAATATAAAACTAACTTTACCTCAATTTGTTGTAGTAATGATGTTTTGTAGGCTTTAAAGTCACAAGGTCTGCATCTACATCACTATTTTTAACAGGTTGTTACACTAATAATGTTTTGTAAGTTGCTTTGTGACACATTATGATCTCTTTCCTCTATACTAAAATCATTTTTGTCAACTGATGATTACCAAGAGAACACAATAGACAAGAGATTGAGGTAAAGTTGGTTTTAAATTGGCACATTTTTGAACAGGGATTACTTGTGAAACGCTCCCTATATTGTTTACCACATTACTTTGAATATTGAGTCAGAAATAGCATGTAAGTATGACTTCAAAACAACATGTGCACTATTTAATTGACTGAACAATGGCGTAATTTGATAGTCATTGGCTGCTATTATGATTTTTCTATTCAGAATTAGCAAACAATTCTTTTCTAAAGTTAATTGATTTAGTAGAAGGTCTCAATGTGTGAATATAAAATTAACTTTACCTCAATTTGTTGTAGTAATGATGTTTTGTAGGCTTGAAAGTCACAAGGTCTGTGTCTGCATCACTATTTTTAACGAGTTGTTACACAAATAATGTTTTGTAAGTTGCTTTGTGACACATTATGAGGTTTTTCCTCCATGTTTAAATGACAGCATCATCATTTTGTCATCTGTTGACTACCAAGTGAACACATTAGACAGGAGATTAAGGTAAAGTTGGTTTTACATTGGCACATTTTTGAACAGGGATTACTTGTGACGCGCTCCTTATATTGTTTTACCACATTACTTTGAATATTGGGTCAGAAATAGCATGTAAGTATGACTTTAAAACAACATTAGCAATATTTAATTTACTGTGAACAATGTAGTAGGCTACTTTGATAGTCATTGGCTGCTAATATGATATTTCTATTCAGAATTTGTAAACAATACATTTCTCAGATTATATTATTAAGGAGAAAGTCCCAATGTGCGAATATAAAACTAACTTTACTCCAATTTGTTGTAGTAATGATGTTTTGTAGACTTGAAAGTCACAAGGTCTGTGTCTGCATCACTATTTTTAACGAGTTGTTACCCAAATAATGTTTTGTAAGTTGCTTTGTGACACATTATGAGGTTTTTCCCTCAATTATTAAATGACAACATTATCATTTATGTCATCTGTTGACTACCAAGTGAACACAGTAGACAGGAGATTGAGGTAAGGTTGATTTTACACTTTAAACAGGGATTACTTGTGACACGCTCCCTAAATTGTTTTACCACATTACTTTGGATATTGGGTCAGAAATATAATGCAAGTATGACTTTAAAACAACATTAGCACTATTTAATTGACTATGAACAGTGTTGTAGGCTACTTTGAAAGTCATTGGCTGCTAATATGATATTTCTATTCAG